>NC_080029.1:22382500-22691129 GCF_030020395.1 Manis pentadactyla
AAGAAGAGCAATATGCTGGTCATGTTAGGAGTGAGTGTCCCTTTCTCCCCTTTAATGTCTCAAAACTATCCCTTCCACTTAATTTGAGGAAGGTAAAATGAGATGTAGTTACATTTTATGCCTTCCTTTCCATACCAACTACTTCTGAAACTTGGAGTGATTTTTAGGATAAATGTTGATTGTGGAAGGAACTAGGTTTGTTTGCGGAAAAGTTGTATGCACATACACACACATCCACACATTGGAGAGAGAAAGAGAGAGACTTTTGTATATAAGTTACTTTTTCAATTTTTTCAAGGCTTTTGTGCAGATTTTAAAAGTAATGCATATTCACTATCATTATAATATGGTCATATGAAAAGAAAAGAAAATCATATGTAATTCCTCAGTCCAGAGAAAACTATTAGCATATCTCTATTATGTGTGTATGTGTATAATACATCTCTTGCACAACCTAATTTTAGTATGTTAACTCAGAGTTTTAAAGATTAGATAGGAGTGTAGTAGGTTCATTTAGCATAGAGTTTGCTGTCAAAACTGGTTGGAACTGCTTATAACTATTATTTTCTCCAGGAGGCTCCCAGTATATTTTTACATTTAATGGTTATACTGTTTGAACATAGCATAACAATACTGCGGAATTTATGACAAAGGTTTGTGAGTAGCAAGCTAAGGATAGAGGTTCTGGGCTTAGTGACCCAGGGAGAGTGGTCAATTGATAAGATGTAAAAATTCTACAGAATAAGTAGTTCAGGCTTTCCTCTTCTACCAAAATAAACTCACCATCTCAGCGGTTCTTGTTGGACTTTAATTCCAACTGAACCCTCTGTGATATCCTACCCCTCTGTAACTAGGCCAGTGACTTTCAGAGTCCTACAGTCATCTAGGGATTATAAGTAGGAGTGTCCTACAACCCCCAGGGAGAGGCTGTTCTTAGGGTTTTCTGAGCTGGCACAGCAAGTGGAACCACTGAGAGAAAAGTTCTTGTCATTTCTTGCCATATTTCTAACCAACTGCTATGGAACCTAGCTTTGGCTCTCTATTGAGACTTTGGGGGAAACTTGAACTCTGGCCTTAAAGTATTGAGTCAGTCAGGACTGAAAAAAAAAAGAACGCAGAAAAAGGATTAAAAATGGCGGCGTGAGAGGTGAGACAGAGGCTTCCTCCTAAAACTACATATAATACAAAAATATAATTAATACAACTAATCCTGAGAGAGCAACAGGAAAGAGGACTGCACCAGACTGCATACACCTGGATAAAAGAGCAGACCTCACAGGACAGGGTAACATACCAAAGCTGTGGCCAGGTGGGACCCAAGCCCTTCCCCCACCCCAGCTCACTGGTGGGAGGAAGAGAAATGGAGCAGGGAGGGAGTGGAGGCCTGGAACTGCTGAATACCTAACTCTGGAGATCTGCTCTGGGGGCACAAATGTTTGCACATACATTTCATGGTGCTTTCATGATACTCTCATGATTAGGGGATTAGAAAACTAAGACAGGCAGAATTCCTGGAGAGACTGAGATTCCAGCCACTTGTGGAAAGCAGAGATCCATACCTGGCTGCTCTGGGACAAAAGAAAGGCGGGCAAGTCTGAGAGACTTCCTAACAAGGAAGCCCTTAGCAAGAGGGCTGCTAAAGGGGCAAGGATTGCACAGAGCTTACTGCTCAGGAGAAAGGACAGGTAGACAAAATTGTCCAGGTGCACTTTGCCCAGCAGGTTGGGAGCTCTCACAATTTCCAGGTGCTCCAGCTCCTTGGCTGGCTACACAGCAACAAGGATCCACTCCGTGATACACAGCCTACTGTGTCTTTCTCCCGGCCAAGTCCCACCTGACTCGCAAACGGGCAAACCTACCCTGGTAATAGGCCAGCCGGAGGGAAGATCTGTCTATAGCAACTACAAACACAAAGAATAGAGGCTTATACCTGTGTGCTCAGCCAACTGGTTCAGGCAGTGGAGACAGGCATAGCAGCTGGGAGGCAGGAAACAGCTCTTTCCTCCCCCCAGGCACCAATCCCACTCCCCTGCAACCCCTGACAGTGCTTCAGGGGATGAGCAGCTCCAGAGAGTAGAGCTGATGGACGCTAGAGGGCGCCATATACAACTATGAAATGCCAAAGGAACCTGGTTCAGAGTAAAATTAATATAACTCCTGAGAAAGATGACATGGACCTCATGACTCTTTCTGAAAGGAAGTTCAAAATAAAAATCATTAACATGCTAATGGAGGTATGGAAAGATATTCAAGAAGTCAGGAATGAATTCTGGTCAGATATCCAATCGTTGAAGAGCACAATGGAGGGTATTAAAAGCAGATTGGATACAGTGGGGGAGATGATAAATGAATTAAAAACTAGAGAAGAAGAATACAAAGAAGCTGAGGCACAGAGAGAAAAAAGGATCTCTAAGAATGAAAGAATATTGAGAGAACTGCACGGTCAATCCAAATGGAATAATGTTCGCATTATAGGGGTACCAGAAGAAGAAGAGAGAGAGAAAGCGATGGAAAGTGTCTTTGAGGAAATATTTGCTGAAAAATTCCCCAGTCTGGAGAAGAAGATAGTCTCTCAGGCCATGGAGATCCACAGACCTCCCAACACAAGGGACCCAAGGAAGACAACACCAAGACATATAGTAATTAAAATGGCAAAGATCAAGGATAAGGACAGACTGTAAAAAGCAGCCAGAGACAGAAATAAGATCACATACAAAGGAAGGCCCATCAGGCTAACATCAGACTTCTCAGCACAAACCTTACAGGCCAGAAGGGAGTGGCATGATGTATCTGATGCAATGAAGCAGAAGGGCCTGGAACCAAGATTACTTTATCTGGCAAGATTATCATTTAAATTTGAAGGAGGGATTAAACAATTTCCAGATAAGCAAAAGCTGAGAGAATTTACCCCCCACAAACCATCTCTACAGTCTATTTTGGAGGGACTACTATAGATGGAAGTGTTCCTAAGGTTTAATAGCTGTCATCAGAGGTAATAAAACCACAGTAAAGAAAGTAGAACAGCTAATTACTAAGCAAATGTAAAATTAAATTAACTATCCCCAAAGTCAATCAAGGGATATACAGAGTACAGAATATGATACCTAATATATAAAGAATGGAGGAGGAAGAAAAAGAAGGAGAAAAGGAAAGGAACCTTTAGATGGCATTTGTAATAGCATATTAACTGAGTTAAGTTAGACTCTTAGATAGTAAGGAAGTTAACCTTGAGCCTTTGGTAACAACGAATCTAAAGTCTTCAGTGGCAATAAGTACATACCTATCAATAATCACCCTAAATGTAAATGGACTAAATGCACCAATCAAAAGACACAGAGGCACTGAATGGATAAAAAAGAAGACCCGTCTATATGCTGCCTACAAGAGACTCACTTTAAACCCAAAGACATACACAGAGTAAAAGTGAAGGGATGGAAAAAGATATTTCATGCAACTAATAGAGAGAAAAAAGCAGGAGTTGCAGTACTTGTATCAGACAAAATAGACTTCAAAACAAAGAAAGCCACAAGAGACAAAGAAGGACATTACATAATGATAAAGGGGTCAATCCAAAAAGAAGATATAACCATTATAAATATCTGTGTTCCGAACACAGGAGCACTTACATATGTGAAACAAATACTAACTGAATTAAAAGGGGAAATAGAATGCAATGCATTCATTCTAGAAGACTTCAACACTCCACTCACTCTGAAGGACAGATCAACCAGAGAGAAAATAAGTAAGGACACAGAGGTACTGAACAGCATATTAGAACAGATGGACCTAACAGACATCTACAGAACTCTGCACCCAAAAGCAGCAGAATACACATTCTTCTCAAGTGCACATGGAACATTTTCAAGAATAGATCATATACTAGGCCACAAAAAAGAGCCTCAGTAAATTCAAAAAGATTGAAATTGTATCAACCAGTTCCTCAGATCACAAAGGTATGAAAATAGAAATAAATTATGCAAAGAAAAGGAAAAATCCCACAAACACATGGAGGCTTCACAACATGCTCCTAAATAACCAATGGATCAATGACCAAATAAAAACAGAGATCAAGCAATATATGGAGACAAATGACAACAATAATTCAACACCACAAAATCTGTGGGACACAGCAAAAGCTGTGCTAAGAGAAAAGTATATTGCAATACAGGCCTACCCCAGGAAAGGAGAACAATCCCACATAAGCAGTCAAAACTCACAACTAATGAAACTAAAAAAAGAAGAGGAAATGAGGCCCAAAGTCAGTAGAAGGAGGGACATAATAAAGATGAGAGCAGAAATAAATAAAATTGAGAAGAATAAAATAAGAGAAAGAATCAATGAAAGCAAGAGCTGATTCTTCAAGAAAATTAAAAGATAAACCCCAAGCCAGACTTATCAAGAAAAAAAGAGAGTCTACACACATAAACAGAATCAGAAATGAGAAAGGAAAAATCACTATGGACACCACAGAAATACAAAGAATTATTAGAGAATACCATGAAAAATTGTATGCTAACAAATTGGATAACCTAGAAGAAATGGACAAGTTTCTAGAAAAATACAACTTTCCAGGGCTGACCAAGGAAGAAAAAGAAAATCTGAACAGAACAATTACCAGCAATAAAATTGAACTGGTAATCAAATACCTAACTAAGAACAAAACTCCTGGACCAAATGGCTTCACCACTGAATTTTATCAAACATTTAGTGAAGACCTAATACCCATTTTCCTTAAAGTTTTCCAAAAAATAGAAGAGGAGGCAATACCTCCAAACTCATTCTATGAGGCCAGCATCAGTCTAATACCAAAACCAGGCAAAGACACCACAAAAAAGAAAATTACAGACCAATATCCCTGATGAACATAGATGCAAAAATACTCAACAAAATATTAGCAAACCGAATTCAAAAATACATCAAAAAGATCATCCATCATAATCAAGTAGGATTAATTCCAGGGATGCAAGGATGGTACAATTATTTGAAATTCCATCAACATCATCCACCACATCAACAAAAAGAAGGACAAAAACCACACGATCATCTCCATAGATGCTGAAAAAGCATTTGACAAAAACTCTCAACAAAATGGGTATAGAGGGCAAGTATCTCTACATAATAAAGGCCATAAATGACAAACCCACAGCCAACATCATACTTAACAACGAGAAGCTGAAAGCTTTTCCTTTAAGATCAGGAACAAGACAAGGATGCCCACTCTCCCCATTTTTATTCAAAATAGTACTGGAGGTCCTAGCCATGGCAATCATATAACACAAAGAAATAAAAGGCATCCTGATTGTAATGAAGACGTTAAACTGTCCCTGTTTGCAGATGACATAATATTGTACATAAAAAACCCTAAAGAATCCACTCCGAAACTACTAGATCTAATATTTGAACTCAGCAAAGTTGCAGGATACAAAATTAATACACAGAAATCTGTGGCATTCCTATACACTAACAATGAACTAGCAGAGAGAGAAATCAGGAAAACAATTCAATTCACAATAGCATCAAAAAGAATAAAATACCTAGGAATAAACCTAACCAAGGAAGTGAAAGACCTATACTCTGAAAGCTACAAGACACTCATGAGAGATATTAAAGATACCAATAAATGGAAACACATCCCATGCTCATGGATAGGAAGAATTAATATCGTCAAAATGGCCATTGTGCTTACAGCAATCTATAGATTCAATGCAATTCCTACCAAAATACCAACAGCATTCTTCAACCAACTAGAGAAAATCATCCTAAAATTCATATGGAACCACAAAAGACCTCGAATAGCCAAAGCAATCCTGAGAAGAATAAAGCAGGGGGAATTACGCTCTCTAACTTTAAGCTCTACTACAAAGCCACATTAATCAATATGAAGAGACAGTTATCTAAAGGAGAAATTCACATGGCCAACAGACACATGAAAAGATGCTCCACATCACTAATCATCAGGGAAATGCAAATTAAAACCACAATGAGATATCACCTCACACCAGTAAGGATGGCCAGCATCGAAAAGACTAAGAACAACAAATGCTGGCGAGGATGCGGAGAAAGGGGAACCCTCCTACACTGCTGGTGAGAATGTAACCTAGTTCAGCCATTGTGGAAAGCAATATGGAGTTTCCTCAAAAAACTAAAAATAGAAATACCATTTGATTCAGGAATCCCACTCCTTGGAGTTTACCCAAAGAATACAACTTCTCAGATCCAAAAAAACATATGCACCCCTATTTTTATTGCAGCACTTTTTATAATAGCTAAGATATGGAAGCAAGCTAAGTCCGTCAGTAAATGAATGGATAAAGAAGATATGATACATATACACAATGGAATACTATTCAGCCATAAGAAAGAAACAAATCCTACCATTTGCAACAACATGGATGGAGCTGGAGGACATGCTCAGTGAAATAAGCCAGGTGGAGAAAGACAAACGCCAAATGATTTCCCTCATTTGTGGAGTATAACAATGAAGCAAAACTGAAGGAACAAAACAGCAGCAGACTCACAGACTCCAAGAAGGGACTAGTGGTTACCAAAGGGAGGGGTGTGGGAGGGCGGGTGGGGAGGGAGGGAGAAGGGGACTGAGGGGTATTATGTTTAGTACACATGGTGTGGGGGATCACAGGAGGAACAACGTAGCACAGAGAAGGCACATAGTGAATCTGTGGCATCTTGCTGCACTCATGGACAGTAACTGCATTGGGATATGGGTGGGGACTTGATAATATGGGTAAATGTAGTACCTGCCTTATTTTTTCATGTGAAACCTTCATAAGAGTATATCAATCATACCTTAATAAAAAATTTTTAAAAAAAGAAAGCAACATTGTTATATTATGTTGGCCCCTTATGAAAACTATATAGTTTCAAGGCACTCAAAACTTTTTAGTGTTGTGTAAAGCTTAGCAGATTATCTACAGGGGAGATGACACTGGCCTGACTTCAAATGCCAACCATGTTCTGATACTGCTGTCTTCCTTTTTATAACATTCTTTACATGTTATGCCAGAAAATAATAATTCTGCGAACCTTTTTGCCCCCGCTAAGTGCTCACAGAATGAATTTAATTAAAATCCCCTTTATCTCTTATGCTGAAAACAAGGAATTAACAATATCCATTAAAATGACTATTACATTCACATCTAATGGATTTCAAGACCTGACTAAAATGATATGAAGGAAGCCATAATCATGAGAGGCCCAATATGCTGTATAATTTTTAAGCCATTTGAAACCCTAAATTATTTTAATCTCCAAATGTAATTATCGTAAATGTCATTCAAACTTTCTCAAGGCCCCTTCCTGTTGAGCAAAAAGAAACACATGAGACTGTGAAGACTTTGAGCTTTACAAACTCATGATTAACTCCTCCATCACCCGTGAGCAGGCTCTCGGGCTGCAGGGAAGGAAGACATTTTTAAGTGTGTCATAGGGCTTGAAATACAGTTTGCAGCAGAGATACTAAGGGGATTATGGTCAGTGGGCTATAGCATTCCTTAAGTGAGAAGTTGGTTGGCTGATAACACCAGTAACTTTTTAACAATAGCTATAGATTCTGTTTTGGCTACAGATTTATAAAAATGACTATGCCATGATCACTATATGATAATAACTCAACTTTATATAATCGGTGAAGTTGTTTCTCTTTTTGGCATCTTCAACAAGTAGCATTCCAGAGCCACATATCAGGTTGAGACAAAAAGTAAATAAGGATAGTTATTGTCTCTCTGATGATCTCAAATGGTATATTTACCCAAACTAAATGCTGTTGCTCAAGTAAAATTTGTCCAAGGAAGGGAAGAAAACATATCATTTCCTGAGAAGAGAAAACCTAGTTTTCATTGAAGTGATTTACTAAAAGACGATGTCAACAGAAAAGACACCAACTTATTTTAGTTCATTTTTACCACCATTTCCGATAATACAGTTTTTCCAGATTACATGTTCTATGCTACTCTTAGGCAAGAATATTTTAGGTTGCATTATCTATCGAGCTCAGAGACATCTCCTGCTAGAGGACAAATTGCCAACTCTTTGCATGCTCCATCTCCCTTCTGACAGCGATCCTCACACAGTCCAAATTTCAAGTTTCAATTAGAAACAAAACAAGTAACTCACAAATATCATTTCAGTTCTGCACCGATTGTAAAATTGTTTGTTAACCTGTTAGATATTTAAACTAACCTTATACATCAGAAAAGTAGCCTTGTTAAAACCCTCCTACTTCATATTACTCCTACTTCATCACATCAACCCAGGGCTCAATCTTTATTCTTTGTTTGATTATGTTATTGCTTTATCTGGTACTTGTCCCTTCTTGAATGTTGATAAGGTCTGAAAGCCTATCATATTGAGCCTGCTGCTACTCCATTATTTGCTTTGAACAAATGCTGTTATGTCACCCTAATAACCACAGCTGTGTAAGCATCTATGAGTCTCTTTTATTGTGCTATAATATCTATATATAAAAGCGATTTGTCCTCCGTGTCTGCTGCTGATTTCCATTGTTCCTATTGACACATTGCTCAGCTCTCAAACCTTGGCTGATGTCTGCTTCTCTGTTCCCCTGTGCCCCTAGAGCAATTCAGCCTACTTCCTAAAATGCTACTTTACAGTTAATGAAACTAAAGTGACCTTAGCCCATCAGTGACGAAAAGGGTAGCCTAAAGAGACTGACTTGCCAAATCTTGAAAAACGTCTTTTCTGAGACATCATCAACTGTATTTGTACATTGCCATGCTGACAGTACTATTACCCTCTAGAGTGCCAAGGATTTTAATGGGAACTCAAGCCTGGAAGCTGTCTTTGGAGTCTGTAACAGGCACAGCAAGCAGTCCTAGTGATGTCACTGAGGAATGGAGTTTTTCCAAACTAAAGGTCTTTGGAGCAGAGACAGATTCTTACCTTGGTCATGGCTGCGAATGCTGCATATGCCATGGGTGTCTCTGTTGGTAGTTTTACCAGTGTTTCTTTGATGCCATACTTTCCCAGACTAGACTCTGAATTAAGTCTAGAAGCACAGGAGCCAGGGTGGGGGAAAATAATCTGTTCCATCTCTTCAAGTTTGTTAAATACCTGCATTTTGCAAATGAGGAAACTAAGGTTCCAAGAGGTGAAGTAAGTCATCCACTGTTACTCAGCCAGTTAAGTGGCAGAGAGTCAAGATTCAAATTCTAACCCTGCCCTCTTTCCACTGTATCTCTGGAGTGGAGATCGTGGTAGCCCAGCCTCTCTAGGCAGACCCCAAAGCAGGGTTTTGTGATGGCAGAGGGGTAAGGTAACTCTTCATAGGATGCTAACATTCAGGCTCAGAGAGGACAGTGCACTTGTGAAGTGAATGGTGACAAATTACAGTTGCAGCCTAGTGAGCTGGGGAGGCAGCCAGAGAGGCTCATTTAGAGCAACTGGCTGTTGTGAGGAGAATCCTATGTCACCCATCGCACCTGAAAAGTAGTGTCAAAGCCTCAGATCAGACCAAACCAAGGGCTTCATGTATTTTGTGTCATCAGCTGTATGTATTTGGAGTGTGTGTGGTTATTACTATTGTGATTAATCATAGGATTAGCCTTATCCTAATTTACTTTGTAATAAACTTAAACATACATTCACAACAGTAACTGCCATATCCTATCGGCTCTGCCTTCAGAATTATCTGAGTTCTGATTACTTCCCACCACCTCCACCGTTGCCCCCTTAGTTAAAGCCACTATCATGTCCGGCCTGGGTTCCTCTAAAACTTCCTAATAACTTTCTGTATCCTCCTACATCCTGATTCTACCTAGCAGCCAGAGTGCTCTCTCTAAGATGGAAATTGGACCCACTCACATCCCTGATGAAAGCCCTCGGATGGGCTTCATACTTACTTTATATGCATCTCATGCGAAATCCCTAAGAGGCCAATAGCTGGTCAGAACTCTGCCCACCTTTATGTCCATCTCTTTCCTCTGTGCCTCAGTCCCTGTGCTTTAGCCACACTGGCTCCTTGTGTTCTCCACACACATCAAACATGCTCACATATCGGACTCTTTGCACTTGCTGTTCCCCTAACTGTGATGCTCTTCCCTCCATGGCTTGCTCTCTCTGACTCACATTATTCAGATCAGAAAAGGCTTCCCTGAGTGTCCACCCCATCCCACTGCACCCAACCCAACCCCACACATTCGCTCATTATCCTTGGCTCTGAATGATTTTTCTTCATAACACTTAACATAATTGACATTATATTAATGACTTATTTTTTGTTTGTTTACTTCCTGCTAGCATATAAGCTCCAGATAAGAGAGACAGTTTTTGGCTTCCTCATCACTCTGTCTTCTATGCTAAAGTGCCAGACTCATAACAGTGTCCCAATAAATATCTTTAATTGATTAATGAGTGAAAGCAACTTGTTAACTTTAAAGGAAGAGATCCTCATTTGTTTTGTATCTCTGCCAAGTGAGTGAAAAAGTAGCTTATCAGAGCCCCATTATGTACTTGTTAACAAATATGCATTAAACGTCATAAACTAGGTTTTGGGATTACAGGTGCAAATAAGGCAGTCTGTATTTTACGAACTCTTGCTGGATGGGGAGACTCTTAGATGTTATGTCATAAAGAAGCAGAAGTGACTAGGGAAGTCCGGGGAAGGTTCCTAATCTGAAAAAGACAATTAGGACTTCCAGAATTTTCTGGAAGAAGTGACAGCTCAGCTGAGTGCTAAGGATCCTGAGGATTTATTTAAAAAAGAGTGTAGGCAAAGTGCACCTACGCAGCAGGAGGAGCTATCCATAAAAATGGAAAGAGAAAGAGAGATGAAGAGAGAGGCTGACTGACTTCAGAGAGGCTGAGGGACCAGCTGCCATTGGTCTCCTTCACGCTCCATTCACTCTTGAATGAGAAAAGAATGAGCGTAGCACGAAATGTTGCTTTAAGATAGATAGACAGGTAGCAGGTTTCTTGGTGAAATAAACACAAGAAAATCTTTTCCAGAAAACTTTAAAGAACTTGATACTTATTGAAATTTTTGGAAATGCTGCATGGTTCTATATAAAGTTCAGAGGTAAAAACTTGGCCAACAGAGATTCTTCTAGTTCTTTTGTAGGGGGACATTTATGAAGCACTTTATTTACTCTAGATACACAATACATTTTGAATTTTAAATAAAGAAACATGGTTGTTATTACTACTCTGAGAATATGTGTGTATAGCCTAGTTCTCAGTGACTCCAAAAGTTCATCTGAGTCCCAGAAATTTCAGCTGGGAACACTAAATTGAGCCTCCCTAATACAAAAAATGACATGGGATCTTGGAAACAAAGTTCTATGTACTTTACATTAATATAAAAGTCTCATCCTAAAGCCTCCCATAGCAGACACCATTATACTCCATGAATGTACCTTGTAGAAAGACTGAGTGAGCCTCATGGGGATTTTAATTTGTGATTTCAGAGTCTCTAAGTATTTTACAGTTGATGCTCAGACCACTGAATGATTCCCCTAGGGCTTCCTTCTTCTACCAGTGGAAGGGCTCAACATAAATAATCTATGGACAAATGCTGGCTTTTTTGGGTGGATTTGCTACAATCCTGTTGGAACTTGCACACTTTCAAAGTTGAACCCAAGCCTGCTCAACTGGCCTAAAACTTTAGCATTGACCCTTCCAAAGAGATCATATTATGTAGCAAAATCTCAGACATTTTTATTATATCCAGTTGGAAAAACAAAAATCAAAACCAAACTCACTGAAAAAAAACATTCACTGGGTTGAGTGCAGTTTTTTTTAACTTCTGGGGAGAAAGCTCTTAGAACCTTTCCAGCTGCCGATTCCCTCAGAGTTCACTGTGACCAAGTTCACAGTGCTGGTTTTTGGCTTTACTGGTAATTACACAAACAGACATACCACTTAATGCTTTGATCTTAATCGCTGTGGATTAAATAGCGTTGAGCCTTGTCAGTATTTTAAGGGGAGGTCTACAAGGAAATGGAAAGGTCTGCAGCAATGGAACTTAGTTTTTAATATACTGGTGCTCAAGATGATCTGGAGTACACTGGATGCCCAAGAAAGCTCTCTGGGTTGTCCAGAAGTTTTTTCATGAAGCCATTATCCCTGATACCAATTTTAATAAGATAATAATAATAAATAATGACAATTTTTAATTAAAAATTTTTGGCAGAAAAATAATCCTCCGTGTTTAAGAAACACAGAACCTAATCCAATGATTCAGTTATCATTTCTATGCAAGTCATCCCCGTCATTATCATCAAAAAAAAAGAGAAAAATATTCATATCTGGATCTGTTCTTAGGCCTATATTTCCAGCTGCCTACTAGAAATACCAGACTCAGAGCATGTAGAGAAAACTCATTATTTTGTCTCCTCTTCTAGGCCAACTATTGTTTTCCAACTCTGTGGTTTCTAACCTAAGAAATAAGGAAGCAGTCAGGGTACTACTGACATAAATGAAGTAGTATTTTTGACTCTACAGTTTCCTTCATCTCCAAAATCCGTTGTGTTTTTCGTGTGTCATTTCCTCCATAAAGTGGCTCTTGAATCTGCCTTTTCCTCTTCGTTGCCATGATTCAAGCTCTCATTACATTATGCAGGATTTGAGGGGCAAGGACACTCCTAAATGGTCATTTCCTTCTCCTGTCTTCCTCTCACTCCTGAATATTGCTAAACTTATAGGCTCCCTTAAATCCTGTTTTTACATAACACCCTTGTCATAAAATTCAAACTCTGTGCCTGGCTTTAATTGTCCCCTGTTATTCCTCCCTAGCTGTACCCACTCTTCCCCATAGCTCTTCGGCATGTGTTCATTCAATTCTGGCTCTCTTCTGAAGTTGGAACCACATTATGCTCATTCTTTTAGGACACTTAGCAAGAGTACACAACTGAAAGTCAGGACATCTGGATCCGGGTTCTACTTATGCGAATCATCTGTATGAACATAGACCTGTCATTCAAAATCCCTAGGCTTTAAGTCAAACACTAACCAAAACAAAGCTACCATATCAATATTGGTATCACCCAAGTAAATGTGAAGGCCAAAAGAATTACTTGTGATTTTCACAAACAGTGAAAATGATGAAAGGATGAATTCATCAAGAAAGTTAAAATATTCTCAATTTCCATGAACATAGTTATCTAAAAAATTTGAATTAAAAGTAGACAGAATTGCAAGGAGAAATGTACATAAAATACCATCAATATTGATAATATATCTCTTAGTCTTTGATAGCAAAAGTCAACTGTATCTCTGTGTATAGAAGATTTGAACAGCAAAATCAGCAAAATTGTTCTAATTTACCTATGTGGAACATTGCATCCAACAATTGGACAAAAAAACTTTCTTTTCAAGCATGTGTAAAACATTCATGAAAACTGACCATGTGCTCTACCATAAAGTTAGCCACACATTTCAAAGGATTAGTAGCATAAATACCACATTACCTGATCACAAGGCCATTAAGTTAGAGATCATTAACTCCCTAAAGATTAAAAAAAGCAGGTAGAAAATTAAAATGTTATTATATACACTCATAAGTCAAAGAAAAAATTGTAAATTTAGGAAATACTTAATAATAATGAAACCTGTTAAAACTTTATGTAGTCCTAATAATGAAGAAGGAAGAAAATAATAACAGAAAGTAATAAAATAGGAAATGAGGAAAGGTAACAAAAATCAGTAAAACCAGTTCTTTGAAAAATACTAATAAAATAAAATGAAACTCAGACAAGATTAATCAAGAAAAAGGTGAAATTTATCATAAATATTAGAAATTAAGGGGGCAGATATTATGCAAATGAAGAGAATATTGTAAATAAACTATGCCAAAATATTTGACAACCTAGGTGAAGTGTATCAATTATAGAAAAATATGATTTCTGAAACTGACTCAAGAAGAAATACAGTATGATTAACCATGTAATAATTAAAGAGAATTGAATTAGAGTTTAAAAATCTTTTTCACAAAGGAAACACCATTCTTAGCTGGTTTGTGGACGAGTTATACTAAATTTTCAATGAGAAGATAATTCTAAACTTACATAAACCTTTTAAGTAGGACAAAA
Organism: Manis pentadactyla; assembly: GCF_030020395.1. Lineage (NCBI taxonomy): Eukaryota > Metazoa > Chordata > Mammalia > Pholidota > Manidae > Manis > Manis pentadactyla. The sequence continues at coordinate 22,396,561 of NC_080029.1, forward strand.
AAGATAATTGTCTAGCTTTTATAATAAAGGTACTATTACCTTTATATTGGCAAGTGTATTAAATACCAGGCAAGACTACTAAAAATACTGGGCTTATCTTATTATTAAACATGGACACCAAATAATAGCAAATGAAATCAAGTGATGTGTAAAGGAAATTATCATGACAGATGTAAACTTATCTCAGTGATGGTCTAATGTCACTTAGATAAATTATCACATTAACAGAGCAGAGAAAATCAAATATCAAATTACTAAATAGATTATTAAAAAAAACATGTGGTGGAACTGTATATCCATTTTAAGTAAAAAAGAAACTGTCAATAAAAGTTAAAACATTCTCAATTTCCATGAACATACTTATCTAAAAAATTTGAATTAAAAGTTGACAGAATTGCAAGGAGAAATGTACATAAAATATCATCAATATTGATGATATATCTCTTAGTCTTAAATCAATAAAAGAAAACTTAGTCAATAAAAGAAAGTTTCCCTAATCTAATGTAAAGGTTTATTAAAATTCTACAGTTAGCATAATATTCAACTGTGAAATGTTGAAAGCATTCCCTTTTGAATCAGGTTGAAGTTGAATATTGTTTACACAGAAATCCTGAAGATTATTTTAGATATATAAAATTTCTGTAAAGACATAGAAATTTTATTATAATTAATACGAAGGTAGCAACATTGCTAGGTACTAAGGCATACCTTGGAGACATAGTGGGTTTAGTCCCAGACAACTGCCATGAAGCAGATATTGCAATAAAGCAATCAGTTGAAGTTTTTGGTTCTCCAGTGCATATAAAAGTTAAGTTTATACTGTACTGTAATCCATCTATTAAGTATGCAGTAGCATGATGTCTAAAAAAAAAAGCAATGTACATACCTTAATTAAAAAACACTTCATTGCTAAAAAATGCTAAACATCATCACTTTCAGCAAGTTATATTTTGCTGGTGGAGGGTCTTGCCTCAGCATTGATGGCTGCTCACTGATCAGGTGGTGACTGCTGAAGGCTGGGGTGGTGGCGGTAATCTCTTAAAAAAGACAATAGTGAAGTTTGCTGCCTCAATTAATTCTTCCTTTCACAAATGATTTCTCTGTAGCATGATGTTCTGTAGAATTTTACCTACAGTAAAACGCTTTCAAAATTGGAGTCACACCTCTCAAACCTTGCTGCTGCTTCATCAACCAAGTTTATGTAAAATTGTAAATCCTTTGTTGTCATTTCAGCAATCTTTACAACATCTTCTCCAGGAATAGATGCCACTGTCTTTGTTTATCCGTAAGAGGCAGCTCCTCATCTCTTAGTTTAATCATGAGACTGCAAAAATTCAGTCAAATCTTCAGACTCCACTTCTAGTTTTCTTGTTATTTCCACCACATCGCAGTTATTTCTTCCACTGAAGTCTTGAACTTCTTAAAGTCATCGCTGAGGATTGGAACCAGCTTCTTCCAAACGATTGTTAATATTGAGATTCTGACCTTCTAATGAACTACCAGTGTTCTTAGTGGCATCTAGAATAGTGAATCCTTTCCAGGGGTTTTCAACTTACTTTGCCAGATCCATCAGAGGAATCACTATCTAGGGCAGCAATAGCCTCCCCAAATATTTTTCTTAAATAGTAAGACTTGAGAGTCAAAATTACTCCTTGATTCATGGGCTGCAGTGTGGATGTTGTGTTAGCAGGCATGAAAATATTAATCTTATTATAAGTCTCCGTCAGAGCTCTTGAGTGGCCAGGTACACTGTCAGTGTGCAGTAATATTTTGAAAGGAGTCTATTTCTTCCTGAGTGGTAGGTCTCAACAGTGGGCTTAAAATATTCAGAACACATGTTGTAAACAGATATGCTGTAGCCAGGCTTTGTTGTTCCATTTGTAGAGCACAGGCAGAGGAGATTTAGCATGATTCCTAAGGATCCCAGGAAGTTTGGAATGCTAAATGAACAATGGCTTTAACTTAAAGTCATCAGCTCATCACTCACTAAAAAGAGTCAGACTTCCCTTTGAAGCGTTGAACCTAGGCATTGACTTTTCTCTAGCTATGGAAGTCCTAAATGTGATCTTCTTCCAACAGAAGGCAGTTTCATCTACCCTGCAAAGCTGTTGTTTTGTGGAGCCAACTTCATTAATTATCTTAGCTGGACCTTCTGGATAAAGTGCTGCAGCTTCTCCGTCAGCACTTGCTGCCTCACTTGCACTGTTCTGTTATAGAGATGGCTGCTTTCTTTAAACCTCATGAATCAGCCTCTGCTAGCTTCCAACTTGTCTTATGCTGCTTTCTTACCTCTCTCAGCCTTCATAGAATTGAATAGAGTTCAGGCCTTGCTCTAGATTAAATGTTGGCTTGAGTGAATACTGTGGCTCATTTGATCCCCCATCCAGACAACCAAAACTTTCTCCACATCAGCAGTAAGGCTGTTTTGCTTTCTTATCATTCATGTAGTCACTGGAGTAGCACTTTTAATTGCCTTCAAGAACTTTTCCTTTGCATTCACAGCCTGGCTAACTGTTTGGCACAAGAGGCCTAGCTTTTGGCCTGTCTCAGCATTCCACATGCCTTCCTCCCTATGCATAATCACTTCTAGCTTTTGACTTAAAGTGAGAAACATTGGAGTCTTTCACCTGAGCACTGGGAAACCATTATAGGGTTACTGATTAGCCTAATTTCAATACTGTTGTGTTTCAGGGAATTAGAGGACACAATGAGAGGGAGAGATGGGGGAATGGCTGGCTGGTGGTACAGCATTTATCAATTAAGTTCTCCATCTCGTAAGAGCAGAACAATTACAATAATAACATCAAAGATCATTGATCACAGATCGCCATGACAAATATAATAATAATGAAAAAGTCTGAGATATTGCGAACATTACCACAGTGTGACACCGAGACACAAAGTGCGCAAATGCTGTTGGAAAATTTGTGCCAATAGATCTGCTTGATGCAGGGTTGCCACAAACCTTCAATTTGTAAAAAATGCAGTATCTGTGAAGCATAATAATGCAAAGTGCATTATATAAGGTAAGCATGTACTAAAGTTTATTGTCAGGTATAATAACATAACTATATAATGGAGTCTGAGAATTAAAGTGGATAATGTATATGAAAGCACTTACCACTTGAACCTCATAGAATTGTTACTGATGTTAAAAAAGTCAATTGCATCCCTCTGCATCAGGAACAACCAGATAATATAATTTAAAAATACTGTCTTAGCCTGGGTTTCTTCAGAAGCAGAGCCTGAAACAAAAGTTTTCGTGCAGTTGGGTAAGCTGGGAATGTGATTTCATGTAGCAGCCTTAAGAGACAGTAGAATAAATAAGACAGAAGAGTAAAGCAAGATAAGTCTGTGTCATTCATTTCACCACAAAAGCTTCTGAGAAGCTTATGAAATACATCTTATAAATGTTCTTCTGTGGTACAAAATGGGTAAGAATTTATCCGTGTCCCCTGTCCACCAGTGCTCAAGGATGGACATGTGAGACCTAACCATCTTGTGCTTCTAGATTGCCTAGAGATGTGGGTGATGAGTTTCCACATGAGTCTCCCATTGTTGTGCCAGAGAGGCTCAGGGAAGGTGTTACCCCAGGAACACAGGCATGGTACTGTAAGTTTGCATGCAACAAAGCTGGTCAAATTTATTTAGAAATATCATGGCAGCTGGGATGAAATAAGAGGTGAGGCAAAGAGGTCATGGCATGATATACAAGAGGTGTTTGATACAAATGCTCTATTAGAAACAACAATAAAAGGTGTGAAAATCAATTGATCTAGCAACAGGTGTTTAAAATTTCTATGCTAAACAATTTATAAGTTATTGAAAAACAATATAAAAAAAAAACCTACATAACATTCTTGGATAGGAAGTCTCAGTACAAAGTTGTCAGTTCTCTCCAAGTTGATTAATGGTTAAAAGGAATCCTCTACAAAACCTCAATAAGATTTCTTGTATTATAGCATTTTATTTTTATGGAATTTGATAAACTGATTCTAAAATGGTTTGGTATGGACATGGCAGAAAATGGATACAGTTGAGCAAATGTCTAAGAAACTAAGGCCCCGCCATGCTCAAACAGGAAAACCAGTGTGGTGTGTGTGTGTGTATGCATCTTGCCCAGTCACATAATTATAATAATTATGAAAATATGATATTTCTACAGTGATAGACACATTGATGAATGGAACAGAAAGGAAAGTCCTCACATTTATGCATATATGGGAAGAGTTTATTAGATGGTGATCTTTCATAGCAATGATTATTATATGAAATGATAATAAAAATGTAATCTGTCCCCATCTCATAAGGGCATGGTTTGTGGTGCCACAAAACAATTAAAAAAATAGCATCAAAGATCACTGATCACAGATCACCATGACAGATATAGTAATAATGAAAAAGTTTGAAATATTGTGCGAATTTACCACAATGTGACACAAAGACACAAAGTTGAGCAAATGCTGTTGGAAAAAAAATCAACTTTGAGAGAACTAACAACTTTGCACTGAGTCTTCCTATCCAAGAATGTTATTTAGGTTCTTTTTATACTGTTTTTCAATAACTTTTAAGTTGTTTGGCATAGAAATTTTAAACACCTGTTGTTAGATTAATTCACTTTTACACCTTTTGTTGTTGTTTCTAATAGAACATATTAGAAACATATACTATACAAAACTATCAATTCCAGGTTGAATAAAGATTTAAATGCCAAAGCCCAAACTAGGGGAAACTGTAGGATTCGGTAAAGATTAACAGAGTACAAAAGGAATTCTTTTGGAAGTGATATAAAGATAAGCCATAAAGGAAAAGACTATTCAGTGGTACTAAGTCAACATTTAAAGATATTAAATTAACATAAAAAAATTCCCTAAAGAATGAAAAAAACAAGACACATTCCAGGAGAAGATCATTACAAAACAAGCAACCAAAAAAGGATTGATATCCAACTATCAATAAGCAAAAGGTAAGAACTCAATAGAAAATAGGCAAAAAACCAACAAGCAAACAAAAACAGCAAAAGCAAAAAAACAAGAAGAGCCATAAAAAGGTCTTACACAGAAAATGAAACATAAATGGCTCATAAACATAGGATCGCCCCTCAATCTCATTTGCATTAAGAAAACAACAGATTAAATTTACATTCAGATACATTTCACACATACCAGATGGGCAGCTGTAAATGCTTGAAAATACCAAAGGATGGTGAAAACTTAAAGCAATGGAAAATCTTATCTGGTGCTGATAGGAAGATTAATTGACCCAATGACATTGGAACTGTGGGATTACCTAGTAAAGACGAACCCATGTATATCCTCCTTATTCTAGAGCACTAAGATATTCCTCACTGTTCACCAGGTAATATAAACAAAATGAGCATATTCTTAGTAGGGTTGGGCAGAAGAGCTGCTGGGAACAACTGAAATGTGCATTAGTGGATTAATGCACTGCAATATGTCCATGCTGATAGAATACTATTCACTAGTGACTACAAGTAAATCATCCCTGTGCATCAGCATGAGCACGATGTAGAGCACAACTTCAGGTTGAGGGAAAAAAACATGAGAGAAAGTAATACATTACAGCATGATTGATTCTCAGGAAGTTTAATGCTAACAATATTTTAGGGAAACCTATTTAAGTCATAAAATGATAAGAAAAACAGTGATAAATATGAATTTAAGATATTTCTAACCCACAGGGGCTTCTAAAATGATGCTGATACTTTTTTTCTTAACCTTAGTGCTAAGTACATGGAATTTTATATTATTATGGTTTAAACTGTTGGGATTTGTTTAATGTAGCATTTTATGAAATGATTCAACATAATAATGAGAAAATAGAAGTTTCAGTGACAGAACATGCTCATGAATAACCCATTCCAATATCAGACATGTCTACCTTGTAATCTATTTCTTTACATTAAGCTGAAGTATTCAGCACTTATTCTTTATTTGGTCTATAAAGTTTCATAGAAAATCAAATCCTTCTTACACATGGCAGCTTTTTAAGCACTTGAAGACAGTGGCTTTGTTTCCCGTTAGGTTCCTTCTTTTCCAAAAATCAACCATCCTTAAGTCACCGTTTTGGCTACGTTTCCCTGACCATGCAGCCAGAACCAAGTGTAACATTCCAGTCTGTTCTGGCCAGTGAAATGTCTGATGGGACTATTAACTTTCTTGTTTGGGGTATTGCATTTATTGATACAGCCTAAAATTGACCTAGATTTCTGTAACCTTGTACACCTCACGAATTTATATTGGACTCCTTGTCATTTCAAACCTTTAATCTTTTCACATAAAGGTCTATGTACTAAGATTTTTTTCTCATCCTGTACTTGTGAGATTGATTTTTTAAAAAGTATATTTGAGACTTAACGTTTATTCCTGTTGTTTTATCTTGGAATTTGGTTGCGTTGTTTTAGCCTGGTGAGATCTCTTCAGTCCTGATACTTATATCTATGCATTGATTTTTCTTCCTAGATTTGTATCATCAGGAAATCAGGTAAGCACTTATGTTGTTGATCAAATATTTATTTTAAAACCACCATGTATGAGGCAATATGCTAAGGTAATATATATTCACCCCAGTAGTTAATAAAAGTATTAAATTGGAGATATCCAAAAGTAAAGACTTCTTTCCTAATAGTCCACTCATAATCTAAAACTTTTGATGTTTAATAAAAGTTGGCATGTAGATATATAATCCTTCCCTATCATTTTCCTTTAAACTCTTCTCCCTTCTCATAGTGAATTGTAAGGTCTTTGTTAGCAAGACATAAATCTATACCTTCAGCCTTGACTGAATTTTCATCTATAATTGACTTCTCCATTATGCTACCTCAACCTCTGCAAAGCTAAACTATATGCAGAATTTTCTTTTTGCCTAAACTTGCGCCCTTTCCTTTTAGTATTGTCCATATTGATTAATAGCTTAACATCCTCTTAGATATTCAATCCTCACAAACTTGAAGTAGTTGTTTTTAATTTTAAAAAATCATATTTTTTTGATATAGAAGAATATAGGATCCTGTTATTTAAAAAAGGAAAATTAATAGCATAATGCTATAAATAAAAATTAAAAAATAATCCATAAGTAAGCAATCCAGAAATAAACATTGTTATATTGTTGGTTATCCTTCTGGTCATTGTTTTGTTCATTAAAGAAACACAATCACTATTCACTTACCTGAATAAGCAAAAGTTTTAACATAATGTGAATGTGTGTAGCTGAAGAATAATGACAAAGTATCTATGTAACTATCACCCATGTTAAGAAATAGATTATTGCAAGCATCCAGATAACCCTAGCCTGCTCTCCATAGAATCATCTCTTCTCACTCTCCAAACATTTCTATTCTGACTTAGAATATTATTGTTTGTTTTTTAAAATATTTCTTTAACATGATATAATATGTACTCATCTGTGTCTGGCAAATTATTTTGTCCTTTGGTACATTTGTGAGGTATAGCACATTATGTATGGAACAGTAATTTATTCATTTTTATTATTGTGTAATGTTTCTTTGAATGAACATGCCACAAACTGTTCTTCCATTCTAGTGTTGATTAGCATTTGCGTTGTTTCCAATGTGAGATTATCATCAATAGTGCTGCTATGAACATTCTTGTGTATGTGTACATGTATTTCTCTTTGAAATATGCCTAAAAATGGAATTGTTAATAGAACATGTGTATATTTAACTTTAATATATAACACGTTTTCCAGAGTGGTTATATTAGAATCCATTGGCAGTGTATGAGACCTTTAGGTGTGTCCCATGTTCTCAACAATAGTTAGTGTTACTAGACATACTTTAGTCGCTCCAACTAGTATGTGTTGATATGTTCTTGTGGTTTTGATTTATTTCCTTGATGTGTCAATGTTGAGCATCTTTTCATTTGGAGATCATCTTTGGGGTATGCTCTGTCTGAGTATCTATAAATACCTTCTCACAGTCAGTGGCTTACATTTTTGCTCCCTTAAACTATCCTTTTTTGTTTTAATGTTTTTTCTTTTAGCAGTAGTGCCTTACCTTTTTTGGTAAGAAATTTTTGCTTAATGCGAAGGGCTGAAAATAATTCTTCCATAGTCTCTTCTGGAGGTTTCATTCTTTTATTTTTCACATTTAGATCTACCATAGACTGATAATTGAATTTTGTGTATAACATGGAGAAGATTTTCTTTTATGCTAAGCCTACTAATGACCCAGAATAATTTATTGGAGTGAGTGTTCTTTATCCACTTTACAGAACCACCTTTGTCATAAACCAATTATATATATACATATATATATATGTACACACACACACACACACACACACACACACACACACACATACAGGTGTCCTTGGACTGTCTGTTATGGTCTGTTGATCTAGGCATCATTCTTTTGGTAATGCCATGCTCTCTTAGTTATTATTTTAAAATAAGTTTTAAATTAAATCTCGACATCAGTTAAAGTCCTTTAGCTGTGTTCTTCAAGATTGTCTTGGCAAACTTTTGCTCTTTGAATTTTTACTTCATTTTAGAATTAGCTTGCCAATGTCTATAAAAACAACAATAACAAAACAACAACAAAGAAAACTTCCTGAATTTTGACTGTGAGAGATCAGAATAGAAAGATCGACTTGGGGAGAATAAATATCCTTTGTATCCTCATTATATACTAATGTATTTTATTCCTCCAACTATTTAAATCAGGGGCCAGCAAACTACAGCTCATAGGCTAAATATGGTCCTCTGCCTATTTTTGAAAATAAAGTTTTATGGGACATGTTTGTTTACATATTGTCCATTTCTGCACTGACATTACAATGCAGAGTTTCGTAGTTGTGATAGAAACCATCTACCCTACAAAGGCTAAAATATTTATTTTCTGACCCATTATAGAAATTATTTTCTGATCCTTCATTTGGCTATTGCTTATTTCTCTTCATAGTGTTTTACATTTTTCTTGTGGAAATGCTTTATATATTTCCTTAGATTAATTCCTATAAATGTAATGTATTTGGATGCCATTATAGGTATCATTTAAATTTCATTTTGAGTTCATTCATTTTTAGAAGAACACTATTCCTTATTACATACTGACTTTGTACCCAATCTCAAGATTAATTTAGATTTTCTATGTACAAAATCCTATCAGTTTATATTTCTTCTTTGCTACTTTTCACATATTGGTGATAATGGGAATCCTTGTTTTGTTAATGATAGCAGAGAGTTTTCAACATGTCAGTATTATGTAGGGTGTTTGCTGTAGTTTTATTAAAATGACCTTTATCAAATTAAAAAAGATTTCTTCTACTCCTAGCTAACAGTGCGGTTGTATTATGAATGGTTGTTGGATTTTATTAATATTTTCTCTGAATATATTGAAATTGTCACACAAGTTTATTTCTTTTCCAATTAATGTGGGAATTATACTGATAAATTTTCAAGTGATAAATTCCACATTACTAACATAAGCACAATTAGTTGTGATGTATTACTCTTTCGGTGTTTGTGTGCAAACAGTTCATTTAGATTTTTTGTTTTTGTAATTATGATCATGAGAGAGATTGGGTTATAATTTCCCTCTCATAAGGTTTGATATCAAGGTTATGCTACCTCAAAAAATGAGTTGGAAAGTATTTCTTCCTTTTCTACTGTCTTGAAGAATTAGTGTACGATTGGCATATTGCTTCCTTAGATATTTGGTATAATTTATCTGTAAAGTCCTCTAGGCATGGAGTTTTCTGAATGGAAAAAAAAAATAATTGAATTAAGTTATTTTACAGTCATGGGAACTTCTACACTCCTTTAAGATATATAAGGTAGTAGCAAACATTGCTTCTTCTATAATAACTGGAGAAACCTGGATGGATTAAAAATAATATTTATATCTTTATTATTAAATAAAGTTTTATTTCATTTAAAAGATGATTCCAAAATACCATATTCATAGATTTACCTTCTGTTATATAGTTGAAGGTGTTATTTGGAATTCCATTCTTAACATTTAAATGTCATCTGGATTGCCCAGAAGCTTAGATGAATTTGGTTTGCTCTTAATAGTTTTTTCACATTGAAGATGTAGGTAGGTCATATGAAAGCATCAGGTTTGATTATAATCACATAATGTGTTTCTTTCTTAAGTAATATATATATATATATATATATACACACACACACACACATTCACATGCATATATATATATATATATATAATTGATATCTTTCTCTATATTTATAAAAATCATCAGAAAAGTGTGACTGTGTAACGGTCTAGAGGAATTTATTTCTAGAGATTGAAGAGACCTTGTAGATGAGCAAAGATTTGGTGACCATCTTCCTCTCAGGAGGCTCTTACCAAGTCTAATAACAGGCTGAGGTGTTGATACAAACAGGCAGACATTGCTGAGGGAAAGAGAAACCACGAGCTTTTAACAGAGGGATGGCATGGTCACTTGGAAACTGGATGAGGCCTAAATACATAGGTATTTTCCCCCTACCACTTTCTTGTCTAGAGCTGCACAGGAGGGAGCCTGGGCTGAGATACTCAGACAAATTATTTCTGTGTCCCAATACTTAGAAGCCAAAGTCTATGAGATGGAGAGGTTTATAGTGAACATGGCACAGCTCACACCTTTGTGACAGTCTAACTATAGTGGTGACCCAACTCTCAACCAGCACAACCCCTAAGTAGTTCAAAATTGTCAACCAGTCACCCTGTCTGCCCCACAAGGGAAAAGGCATTCCATTTCGAGGAAAACTAACATTGGCTCCAGTTTCTCTTGTTTTTTAATCTTATCTCTCTTCTCATTCTTTCTGGCATTCATAAAAAAGCTATGCAACATATGAAGAAGGGAGAAAATGGGATCCATAATTGAAGAGAAATACATATCCCAGACTCTCAGATGATCTAGATGTTGGAATTAACAAAGATCTTGACTATTAAAATTTGTTATGGGAAATAGAAAAATATTGACAAATTTGATAAAAAGATGGATAATTTCAATAGATAAATATAATCTAAAAGAAAATTTCCAATTGGATATTATGGATCCAGAAGAAAAAAAGAACTCACTGAAATGGCTTAGTAATAGATTGTAGACACTAGAGAAGATTAGTGTGCTAAAGGCAAGTCAATAGAAATTAAAATGAATGAATAAGATGAGCTTAACAGACTTGAAGAGATGAAGAGATGTGGTTGTGGAAGAAAATTTAAGTTGAAAATGTATAATATCAGAAACACATTGTTGGAAATTCCAGACTTAACAACTGTCATTAAAAGAAAAATTGACATCATTCCTAAAATTTTACCTTTACTTTAATAGTTGGTAAAGCTGAAAGGAAATCTTCTATGTGATGAATAATAATAATAATGGATTTTATTCCTATTTGCAGCTTTATAGAAAAACTATTATCTTTTTATTTTCTATAGAAAATCATATGACAATATTATTGTATTATGAACAGGTGATCAGAGAATATATAGTCACAAAATGTTAAAAAATATATCAGGTAATTAGTTAATAAGAACACCATGCTGTATTTCTGGATTTCATGATGTTCATGGTATTTCTCGGTCTGAAAATTTGTGGTTTGTTGCAATGTCTTTTTGACATTCTGAGTGGCTATTCACTTTTGTCCCTAATTCTTATACTTACAACTATATATTCTTCTTCTTAAAGAGGGCCCTCCCAAATTATAGAAACTTTAGGCCTCCTGAAAACTGGAGTTAACCCTGCATTCTCCCTTTGCTACATTATTCATTAGGAAGAACTGGGGGAGGGCTCTCCCAATTTGCATGTCATAATCCTTGGATCTGCAAAGTCAACAGAACGCAAATCACACCAGACTTCTATTTGCAGTAATAGTAGTGGGTGGGGTAGGAGGAGGTGAAGGGACAGCAGAATTTTGGCAGGAGAAACTGCAGTGACAGAGATCACCAGCCTCTCAGGCTGAGACAGTCTCATCAGTCAACCTGTGTGCTTGCAACTATTAGCATCGTCAGCTACCTTTTTTAGAGATGATGGTTCCAGGGTAGCTTTCCTCCCCAACTGAAACTCCCACAGTCAAAAGAGCAAAACATTTCATCAGAAGAAGGGGAAGGAACTTGCCCCTTCTACTTTCAGCCTGCAGAGCACCTTGTACTCATTTTGGCATGATTGTAAAAGAGATCCTCAACAGAAGCCCTTGACTTGCTGGTACAAGAGTTGGGGCAGGGCTTGTATCCTCTGCCTTGGGAGTGGTTGTGATGCCAGGAACAGGAAGGTGACTACAATCTTGCTGGTATATTCTCACAAATGATGTCTGATTACAAAAAATAACAGTAAACCCGTGCCCATATTTGTTTGTACATGCATTAGTTTTGCAGGATGGGCAGAAATGAATTGCTGGCTGAGGGTATTAGAGATGAAAGCCAGCTATTAAACTGCCTTCCCACGGTAATCGAAGGAAAACTGTAATGGACTATCTTTTGGGGTTGTGAGCATTATTTGGATCTGAGAGCAGAGTTGTAATTTTCTGACCCTAATGCAGATAGGATAGATGTCTAGCAAGTATTATGTAACCCCTGGTATTATTAAAAACATCAAGTGCTTATGTGGTTTGAAGAGAAATCACAGAGCCAGCAGAAGCTTCTAAGACTTCTAGCATTTCAGACAGGGTCATTTCTACATACACAAACATCCATTCTATTGATGGACTTAAAACTTTTTGTGCTTCCATATTTATCCTTTTGAAATTAAAGGGCTGAAAATCTTCAGAGTTTCTATTTCTCTTAAAGGTCACGATATTGCTATTGGAAGCCTCATGACCAATATTAGTTTTATTTTTATGTGCTGTAGAAATCCTATTTTGGGGTGAAACAGGGGAAAAGCATCTCAGGTGGCCTTTTCCTAAGTCTTTTCTCCTTATATCCCCTTCTAAATCATCCAGGGAATTAAAAATATGCCTGTTGGTCACTTAAATTAATGAAACTGCTAATGTCTGATGCAGGAACATTACCTCTGTATGCTCTAGATACATATATGAATAGAACTGCCATGGATTCACATCTGCCCTGAATGTCAGCATAATCCATGTGAATCAAAGATTGGTTTTAAAAACCTCATTCCCAGAAACCTAAGTGAAGTGTTGAAGAGAGATGGAACATGAACAAGCCAGCTTTTGGCCTGGAGATCTGTCACAAAATTGTTTGATTAAAAATAAACTCTCAACTGTTTTGTTAAAGAAGTCTATCTTTAGTGTTAAAGGGGTTCCTTGTTGGTCCACCTTAGCTACTTTATGATTTCCTTTAAAGCAAGACCAGTGTGGAAGAGGCATTAGTTCCACCCTTTCTTGAGTCATTCCATTTCAGCCAGTTGGTTGTATTCATTAGCATTTGGGCTTGCTCTTAAACAATAGTTTTCAACTGGGGGTGATTTGATGGTATCTAGAGACATTTTTGATTGAGGGATCAGATGAGGTTTTGCCACTCTTCTGTAGTCAAAAGAGAACAGCAATCCTGCTAAAACACCCTGCAATGCATAGGACAGCCCCCACAATGAAGAATTATCTGGCCCCAAACATCAACAGTGCCAAGTTTCAGAAACCCTGGTCTAAAACAGTGCACATAAAATGGAGAGAGGAAAGTCTATTTGATGATGACATGTCAAAAAATTTTACAGGCAATTAAAAATGCATCCTTTCTGCCATGAGCTCCCAAGTTTCTCATGTCATTGTTAATGATGGCTTCAACTGGCTTGAGTAAAACAGGTTTTGATTTCTGAACCCTGTTTTTATTTTCACTGGGAAAAAGAAATGGGTAGGGGTGGTCAGCCTCACTTTGGTGGCTGTCTTATGATGGAGAAATCTAGTTGCTGTTTCAGAGTAGTCAGTCAGGCTGGTGTAAAACCTTCCAGAGCTTAGGGCAAATAAATGGATCTTTCATTTTTCTAATTTTCATAAATAAAAAAGGTCATGATATCTGGTGAATTGGTTGTTATGCAAAAAACTCATCTGCCATCACTAAATATTTGTTGTTTCAATTTGTTGTACTACCTTATGGATTAATTCTGAGAATAGAAATCTCAGATGATATTCAACAATTTTTTGACAGTCTGTTTGAATGACTAAAGGCAAGTTTGTAGAATAGACAGGAATGCCTATGAAATATATAATCACTGTTCTTGTTAGAGGGATTCTGGCTGAGTTAATCTAAGTGTTTTTCAATTAAAGATACATTATTGATTTTGAAAATCGCATAAGTACACTCACCCCATTCCATGCACCTCTGCAATATATTAGACCTTGAAAAGACCTAGTTTATTTGAATTTTAGAGCCATTTTTGAGTTTTGAAACTATAATGGGACATCAGAGGAAAACTGGAAAGATAATTGTAGTACTAGAAACTGGTCCTGTAACAAAGAGACTAAATTAATGAGCATTATCATTCTAATGAATTTAACAGTGATATGAAGTCACCCAGAGTGTGGTAGACTACCATAAAGGACAAAAAGAAGCTAACATCTGCTCCTGTAGAAGGCAGAACCAAAGGAAGTGGATGATTTGTAAATTAGAAGGGATTATTTGCTGCAAGTTGGGATGGTCAAATCTTGTAGCATGTTACTGAAGGAAAAATTTTAAGTCTCTCCAGTGTTTTTAAACAAAGGAACATTAGCTCATGTTCAACAGTTTAAATATTCTTCTCATTGCAGCCTGTTTTAGTTTTGTGTGGCTGCTACCATGTATTACCATAAATAGGTTGGCTTTAGCCATAGAAATTTATCCTCTCATAGTTCTGGTGGTCACAGGTGTGAAATCAGTATCACTGGGCCAAAATCAAGGTGTTGGTAGGGCCCTGCTCTCTCTGGAGCTCTAGGGAAGAATCCTGTCCTTGCCTCTGCTAGCCAGCCATCCTTGGCTTTTGACCACATCACTCTAGACTTCAAGTCCAGCATCTTCAAATCTTTGTGCTGTCTTCTCACTGAATTTTCATGTGTGTGAAATCTCCCTCTGCTTCCCTTTGACAGTGATGCATGCGATTGGCATTTAGGGCCTACCCAAATAATTCAGGATAATTTCCCCATCTCAAGATTCTTAACTTAATCACATCTACAAAGACCCTTTTTCCAAATAAGGTAAACCTTACCTGTTCTGGGAATTAGGACTTAATATCCTTTTTTTCTGGGGCATTATTTTAGCTTATCACAAATTGAGAGAGAGAAACTCTTTGAGTGCTTCATGGGCCCATCCAGCAACATGAGGATTTTATGATTCAAAGATGATGACCTTTGGCAACGTTCTTCGCCCCTCCCTGAGCCTTGACTCTGTCACTTATAAAATGAGCCTAATAATGGTACCTGGACCAATAAGATTGTTATGAAGATTATGACTTAATACAATTAAAACACTTAGAAGAACGACCGGTATGAAAGACGTTCTCAGTGAGTGTCAGCCAGCATTACTTGGTGCTGTTTGCATTGGTTGATATCGTTACAAAAGAAGGATTAGGCGAAAAGATAATTGGGCACTTGCTTGGTGGCCTATGATATAATCCACACTTCTTTACTGTTCCTTTATTTTGTTTTGGGGAATTTAATGAAGGTGGGTCACAGAAGTCCTTAAAGTAGTGACTAAGTGTCTAAACAATGTATTTGATCTGCTTTGTGGAGTTCATTGAACTTTGTCTACAATAGGGACACACTAAGCTGACCTAAAATTGAGTAGGCAACTCAGAAACCAAGTATGATAAAAATTCCCATTGTGAGCAAAAGCCTTAGGCGTAGCAGGGAGGTACAATTTGCTTAAAGAAGAAATTATTCTGTATTCTAAAAATATTTGTCATCTTTGCAACTTTTTTTGGGACATCAGTAACTCAAACATTTAGATTGTAACAGAAATCCTTTCCTGATAAGTTGAGTATCATAATTTGACTTCTAAAATACCATAACTTTCTTTTTCTAAAACCTTAGATTGTCCTTTTCTTTCCATCATTACTGTAGTACAAGCACATCTAATCGGTTAATAACAAAGCAACATAATGTCTGCAAACCTTTTCTAGCCAAAGGTTTTACAAGCAGTGGCATTCTACATTCTCACATACATTTTAGGTGTTATCATTTTGAAGAAGAGTTACTATCCCTGTCACACACAGTCATTGGTAGGGTATATAATTCTTCCAGGGGCTTCATTAGGTCAGTGACAGAGGCATTGACAAACCAGACTAAATAATGATAATAATTATTAATATGATTAAATAATAACCATATTAATATGGTTAAAAAAATAAAATTTCCAATAATGACAAGGATGCACCAATGGAAACGATACTTGTTTTTTTCTCTTAGCATTTCACCAAGAAATAATCATGTATAGCTCAAGAGCAATGGTAGACTTTTTGTTATTTGAAATACTATTAGGTCAAACAATATGAAATTGCTGTTTTTGTAGGCCAAAAATGTTAAATGTGGTGATTTCACGTGATATGAGGTAAACAGTCAATCCTGCTAAGGAAAAGGAGCTCAAAAAAATTTCCAGAGCTATTAAATGAAAGTAGCTAGATAAAGCATTCAAGTAGATAAGGAAATTTTTATATTTCAAGTTACTTATATTTCTCCCAATAAATATAAACTGAGTCCTGTTTCACATCTTTAATGTCAATGATTATGGGAACCTGCACTTATTAAAGAAAGGAAATGAGAGAAAGAAATTCACAGTGGAGAAAACTAGGGAAACAGAAAACAATGAAAAATGCAGATTGTTACAAACTTTGTAATCATTTCTGTTTGACAGTGTTTATCTCTCTAAATTTTTATCTTCTTACCCATTTTTATTTCATTTTTAT
The DNA here is from genome assembly GCF_030020395.1 of Manis pentadactyla. Classification (NCBI taxonomy): domain Eukaryota; kingdom Metazoa; phylum Chordata; class Mammalia; order Pholidota; family Manidae; genus Manis; species Manis pentadactyla. Next base: position 22,413,375 of record NC_080029.1, read on the forward strand.
GTGTCTCATAAAGCTGGGTATCACTCCATGTTCAGCTCTTTGGTATCTGAACATGGAAAGCAGATTGCCCTGGCACTTTATATACTGTAGAAGAAGAAAGTAATTTTCATTTACTGAGATTTATTATTTGAATATGTTTTCCAATATAGCAAAGCACACCTACAAAATTTAATGTACATGCATATGCACGTACACTATTCTGGCATAGCATCAGGTAAAATTTTATACTTTCTGTTGGAGAAAATGCAACGAATCAAATAGATGCACACTTTTCTCTTATCCTACCCGCCACCCTCTCCCTTAGTCATCAGTGATATGGGGAAAGGTATTATATTTTCTATAAAATCCTCCAAAACATCCATTCATCACTTTTGGGGCTGGGGGTTGTTCTGGAATGATCAGTAGTTGAGAAGCTCTCTAATAAAGAGATTATTACCTTTAGGGACTGTTGTGACTCAAGGAAGAATGATTTTAGGATATAGGCATACAGACCTATTATTATGGGTTTCACTAAGAAATTAAGTTTTATATTCATAGGTTGTTTGTTTTGTGGTAAATTTCATGATTTTCTCATATCAGTGAAGTTTCTCTATAAGAAATTTCACATTAAGAAACAGATTAGCTTGTCATTGATCATCTCCATGAATTCTGATCATCAGCTTCTATCAGAATTCCCAAATTCTTATAACCTAGTTGGCAATTTCACATCACATTGTAGTGCATTGCATTCTGGGATGGATGTAAATGGGTAAACTGAGACCATCTCATAATTTAAAAAGTAATCTCACTCTGAGTCAGCATGTACATTGTATACCATTAAAGCGAACCTAACAACAGAATGTCTGTGGTTTCATAATTTATAAGAAATGATACAGTTTTATTACCCATTTTTTTTTTACAACACCCATCACTGCATCACAAGGTTACTCAAATGAAAGACTGGATTCAAGCTCACAAATGATGGGAAGAAATGTCTATTTTCCATTTCTTAGTGGCTTCACAGAAAAGCATCAGAGTGAATAACAAGGTAGATATGAAAGTATAAATCAATTAGCTGGTTAATTTATATGAGGCTTTCTGTAGGCAAAGAGAATTTAAAAAATCAAAAAACCTGACTGGCACTTCCTTCAAAATTACATGGGAAGTTGGGAAGTGGGTAGAGGTCGTAGTCATGAAGCAAACTTGGTCATGAGTTTATAGTTGTTGAAGCTGGCTGATGAGGACATGTGGTTCCTTCTTCTCATCCCCCTACTTTTGCATATAGTTTGAATTTTTCTATTGTCAGCAATTTCTTTAAAGCCCAGGACTGAACTGTTTCCTAGCAGAAGTTTATACTCTAAAGATGGAGAATGTTCATGGTGCATATATAATACAAGCTCTGTATTTCAGAAATACTTCCTACTTCCATAAAATCTTGATATCCACATCATTCCTGAGCCAGCTCATAAAATCTCCCAACAAGAAAGCATCTTCAATGTCCCCAAACCCACTTCACACACATGATCAGGGTGATTTGTCATGAGAGGAGAAAGGGAATATTAAAAAATATCACACATAAAGAAGCAAGAGGAATACTCTTAGCTACAGACTGAAGAGAACTGAAGAATGAAAATTTGGTTTCAAGTCATTCTGAGTTAGAAGACCCACATTTTTCCCTGTAGCTGTGGGAAGGTTCCAAAGGCTATAGCATCAGACAGTCATTAATTTGGAATCTCATTGTGCTTTATGATCTTGCCCTGGTGTGGTACCTGGTGACCTTAAAAATGAGGTAAATGGCTTGAAATGATACAGGTGTGGTCTTAGAGAACTAGAACTTTATCCAGCCACTGTTGTCCCTGTCACTGTTGTATTCTTCAGTCAAGTGAACAGCATTGTCAAGAAGCAGGCATTCCTTGCTCCCACAGTATATCCATAATATGCAGATGTTAAGGTTGAATTTGTACATACTAACTTTCTGTCAGCTGACAAGGAGAGAGAGGATATACCCAGGTCCCTGTTCCTTGCTGTTGCTGATAGCATCTGTCAGTTCAAAGCTTAAGCAAACTTTTTCATTTTGTGTAATGATAACAACTTTCTTGTTTATTGGGAAAAGGTTATTTATTCCTAAATAACTTATGTTCCAAAGTAAAAAAAAAAAACATATAAATTTCTCTAAGAAATATTAATGATAAAATGTTAGAAACACAAACGTGTGTGAAAACATTGTTTTAAACTTGTTCCCTTATCAAATACAACATCTTGAATTTGATTTGGCAGTTCCGTGTTTAGTGAGGCCTGTGTATTTTCTTCATTAACCCTTTCTTGACTCTTATTCCACACAGAATTGGCTAATTCTTCCTTTATACCATATAGTGTATGCCGCAGTTCTATTAAGGAATCTATAGGATTGAGTTGCCTTCTGTAGTTTACGTATCTGTCTCCCCCTACTGGACTCTAAATTTCTTTGACACCAGGGATCCTTTATAATGACCAGCTCTTTGTAGGTTTCAATAAATGTTTGCTGTAAGTGGGTGGCTAACTGGATGTCTTAGAGTGGCTAGTCCTTTGAGTGAATTTGAGCTAATTTTATAACGTAAGCAGATGTCCTTGGTTTTTTCGTATCCCTTTTCTTACTTTCCCGTATCCTTTCATTGACGCTCTATATCGACAATGAAAATTACCCACTGACTTCCAATTTCACATCCTTTCTTTGAGCTAACCTTTTCATTCTTAATGTTTCTCTACCATTTCAACATTTAGAATACATTGTGATCAAGGAATCAAGCGCTACTGATTATGCAGTGAGCCCCCAGATCCTTACTACATTCTTATAAATCCAGCCCTATCTTCCATCTTTTCTTTTGTCCCTTGTCTTCCTCCACCCCAGCCCCCATTGCTTGCTAATTACTCCTAGAAGAGTTATTCTGTTATACAAGAAATCAAATAGCTTTGATAGCTCTTTAGAGACCCACATTTCTGAGGTCCCCGGGTAGTAGGGAAATACTTCTGTGTAGGATGAATAAAACAATCTCTTAAAGGAGGTGCCAGTGTACCACAAATATTGGTAGGCATTGAATTTTGTGGCGGCTTCGGCTTGACAAGAACATTGTCCATTCAAATGTCAGTGGTTTTCCTCCTTTGTTGATGAAAATTTTTTCTATCCCATTCTGGTTCAGGAAATTTAGAACATTTATTTTCTAGGATCAGGGATATTCAGGTAGCTTTTCTTTTGGTCTCCCTAGAATCATGGAAGATGTTATGTGGTGAATAATTTAAAGAAAATACCTCTCTAGAGGGATCTCCAACAGGTTTAGCTCAGGGTGATTATTATTATTCAGTCTTTAGGCAAAGTTACCCATCCCTATATCCCTAAATATTACAGGTACTCTTTGCTGTTTTCCACTAAATGACCAAAGCTTCTTAAAATCAGGTGGGCTAGATTGGTAATTCATATTAAAATCAGATTTAGCCTGCCAGGAATTTTTTTTTTCTAAGGAATTTTTTATTAGACGCCATCTATTGACACAGGTTGGAATAAACTTAACACCAAAGATTGATTTACTAAAGATTACTTTGCTAAGAGTAAGTACTAAAAGTACTAAAATATAACAAAGATTGCTTTACCAAAAGAGTATTTTTAGGAAAAGACTGAGGTTCTTAAAAACATGAATATGTTAGCCACTAACATGAAGTAATTATAGGAAGACATTTTTAGTTCCATTTTGCAGGTAGAAAAATCAATCCAGAAATTTGCTTCTGATTACATGGGTTTGTTTGGTCCCAGAAATAGATTCTGTGACTGATAATTGAAGTCTGCCAGAAAAAGATATCTCTTGATGAGAGGTGAATGCTAATTTGCTAAGTGAGCTAGTATTATTTAACATTTATTGGGAAGCAATAGAGATATGTGTGCTGAAGAGTTTGAGGTCTTATACTTGTATATCATTTAGTTCATTGCTGATACAAAAATCATAAAGGGTACTGCTTTATTTTGGGAAGGCAGATATTAAGTTTTTAAAATACGATAAGGGGGTTCCCCTGAGAAAACAAAATATAACTAGTCAGGAATTTGTATACATCTATTTTTAAAATAATCATTCAGCTAAGTGTTTGTATCTTGATGAAAGATCACCAGTGGCCATCTAATGAATAAAGCTGGATTTTAAAAATAGATTTGAATTTCTTACCTTATATTTTGTTCTTAGTATGCATGCTAATCCTTCTCTGTCTATACCTCTTAGAAAAGCCTAAGGATTTACTTGATCAGACAAAAAAATTAGTTTTCAAAATTGAATTGGACACAGCAGTAATTTGTGATTTTGGTATTCTGCCATTAGCCCAGTTGGACTGTTTTATGTATGTGTTATATATTAACTTATTTTAAACTATTATTTCAATAGCACAACAGGTTTAAAAAGATTTTGAGAGGTTGTCTTATTAGCCTCCCTCCCTGCCTTGAGAACAGGTCCACTGATAACATTTTTATAGGTTCCTTTAGTAACATATCACATTGTACAATCATCCTCATTGCAGGTATTTTATTCCCATATCAAATGTGGATTTTTCATGCTACAGTTAATTCTATTAGCCTCACCATCTCCACTGAGGTTGGAATAAAATATCAAGTTTATTTTCTCTGTGCATTAGTGTCTACTGATTCTTGAGAGAGAAGGTGTGGCATCTTTTGCTCTCAGTAGGAACATACTCAACCTGTGAAATGGCATGAACCAGCACATATCTTAACAAATTTTGTCATGCTCTGTGTTCATGTACTCAGCATACAAGTGAGGCAATGTGTAAATAATTTTTTTAAAAGCTACAATAAAGCCATTTATAAAGAACGACCGATTTTATTTTAAAACTTAGTATCACCTGGTGGTTTCCTCTGAGCTGTGGGATAAAACAAAAAAGAGGAAAAGTTATTCCAAAGGTGATGACTGTTTCTGACCACCTTCCTTTGTTTCTTTTGGGCTATTGCACCGGCTCAAAGATTTTGGGAGAATGAAGGCACTGAGTTAAATTGTAGGAAAAGAGAGGGTGAGTTCAGTTTGTTCTTTCTGAGGGCTTTTTGTCCTGAAGGAATTCACTATGTCTAACTTTACAGCGTGTTCTTTTCCTCTATCCGCCTCCCCTCCCCCAACCTTGGGCATCTCTAGAGGTTAATAAACTATTCTCAAAAGTAAATAACATTCAGCTCACTGTGAGGAGAGATCTGGGCAGCTGGGGGTGGGTCTTGGCCATCAGATTTGATCTACACCAGGTCAACAGCAAATGAAGGCTGTTGTCTCCGAACAGCTGTTCAGTGGCCTCTGGGAAATGAGGTGGTGGCTTCCATCCAGTTTCTGGACAGCTGTCTTCCTCACAAAAAGCATTGCCACAATTGGCATTAATTGGCCCTCTTGCTGGCAGCCTCTGCAGGCAATTCACTGAAACTTCTCTTTTCTTCCTTTCTTTCTTCTCTCCACCCGCCTCATCTTCCTTCTTCTCTTCATTTCTACTTTTCCCCTCCTCCTGCCTTTTCCCTTTACCTTTCCTTCTCTGTCTTACCAGTAGGTGGCCTGGAAAAATAAAAGGGTAGCTGCAGTTCCTGAGGGAAGAATGCACTGACACTTCAGACTGGGCTCTCTGCCAGGGCTTGCAAAGGGGCCTCGGATGCCTGTTGGGATAGAATCTCATGCCTCCCACAGCGTCCGCCTTCTCTGCCCCAGCCCTAAGTTGCTTTGCTCAAGGTGTGTCAGAGTTCTTCCTGTGGTTGTCTCCTTTATCCATTGAGCTTTTCCTTTCATCACAAGGCAGGCAGTGCGCCTGTGTTTGTAGAATAGATGGGCCCACAGGGAATTTTTAGTGATTCAGTAGTGGTGGTTGTAAACCCTTCATTATAACTCCCTCTCAGGCATGACCACGAGTTACTGGAGTTGGAAGGTTGTACTATTTTTGATCCCCTTCTGTATGTATGGCAATCATATTCCCCAACCCAAATCAACACACTTGTCCCAACCAGACCTTTTTAGACTTACATGTATTTTAAGTTCTTAATAAAGTAAAAATTAAACTCCATATTTTATTGTACTTAACTAATCACTTGGATTAGAACGAATAAAATTCTATGGAATAAGACTGCTCGAACATCTACAGCATAAATTATTACACGCACAGAATTTGCTGGGTGCTCTGGCTTCTTCAGATGACAGTAAGAAAATGGGAGTGGCAGCTTCCATCCTTGAAATTTCCAACTCTGCTTTCAGGTTCTTCAACTTCATCTTCTCAGTCTCAATTTAAAAGTCGAAAAGGGAACTAAAAGAAGACTTATCACTCTTATGCTTATGTTAACAAGCACAAGGAGGCAATGATAGGACATGACGCTCTCTTACTATGAAACAAAAACAAAAACAAAAACTCAAACAATTTGACAGTGGTTCTGCACTTATTATTAAAAAGCCCAAAGCACTTTGCCCTAGGCTGCTTTTCTTTGGAATTTAAAACCTGTGTACAACATTGTTTGGGGAAATTCAACAACATGCCACACATTGGTTTCCATTTAACTCACTACAGTGTTGATTGCTAAGAACACTTACATGACCAAGAAGATATCCAAGCCTGTCAAATGACCATATGAAGTCTAAACTGGGAGCTGGAATTGAGGCAATATTAAACAGATGTGAAATGCCAGATATCTTTTGCAATTCAGAAGGTAAAATTACTTAGTACAACTACTTTGGGCAAGGGTTTTGATTCTCAGGATAATGACCGGGACCCAGAAAACAGTCATGTAGGGAAAAAAAAAAGAGTTTCAGAATTGGGCAAAAAAATCCCTGCACCAGCTCTGAGTCTATAATCTTGATAATCTACTTTCTCTCATCTATACGTATGATGACATAAATCATACTCTGCCACCTTAGACGTTATTTTTGTTACTTAATGGGTATAAAATTACTTGGAGATCAAAGTGTATTAATAGTTAGAACAAACAACTGTGAACCATGTGTAAAACAAAGATAGCTTTGGAGAAATGTAATTTCTAGTACGGACAGATTGTTTAGAAGGTAAACATATGACTCTCAGTTTTGTGATTCACTTATTCATTCATTTAGAGAAAAATGATGGAACAAGTCTGAGAAATGACACAATCAAGTTGCCTATGTGCTTGTTCTTCTATTAAAAAAAAACCAAAACCCTCAAATACTTTTGACTTCCAAAAAGAAGTATAAAAGAAAAGGAAGTAAAAAAAAAAAAAGCCAGACTGATTTATAACCATTTATAGTGTGGATGTGCCTTGAACTTTGCCTTTAAAAAGACAGCATTTTCCTGATTTTCTACCAATCCCCCTTCTTAGCTTCCAATTTCCAATCATACTTCTCTCCTTGAAAGCAAATAACAAATGAGGAAGAACTGGTTTATAGCTGCTGAAATCTCTACCTTAAAGGAAAACTAGTTTAATTCAAACAGGGTGAAATGAATGCTGAGAAGGTAAAAGATTATAAGACTTGGGCAATGACTGGTCCTTTCCTGAGTCCATACCTTCCATCACTGTTGGCTGGCACTTGGGCCTCAGAGCCTTCCCATCTCCACTAGATAAAATACTATGTTGTCACCTCCCTCACATCATCCTTTGTTTTCTTCCATAAGAACATTGAGAAGCTGGAGAAAATGAATGGAGTAAATGTATCTTATGTATATGAATAATATTCATTTGCTAACAGTGTATGCTAGTCACTGGAAAATATTTTTTCTATGTGGTTTATATTCATTTTTCTAAGCTCTGAAATCTTATCTAAAACATTTAGTCCATGGGAGACAAATCCAAAACTCATCAGGGGCTAAACTGATGATAAAAATGAAAGAGTTGGATTTTAAAGAAAACAAAGAGTGGTGAGGGGTTCATCAGTGGGGTGGGCCACACCCAAGTCCACCAGGATGCACAATTCTGGGGTGCCCCAGTCATCTCATTTTGTGTGGGAATGGTGCCCTCTAGTGTGGAGCAATGCAGGCCCATTCATCCATTCAGTATGTCCTGTTGAACTAAACTATGTGCCAGGCATGGTGCAACTACTGCTGAGAAATAGCAATGGACAAAGCAGACAGGAATCCCTGGTCTCATGGAACCTAAAGACACTCTCATTAGATTTTTTTTTTTGGAAGGTAAGAGCACCATGACAAACAAAATGCACATACATGCAGAATTTGGCCCATGGGTCCACCAATTAATGACTTCTGTTCTAGGTTTTTATATTATTTCTGTGTTCTTACAGGGCTTAGTCACAGGAAGAAAACACAAAAATGTACTGACCACAGGTTTACACCCATTACTTAGCTCATGCTTAATGAGAGCTTTATGTACATAGAAAAGTCAGTTCATTAATTTTCAATTAAAATTCTATATTCACACCCAGTGTCTGTTACTGGCCATTTCTTCTTCCAAGAAAACATAATTCCTAGAGATGATCTGTTAGGTCAGTGAGGAAGGAAAACTAGAATGAGGTGGGGGTCATGGCGTTCTGCCAAAGCATTGTGTGCTGAAATACCTGTCCTGGAGACCAGCGGGAGAGGGGAGCCATTGAGTCATGTTCAGTGTAGCTCTTGACCCAACTCAAAGCCTGCTCCTAACCACCTACAAATTTAATTAAAAGTTTTTTTCGAGGAAAATTCCCTGAAGTGTCAGGTCTGTTAGGGGTTATGTTAACAGAAGCGGGGGACCTGCAGAATTTAAAGAGCACTCTTGTAAAGAATTTATTTCTCAGCCTTAAGGCATCTAAAGGCCATTGGGTGGGAAGTTGTCATTTAATCTGCAGATAGGCAAAATGGAACTAAAAGATCTGGTCACCTAGCTACTTTCCTGTCTGGAAGATTTTAGTTTTCTTTTTTTATTGGAAACTTCCATAAACTGAGAAGAAATCTTGAATTTATTTCTGTCATAATGTTTAGGGAAGTGCTGTGATGATACATGAAGAGTTTAAAAGGTTTTCACCTCACAACTCTGAATTTTCTTAAATAAGATCATGATTCAAAAATATTTAAAGCACCTAGGTTCACAAATATGACAAGAGAAAGTCACAGTATAAAAGTATGAAGACTGAATGTAAGCATTTACATCTTCCAAGAAATAAGGCAGAGACTGTCTATGATTCCTCTTGTTCTTTTCTACCTGCCTTCCAGGATCCTTTCTTTTCAAAACCTCTTATAAATGAACAACAACAATAATAATAGTAATAATTAGAGGAGAGAGTGTTTTCTTATCAATCTACAGTATATTAAATTACTTTTCCCAAAGTTTGGAAGCATTTCCTGAAAACTGTCAAAGGTACTAATTTTTTTCTCTCTCTCTCTCTCTCTTTAAATCACAAAGCAAAATTCCACTGTCCCTCGGGGCCCCCCCTTCTTCTAAAAAAAGAAAAAAAAAAGTCGGGTTTTGCTTTCCTATTCACTGCAGTCCTGGCCAAAGTAAAGCCCTCTTTCTCAATGACGTCAAGATCTTTACCAAGATTAGGCTTTCATTTCTCTATTGCAGCAATTAGCCAGGGAATGTATAAAAGGCTTCAGGGAGACTCACTGGGCTGCAGAGAGAGGCACTTTGCACCACAAGACAGCAGCAAGGAAAAGCCAGAGGGAGTGGGGAAGAGAGGAGGCAGGCGCTCCTGGTGAAGGGAGTGAGACAGGCTGGGAGAAAAGCAGAAAGTGTGTGTAAAAGGAAGTAAAGAAGGGGAAAAAAACTACCCTTTAAAGCACAGTTTTAAAACTCTGGCAATTCAAGAAAGAAACAGGCTATGTTTCTGAACATAGAGACAATGAAAAGCTAAAGAATATTTTGCAAACTCTGCCACAGTCTCATAGGTACTTGGAAATGAAAGTAGAACAGCTTGCCTTTAACCGGCTCTGAGAGGGGTAACTAACTGGATTGGGGACGGTGCGCCAGTTTTTTTTTTTTTTTAAACATCTTAAATCCTGAAAAAAAAAAAAAAAGCTGCAGCTCCGAATTGAATGAATTGATGGGCACACTCCAACTGCTGGGCTGGAGAAACTGGACTTAGTCTTGCCATTTCTGCTTCTTTGAAAAAGGAGACAACTTGGGCTTCCTTTTAATTTAGTTTTTCTCCTTCTCCCCCCACCCCAGCCTTCCCTCTTATCTCCTCCACCCCCTCTATCACCACCACCCCCTATTAAATAAGAGGGTGAAGGGGAACGAGAGCGCACAAGGGAACCGACTCAGGAGGCAGAGAAGATGGGCATTCTCAGCGTAGACTTGCTGATCACACTGCAAATTCTGCCAGTTTTTTTCTCCAACTGCCTCTTCCTGGCACTCTATGACTCGGTCATTCTCCTCAAGCACGTGGTGCTGCTGCTGAGCCGCTCCAAGTCCACTCGCAGGGAGTGGAGGCGCATGCTGACCTCAGAGGGAATGCGTTGCATCTGGAAGAGCTTCCTCCTGGACGCCTACAAACAGGTGAGCTGCGCCCGGAGGGGCCTCTGCGGGCGGGGTGAGGGCTGGTGGTGTGGGGCCCAAGGCCATGCGAGCCTCGGGTGAGACTGGGGAGCCCTAACTGGGGGCCTCCTGTTAGGCTCAAGGGAGCCCCTGCCTTGCCTTTACACCTGTCCAAAGTTGTATTTGGGGGAGAACAGGCTTTAAGTTGTAATGACTCTGTGTGACCCAGTAAGGAGTCTTTCTAATAAGGTTAATGTCTTGCTGCGATTTTGCAGAAGAGGATATTTGTACAGGTAGAGGAACGTGGGAAAAACTCAGGAAATGTTGGGAGAAGGGGGACACGGCTGCGTGTCATCTGCTCTTGTCCCAAGTGGCGATTTTGAGGTCTTACTTGAGGAGAGGCTATGTGACGTGTGTTAGGAAGGACAGTTCAGTGGGTGGGCACTGAAAAGCACGGGAGGAAAGCATACGTTGCTCCAAACTCTCAGACATTGACCAGACTTAAGTGGTTCCAGCAGATGGGATTCGGCATACTAGGCTCCTCGCTTCTGATAGAGGAAAGAGTTAATGAAAGCCAGCCTGTGTGCAGTGTCATCCTCTGTATTGATTTTTGATTTGCAACCTTTTGAAGTGGTTATCAGGCACTGAGTTGTTACTAGATATCCATTTGCCAAAGAAAGATCTGAGAAAGGGCTGTCAGAAATCTAGACTTTGTAAGGGACTCACACTTGTTTTGTTTCTCAAAAGTAAAATGAGTTGTCTTAGGAAAAAACAGGTAGGTCTGTGGCTCAGGACAATCTTCAAGCTGTTATGACACATGCCCTGAGCGCTGCAGCTGTGGCCTCATGTACCTAAGAAGCCCTGTCCCAAGGGCTGCTCTCTCAAAACCAGAGCGGGTGACCTTTTTTTTCTAAGTGAGGAATGCTGGCATTCCAGGCTTTTGGCAACTTGGAGATATTGGTAGAACATCCTCAGTTCAGATCTTAAAAGGCAGAGAGGAACACTTTGGCACTGGTCCTCTGTCAGCTTGTCCCTTCCTTCTCCACCCCTCAAACGTCTCTGTGCTTAAGAATTGGCTCATTTGGCAAAAGTCGCTACCAAATTAGACAATCTTGGTTTTCCCTACCAGTGTGGGGAACCTTGTCCAAGATGCCAGGGAAAGGAATTTGAGAGGAATGTGGAAGCCAGTGAACTAATACATCAGAAACAGATTGGAAATTCAGAATGAAATAGAGTGGAGGGATTAAGTCCTCCATAAATAAACACTAGAAAAATAAACCTACGTACCAAGGAAGGAAAAGAAGTAACTTCCAGTCACAAAGAATCCAGAGCAGGGTTGTTCCACTGGAAAAAAATCAAGAAGAAAATATCCATTGGGAAATAGGAAAGTCTTAGGACAGTATGTATATTTGTTATTGAGAGTAACCTGCAGAAGGTTTGTATTCGTTGTCCTAAAGACAGGAGACTAGTAAAGGCTCTTGTTAGGAAGTGGAAATTCCTTCGTAATAATAATCTGGAACGATGCTCAAAGTTCTAACAAAGAAAGCTCATGTATTTTGTGTATGTGAGGCGAATGGGAGAGGTGGGGAGGAGATACTGGGACGACCATTTCATTTCCACCAATGTTGTGAAGGTTTTCTATTTTGTTTTGGGGGGTAGAGAATTTGGAAGAGGGTGGGGAATACACAAGTATGTCAGGCATATTATTAGTTAGGAGTTCCCTCATTTACCTCTGTCTTTTGTGGGTTCGTGTGTTTTGTAGGAAATAACATGCTAATATCTGTGGCTGATCTTAGCATATTAACTCTTAACTTTTTTTTAAAGACAACTGACTTTTGCCTATAAAAGAAAGTCACTACTTGGGAGGGAGACTTTTACTTTATATACATATATGCTTATATAAATATCTTTCACATATACTATGAGGGCTGTGATGTTACTCAAAAATAGTGAATTTTTTCTCTTATTGAGCAATTCGTTGACATAAAAAGGAAAAAGCAAGTGCCTCTTCAGTAAACTTCATTATTTAGATTTTCACTAGTGTATGGTATACCATTGTGATGTTATGTTGTTACTCCAGGTAGTTGAGAAGGATGAATGATTTGTTTGTTTGCATATGGCATGTCTCTTCCTCTCCTGTATTGCTTCTGAGTACTGATTTGATTGGTGACCAAGTTCATGACTGATGTTATTATATTTGCTTTTAATGATTTATATAATAGCGACCAAGAGAAGAAGCAACCCAAGAACCCATATATCCAGATACAAGACTGGACTGGGTGTATAATGAATGGAAGCACTGTGAACACAGTTTGCACTGAATTCAGGTCTGCTTCTGTTTCCAAGTATGACAAGGGTAGTGGTGGCTGTGGTGAAATTTGAGGGCCACTGAGAATCTCTGAAGAAGGTTGAATCACTGCTTTGCAGGCTCTTGTCATCTGTGCTGCCATCTTTGGGTGCAGCCATTTCTAGAGACACCCTGGGAGAGGTTCTGTCTGAGCTGGCATCAGAGTATTTCACAGTCCTGCCTTGCATTATTTTGAGGTTGCCACCCTCAGAAGCAGATTTTTCCAGGAGGAGGGGTGTGTGCCCATATGATACAGTTCTGCCTGCCATTTCTAATTCCCTTTGCTGTTGAACGATAGATAGTTGGGGAGATAGTTAGAGAAAGTGCAGTAAAAGTGTTTGACTCCTGCAACAGAATAAAACAGAATAAAACAAAAAGCCCTTCTTCATTAAAATGTTGGATGGAATTTTAAATTAACGTGATAGGAAAGCTTTTGAAGATAATTTGGGTTTGGTTAGAGGGAGTTCCAATGCATAGTTTTGATGAAAAAAGAACATCTACACGGACTTGTGGAAAGACTGAGGTGAATAACAGATATTTGTAATTTTAAGTTTCCCTCGTAAGTGTCATTGCATCTAACACTGCATCCTTGTGCTGGCGCTCCAAGGCTCAAAAATGCAACCAATAAGCCAACTACCCTGTCTGGGGGCCTGGCTCCTACCTAAATGAAGTGCAAAAGTAAACACACACTATAGATGCTGACAAGCAGTTTAGCTTATACACACTTAATATTGCAGTGGCACAGAAAACATATTCATTTGAACATATAATTTTGGTTTGAAAGAGTCTCTTTAACATTCTCTTCCTCCTCTTCATTCACCTCAAACCTTTTGACACTAGTTTCTACAATAGAACATGGCACTTTTAAGAGAGAAACATTCCCAAAAGAACACAAAAAAGGCCAAGCCACAGCTTGTCCATCACTTCGATAAAACGCTGGGAAGGAGAGAGCTTAGAGCTGTACTTTCAAGGTACGAATCAAAAAGAGAATGGCCAAAGGGGAATTGAACTCAGAGGAAAGGGTAGGTGGCTTATTCTTTAAGTGATTTATTTGTGCAGTTTGGATGTAAATGGTTAAACCACATTTATGGGGACATTGATGGAGACTGGTCATTACGCCAAGAATTTGAAATGTCCTGAAAGTTAATAAAGTCACTCCAGGGCTTTTGATAACAAGAAGGATGTGTAAAAATTGTTCTGCCACCCACCCCCATTTTTATCATTTGCTTTACTTTCGATCATGAGATTAGGGGATATTTTGTCCAGAAGCCTTTCTCAGGCTGTGGAAAAGAAAAAACAAAAAAAAAAACAAGGTTAGTAGTATATGCTCTGTTTCTAGGTTCTACTTAATGAAAGTTCTTTCTTCTTTTCCCCTGCTCTGCATTTCCCAGTCCACATGCTAAAACACGATTATCCTTTTCCCCACAGATAGAACACCTTCAGCAAATGTTATCCCATCGTCAAGGGAATCAAGTTTATATAAAGGCCACATATTCACACTCTCTTTCATATTTGCAAATATAGCTATCACAATATTTGAGCTCCGCCCAGAGATATTCCATGTTGTAAAAATGCAAACCCTTTGTTCACCTCCCCTGTTGGTGTTGCGTTGATGTTGATTTCAAAAGCGGAAGAAAGAATGACTGTATGAGAGCTGATGAAAGAGATAAAAGTCAGTGATGGTGATACTATATTCTACATGTGTCCTGTCTGATCCTTGGAATAAAGAGACCCTTTGGGAACATCGGAACTTCAAGACCAATTAGTGGAAATGATGCCTCTTGTGTTTGAGCATTAAATACTGGGCAGGGCTCTCTTCAGAGCAGCTCATGCTGGCAAGGAAAGAGGTACCGACCTAATTACTGTTCCGCAAGAGTAAAAAATGCCTTTTGAATGCCTCTTTGGCAAATATGTCTCATTAAGGCCAAAAACCAAACACAAACTCTCCAAGAAGGAGAAATTAAGATGATAGGTAACTTGTGGCCAGGAGACTTTCTGTGCCACTGTGGGAAATTAAAATAAAGTTTGGGAATACCAGGGGATGGCTTGTTTTCGTTGAGCTGCTTTCCTGCAGCCTCACTGTTATTAGGAGACGAACTTCTTCACCATTTTGGCTCTTTTTCAAGGAATGCTTTGCTCCTGGGGAAAGCAAAGAATCTTCTGTCATTGAAGACAATGGTGATTTTTTTCCCATTCTGTGTCAGCAGGGTGCATAACCAAGCAAATCAGGGAATTCTCCATTTGAAACCCTGGTCATAATAGGAATTTCATTTTCCTGGTGATCAAATGAGAAGATGAGAAATGAACAATGATATCTGTCCAAAGATGTTTTTTTTTTTCAATTTAAGGCAAACTTTTGATTTTTAAAATTTCTGAAGTTTTTTTCTTTATTGTTTCTGCATTGTTCTCCATCAGCAGGTTTCAGCAAAGATGACAAATTTTATGATTAGTATATGATGCTTATAAAAGCAGACTACTGGTCTACTCACACTTGGTCTTACAAATCATGGGTGTGTGTGTGGGTGTGTGTGTGTTTCTTTCATAGTTTTATTAAGAGCATTGATCGTACCTATACATTTTCTCTTACCTGGTCACCCTCATGAACATATCTGCATATGACATTTTAGAGTGCAGTAGGTTCCCATGGCTGCTCAACAAAATAGAGGGTTGGCTGCTTTGATTTTATGCACTGACCAGCTGAGATGAAGAACAGATCAACAGCATTTGGCACTGGTTATGGCAGAACTCTACAGGAGGGGTCTAGGATGCACATTTCTAAAATACTTACTTCAGTGAGCATATCCATCACCCCAATATGATTAGTTCATTGCAGATCAAGGTTGTTAAGTGTAAAATTCTTCACTGACCCCCTGCCGATGAGTATAACTATCATTCACTCAATAATTCATTCAAAATGCCAAAGCCCACATATAAAGATAATCATGTATGTGGTAGCTTTTCTAATTTTTAATTTTACAGTGAAGATGTTGTAGTTGTTCTAAATTTTCTAAGGTAAACTAGTCTGTCTTTTGGAAGGAGCTTATGTGGCTGAACTATACACTATCACTAAGAAGAGGAAGGTACTCTAACTTTCCAAGAAAATTAACTACAGGTAACAAGAGAGTCCCTGTGACCAAAGGATCAAATGAGATTATTCAGTTGAATAATCAGGAATAATGCAAGGATCAACAGTTCTGCCTGGGTGAGAGTCAGGCGCATGGAAGACCTATTTACGAGACCACACAATTGTCTGTAGGTCTTAATAATGACTCCAAAAAGCTGATGGGTGTTTTCATCGCCCCAGAACCTGCAGGTCTGTGGTCCAGCGGTGATTTTTCTCCTGTGTAAGGGTCGCTCACTTAACAAGAAGTAGCTACAACTGGTGGATTTCGACTGATCTGAATGAATTCAGATCTTTATATCACACTATGTTGAATAGAGCACAGCGACCCTGTTAAAAGCAGCCCTCCTAGAATCGTTCTTGCTGTGTTAAGTGGGAAAGATCTAACAAGAAGGTGATAGGTGTGCCAAACCACCACCTAAACCTACAAAGAAGTACAAAAAGGACACATAGATTAAATTTTTATCATATGCATACCTTTAAATTTAAAGTATATTTTAAGTGTAACTGCTATAAAATAATCCAGCTAAAATTGAATTATTAGGTTTCTCCGTCTAGTATCACTCACAAATTAGCCATGAAAATTAATATAAATAAAATAACTTCTACCCTGATGGTAGCTGAAGACAAATGTACTTATTTTAATCACACCAACAGTTTCCTTTTCTAAGAAGAAGATTAACATGCTAAGATTTCTTTTAGAAAACTGATACTACTTGTTTAAAGCCTGCCCTGCTAGGATTTTCCAGAAGGAAAAGAAAAGACTTCTTTAATTCTTTTTCTCCAGTTAAAATGAAATATGCATTAACATTAGAAGCTTCTGAATAAAAGCCCTTGGGTGTTTTATATCAGTTTGGATTGTTGAGTCTTTAACTATTCACTTCTAAGTGACTTCAATTAACAGCGGTGGTATACGTGGCTATATTTATATGAGGGGAATCAGTCAATCCACTTGGAAGTGTTTTGTAATATTAAGGATAGTGTATAAAAATCAATCGTACTGTCGTAAGTTGCCCCTAATGTTATTGGCTTTGATTAAACCATTCTAGGAGAAGATCCAGTTGTGTTAATTCAAAGCAAAGTAATTGGTTCTTTTATGTTGCCTGCTTTTATTATCAATTTACATATCCAAAGGCCAGCAAACTTTCTTTGAGTCTGTGTTCAACTATTTAAACCCATGCAAGGGAAGCAAAGAACACAGTTTGCTTCTACACCTCTTCTGCCTAAGTATTTTATAATTCAGAGGAGTTTGTTAGTAAAATGCATGGTAGAAAAGTAAATGGTTTGTGACTTCCTAGATAAAAAGTGTGAAGCAAACAGAACAGCACATGACAAATGAGAAATTAAAGGTAGAATTCTGGAATAATCATATATTTTTGTTCAGATGTTTGTTTGATAGACATGGTGAGGTTCTAGGCATAAGAACCCCAAAGTAAGCCATAGCTGTGGAAACCTCCAGGGAGGATTATACTAAGGAGAGCTCAAATCACTTCTAGGGATAAGCTTTTTAAACATAGAGTTGTGCAGGACAGATAGTGTTCTGTTTCTCATGTTGCTAATAATGGCAGCATATACCCACACAGTGGTTTATAGTATACAAAGAGTTCTTTTCCTCCTGTTAGCCTCCAAAAATGTTTGAGGAATACAGGCATTATTATTACTGTTTTACAGATAGTTATGGTTGAAGTACTAAAGAGGGTAAATGGGAGTAGCCCTTCTTTAAAGTGGTGGACGCCAGGTTTTCTAGCTCTGACCAAGAATAGAGCCCATGGGTATCATTGTTCATTGGTTGAAATTCAATGATGTAGCATCATGCTAAGAAAATAAGGGTCTTTCCTGCGTATTCAGAATTCAAAATGGGAATTCAGAAAGAGGTACCTGCGCCCCACGACTCTGATCATTTGTCTTAAAGTAGGCCATCCACTTTTAACTTTGAAAATGAAGCCAGTTGATCATTTGTTATATGATGTGTGCTAACACTGACAGCCTAGCAAGGATAGCAGAGTATCAGGCTCAGTGTAGTTAGGAAAGGTTAACTGCTGTGCCTGTAATGATGAAAATAATTACCTTCAGTGACTGTACAGAACAGAAAGACCTTGTTCTCTTTAGGACCATTCTTTACATTGTATACAATCATGCCTCTTCATTCAGTATATGTTTACCACACCCTCTGAAGGAAATACCACATTTTATTAGAGCTAATTCTTTTTAGACAGAGTGAACTGAAGAGACCATGTGTTTAATAAGGTATTTTTTCCCTCTTTTTAAAAATTTTTTTCACCCCCAGGTGAAACTGGGTGAAGATGCCCCCAATTCCAGTGTGGTGCATGTGTCCAGTCGTGAAGGAGGTGACAACAGTGGCAGTGGTGCCCAGGAGAAGGTAACTGATGGAGCCGAGTGCCACCTTCTCGACTTTGCCCGCCCGGAGCGCCCACTGGTGGTCAACTTTGGCTCAGCCACTTGACCTCCTTTTACCAGCCAGCTGCCAGCCTTCCGCACACTGGTGGACGAGTTCTCATCAGTGGCTGACTTTCTCTTGGTCTACATTGATGAGGCTCATCCTTCAGACGGCTGGGCGGTGCCTTCTCTGTCTTTTGAGGTAAAGAAGCACCGGAACCAGGAAGACCGATGTGCCGCAGCCCAGCAGCTCCTGGAGCGTTTCTCCTTGCCGCCCCAGTGCCAAGTTGTGGCTGACCGCATGGACAATAATGCCAATGTAGCTTACGGGGTAGCCTTTGAACGTGTGTGTATTGTGCAGAGACAGAAAATTGCTTATCTGGGAGGAAAGGGCCCCTTCTGCTACAACCTTCAAGAAGTCCGGCGTTGGCTGGAGAAGAATTTCAGCAAGAGATGAAATCTAAATTAGCTTGTTAAAAGTATGGTTGTAAAAGAGCTTTTTTTTTTTTTTAAGTTATGTAAAAGAAAAGAAACTATGACCTGAATCCACTATTTCAACTGAGTCCTACTGTCTCCCCGAAAGACGGGACTTTACATGTCAGAAGAACATAAACGTCTAACATCTCAATACTTCTTTCACAATTCACAGGGCACTTGGCTACATTGCAGCCCCATCACTTTTCTTTGTGGTGAAAAGTGGTGAATGAAAAGATCCCGACATGGAGAGGAAGAAACCCTGTTTCAGTCTGTTTCAGTGTTCTGCCTTGAAGGAAGAAGTGATACAGCTGATGCATGCTTTGGGACCTGAAGAAAAGACTTAGCACAATAATTACTATGTTAGGGAAGTTCTATCCCTGCTAGTATAAGGGGCATTGCCTAGCCTTTATTCATCATGGATAGAGCCCAACTGCAAAATTCCCAAATATTTACTTAACAATGAATCCTTGAACACAGGCCATGTGTTTGGCACATACGGGAGAAGTTTCTGATGTTCTGGTTTGTAGCCGTGTAGTGCTCTATGCCAGTCTCATTATCACAAAGCTCGCCTGGGTATTTTGCAGACATCAAGAAAGATTCCGACCTGAAGGGTTAAAATGAATGTAAAATCTGAGGGTTACTTTCTAGACAGATGGGAAAAATGCCACAAGAAAAGGTGACAGAAAAATTGGGAGACTTCATAGAGTTTCACCTTGAGGCTATAGAGTGGGACTAATTTGTTTGCCACAGAAACATGGAAACATACACACGGCCAGAAAAAGAAGCAGTTCAACTAGAAGTAGCATAGAGGATATACATATGAAATCAGTGTATTTGTCATATACTCCTAGATTGAGCGAGAGAGGGGGATTGAAAGGGAAAAGAAAAACACACTTCAATATTTGTATTTTTGAGGATCTTCTTTGTGGAACCAATTACTTTTTGAAACATGTTTGTGGTATGCATATTTTCAGTGGGTGAATTATACCCCATGTTACTGGTGAAACAAAACCAGTATGTCCAGTGGTCCTGACCTGTCCCTCTCCATTCCTACAGTTACGATGTGGCCCCACTCACTCTTGGTCTCCGTATCCACAGTGGTGTTCTCTGAATGTATACTCTGCAGCTCAGAAATGTTTATCCAAATTCTCAGCTGCAGCACCACTTTCCAAAGTGGGTGAACTATAAGGCATGATAGGTTTAAACAAACAGGTTTCTTTGGTTGCAAAATAGAAGAAGAGAAAGTTAAGATCATTCCCACAAGTAATTTTGAAGCTTTTGATACAAGGCAACCCTCAGTGGTGTGGAATTTGGTAAAGTGGAATTTCCATTTCCATTTGAATTTGAACTTGGATCTTCCTTTGTTTCTGTGAGCTGAGTGAGGTCTAGGAATCTAAGGCCTCCATAGTACATTATTATAATGCTATTTTAATATATATATATGCATATACCATATTTCTCTTTAAAAGCACTGTAGTTTTACCTATAAATAATATAATATCTAAATAACATAATCCCTGAAGACTAGACCAGTCAATTTGTATCATAGATTTTTTATTGTAAATTTGAGGATGCTATCAACTCATAGTATATGGTTGTATTGATATGTACCATCAAAGGTTTTTATAACCATTCCATTAATAATTGAATCATAAAATAAAGTTAATAGAAAAAGATATCTCAAGTTGCAAATACCTTCCTGAACTATTTACCTGAAATGAGAAAAAAGTGTGAACAGAATGTGCATAAAAAATATATATTTTAAAAACTGGAGCAACATATCAGTCATATCACTAATTTATTGTATAGATAGTAAAGCACTATTTTAACTGGTTATTTATTTGCTGCAACATTTAAACTTTCCAGTGTCTTAAATTTTATAAAACATACTGCTCCCCCCCAAAAAATAGTAAATTTTGAAAATATGATGTTATTTAACAAATTTCTGGAAAATCACATTGAGAACAAATTATTTCATAGTCCCCAGTTGTTAAATCCTATATTCCAGCTTATCAGTGGGCCCACTGATTGTTATTTTCAAAATGGTGTTGAGATTTATGTGGTACCCTAGAGAAGTAAAATGAGAAATTGGTGGCAGCATTCTTACACTGTTGTCCTTAAACTTCCCCTTTGTTCTGTGTACAGTAATGGAACAGGATGTCGGAGAAACTGGTGGGGGGATGAGATTTGGCTGAGGTAGTGCTGGTTGTCTGGGAAAAAGGATGATGGAAACATCACCCTTTTGTGATACATTTCTTTTAAAGAAAGAGAAGATTGTGTGTGAGCAGTTCCTCTCTGTGAGGATAGTCCTATGGAGAAATGAAGCAGAAGTAAACATATAAAGGCATAGGCTGAATATCAGGGAAAAAGATATGTTCAATAGAACATAGAAGAGTTACTGGAATAAAGGCCATGGGGGCCAATGGAGAAAGAGAATTGACAAAGCTCAGGAATCCTAACACTATGTAGAAAGGCTTGGTGTTATCAGAGTTATGATAAGCCTGTAATTATCTAGACTTCTAGACTATTTTTCTCAACATAAACTTTAATGATTTCCTATGGTGTATTTTTTTAGGAACTAAACAAGAACTCATTTGCAATAGAGGAGAATCAATGCTTAGCTGATATGCTCAGAGATATTATTAAATTGTCAATACGCACCCCACCTACCCTGTCTTTTATAAAGTATGTTCTCTGAAGAATTGTAGTTCATATAGATGAAAGTTTGAGTTCTTTTTCTTAGTACCTAAACAGTTTCTCCCCATAGGCTATGTTTACATGGAGCAATCAGTTTAGCCTTTGAACTGAGTTAGCTTGTCTGTTATTGAAACAGTTTCCAAGAACTTTTACATATTATCATAGAATCTGGATTTACTCAAACATTTAGTGTTTGAAAGACTTACTGTTCAAAACTTACTTTATTTTATTGCTTAGAGAAAATATTAGTGGAATCAACAGTGAGTTTCTTGATTGGGCATGAAATGAAATGCCCATTAATATAGAAATAATAATATAGAAGTGTTTGATACAGACATAAAAGTGTAACTGACCTCTTTAGAGGCAGATTAATAACTGTTCGCTTTATATAGCTAAAGTGACAGTCATTTAACTTATGATTTTTTTATTCATGTTTTGGATCTGCTGGTTCTATGTCTTTGTAGAATGTACCTCGGGTTTTTGGTAATATGAAGTTCTAAATGACCTACTGATTTAGTTAAATTCTGTCATTAACCAGTTAATGCCTGGTCTGTGATCAAGGAGAGAGGAAGAGCCTGCTGTCTTCCATTTTGCCTGAGTGTATTTCACTATTTGGGCTCTTGAATAAAAATTATGTAATATGGTGAGGTCATGCATGGGTACTATCTTACTACATAAAATACCAGAGGGGGCAGGTTAAAGATAGTGTCTATGCCTTTGGGGGAATTCCCAGCTAGATACAAGGTACCCTTAGCATGCCCTGCAGGCTCTGTCCATAGCAAGAGGTATGCACTGATGTACAGGACTTCCCATTCCATAGATTACATGAGGATGAACCTGAAGACTTATTCCATCTGACCTCTGGCTCGTGGGTAGGAGAATAAGCTTAAAGAGAATCACAGGCCATTACAAAGGGGAAACCGTAGACAGCAACTTCTGTCCCATTGAAGGATTACTGTAAACTTTTAACAGCATTTAGAGCTTTTCAGATTATGCCTGATGGCATGTCTCTTGGCAATGGAGATTAACAGTGGGGATTTTAATTACAAGAAATTAAAAAAAAAAAAAGATTACCAAAAAACAGAGCTAAAATGTTTTTATTTATATTTCAAACTTCTCCCTACTTCCACCTTTATCTTAAAAATAGAAGCCAAATCCAGTCTCTGTATGTATGTCTAGAATGGGGCCTGCACACCAGTAGTGTGGTGATGGCACTCTTGTGGTAGTGTCTTGAGGTCAGTGATGAAAGGAGCTGGTGGAGCCTGGGAAAGTTAGTAACTGTGAAGAACTGGGCCTTGAAGGCTTGGCTTAGGAAGGTTTCTAAAGAAACGTCTTACCATTGGAGGAGACCTCCTGATAATCACTAGTGACGTTCAGGTAAGCCGAACGTACACTGGGCCACTTCTAATGCCTTATGTTTGAGAGAGACCCAAAGCAAGGCCCCAGACTCGAGAGACCCAGTTCTGTTCCAGCGTGAGTCTGAACCAATAGAAAGCAAACACATGCAGATATTTTCCCATAGGTTGGGGCTTGCTGCCTGTCTTGGGCAGCAGCCCCAGAGCCGCAAGGGTTTAATATTTACTAAGGAGACTTCAGAGACCCAGGAGCTGTTTAATGAAGTCACTATTTTGGCTCAAAATACCCTTTCCCCTGCAAAAGCAAACAGGTAAACACATAAGTGAAAGAAGCCCAGAGAGAGGGGGGTGGGAAACAAGTGAAATTCTCTCAAGACTTGTCCAGACCATGTTACTGGTCGGTGTAGTTTTTATGTGTTTTAGGACTGGAGGATGTGAAGACATGAGTATCCAGGACTTCATAACCAAAGCAATGAAAAGATATTGGGTAGGGAATGTTGGCCAGTTTTGTTTAGTTTTGCACCACATTGCCACCAGACTCTATCACTAGCCCAAATAATCGGGCACCCGAAGAGGGAGATGGCACTGGGCAGAGTTTTCCAGTGTGCGAATGATAACCACTGACGAAAGAGTCCGCGACTCAGTTAGTGGTTGGATGTAGTCACATTAGATTACCTCTGCCCATCTTTGTCTCCCTGGCAAGGGGACTATTCGGGGCATGATGTAGGAGTACTGGGGGTGCATGTGGTGAGAATGCACGTGTGTAGATCTCTGCTTCTCAGTCGCAGAAACAGAAATGCTCTGGAGATTATCAGTACAAAGAGAGTTATTATACTGGTGCTGAGTGGTACCTGTGCTTTTACAATTTGTTCTTGTATTTTAATAAACTTTGAATAAGAGAATAAAGTTACTCCTTGGTTCTATTGGTTTATTTTTTAAATTGCTTTCTAGACCTGGCCCCTGGCTGGAACACATTCATGGTTGACAAGGGAAAGAGAATCCATCATTCTGATATTTATTCCTTGGTATTTGTGGGCAAAGTCTCTGGTAAAGCCAGGTAGGTTATTTAAATCTAGTTCTGTGTGCCAGAGTCTTCAAGGAAATCAAGACAAGTTAAGAGAAAATCTTCAGATATTTTCCATATTCGTGAACAAGTTGCATACAGAATTCATGGAAAGGGGTCCGTTAAAGAGATGATGGAACAAACTTTTACTTCGTTATATTTACACCCCAGGTTTTCTACGTGTGATAAATAAATTTTCCAGGAAGTTGGTTAAAGCAGTGTACACACACACACACACATAACTTTTGCATACTGTGTGTGTGTGTACACTTATGTATGATATATACAAAATTTGTATGATTGGCAGTGTATTAATGTGGAATAAAAAATAACATTTCAACACATTTATATCAAGCACTTTCCACTCTGCGAAGGTGTAAAGGATATGAAGGGTTTACAGAGGCCCTGGCCTATTAATGACAAGGAATATATTTGTGGCTTGTTTAAATATGTGCATTTTGTTTCTGAAAACAAATGACTTAAACAAAATGTCGGTGTCTCTTGAGACTCTAGACTTGCTCATGATTTCCTACACACAATAATTTTATAATATTTGTAGTGTCTTATATCATATTCCAGAATTTTAATGGAAATGTGAAGAATGACTGCTTTGACAATTATTGATTGTTGACTCTTTGCAGGGTACAGTCTGTGCTAGGGTAATGGGATGTGTAAAAGCAGCAAAACTCACGAAGACAGGACTTCCTCAAGGAGCCTGTCATGGAACTGTCAAGACTCTGCAAGTGACAAAGTCAAATCAGTCTGCAAAAAAAAAAAAAAAGAAAAGAAAAGGAATTTATTGGCTGATATAACCAAATGCTAGAAATGGTTGAGATGAAACTCAGCTCAGGGACAGCTGGATCCAGGGACTTAGAAACCTTCCGTGCTTGCTAAGTCTTTTGTCTCTGCTCTTTTTTCCAGGGTGAGCTTTTTCTCTCTGACTAGCTTCTCCTTATATTGGGAGACCTGGCTGGGGGAAGTTCCTCACTTACATTACTTTCTTTTTAATTTTATGGCAAATAACATTATGTTAGTTGCAGGTGTACAGCATAATGATTCAATATTTGTATAATTTGCAAAATGATTATCATAGTCTAGGTGACTAGTAACATCCGTCACCATACATGGTGTGAACGAATTTCAGTCTGAAATGGACTGGAGAATATATCATGGAAAATCTCATGCATGTGCCCTCAGGGAAATGAAACTTAAGGACTGAGGTACTGATTTCATCTAAATACTTGATGTACAGAAAACTGGTAATATTGGAATTTTCTTAAATGATAGGGAATTGGTCAGTGATTGCTTCATATCAACCTTGGGAAGTTTTGCTGATGGTTTCCAGAGGTATGAGCAAGAGGTGACCCAGGTGGGGTTGGTCTTGTAAAATAAGCTGAATTGAGCTATGTTTCTATTACTAGACTGGCTTTGTCACTTGGGGAATTTTCAAGCTGCTCTTCATTTGTTTTTTATTTTAACAGATGTTAAGTGAACTTTCCCCTCTTTACATTCCCTGAGCATAAATATACTCTTCCCCAAATCCCTAGCTGACTCACCTGTGGTTTGCTGTAACTTTTGTGTCTTGAACTGCAATTCCTCTGCTAGTCCCAGACTCATCTATTTGGATATTTTGAGCTTGCTTCAGTTTCCCTCTTTATTTAGGTCAACAATAGTTACAAAAAAATTCTGTTTTCTTGTGATAGCAACTTTTAAGTATACTAGCTTAGCAACTTGCCAATATGCAAAACAATAGAATATTATTAACTACAGTTGCTATGCTGTATATTACATTCTAATTATAAGATGATTCAGATAGAGTTTGACCCTATCCCCAGAGAAGGACTTGAATTGGACCAGCTTATGTTTCACACCTACGCTGTTGCCTTGGGAGTAGGTAGGGTCTATTACCAGAAGAAAGAGACCAAAAAGTGCTGGAAATATATACAAAAGTATTAGAAGTTAACTCGATAGCCATTGTTTGTAACTTCCCTAATAATAAGGGTTAAATAAGAATATGGGGCACCTCAGCCAGCGATTGCATGTGTACAGTCAGTAAGAACAAGTTCAGAGGAAGGAAGGGTTCTATGGATAGAGCTGTCACAGGAGACTGTGGGGTAAAAGGACTTGGATTGATCCAGGAGAATGGGTAAGATTTAGATAGGAAGGTAGACCTCTCCCATTTAGTAAGTCAATATGTATTTACTAAGTGTCCATTAGTTGTGACTAAGAAGGCCAGATCAGTCAAAAACACTAAAATATGTCCATCATCCTTAGAAGAGAAAATCCAGTTTAGTGGAAGTTGAAAGAACTGAGGATAGGAGCTATGTTTTATACTTCTGTGTATTTTTCTCTCTCAGGTAAGCAGACATTTAAATATGTAAAAAATACAATCACCAATGAATGTTTTGAGCATCAATTAGGTCATAACTAAAGTATGAGCCACCAACACACTGTGTTCAGGGGGTATATATACAAATAACATAAAGTAATTTTTCCCAAACTGTGATTACAGTGTAGTTGGTAAATGAAAGACCTAAACATGGGTATCTAATGTACCAGACATAACCTCAAAATGTACTGAGCCTTAGAACCTTGAAGGTTTGCCATTTAACTCCATATAGAAGGACCTTCAGAAGAAATGAGAGAAAAAACATAGAAAAGGGCATTTTAAAAAATGAGCCTTCCAGCCAGCATTGAGCCCTTAAAGCTATTCTAGGACAATTTGTAGTAAAATTCTTTGGTAGAATGCATTGTATTCTGGCATTCTGCAAAGGTATTCACAATCCATTTCCAATTTTCACATGGGGAAGGATTCACTGTGGCTTAGTCACCTTAGTCAACTGCTGTAGCCTAGATTTGTGCAATAGTCAAAAGGAAGATATGCGAAAGTAAGAAGCACAGATTAACATCCCAAAACACACTATTGCAAAACTTAAAAGATTTTTAATCAGGAAAATGAAAGGTCTATTACTGTGAAGCTGATGAGATGTTCTGGGTGAGTTTGCACATCCAGTCATTGGGAAATCAACCTTCAGGAGCCAAGACTGGCTAGAGCTTGGCTGTTGTTTGGCACCCCACTGAGCACATGCTGAACACTTGGACCTTGTTGCTTAAATATCCAGGAGGCACAGTTCTATGTCTTATAGCTGCCTAGGTCTTCTAGCATGGTGGCAGAGAGTCCAGGTAGCTCTTAATAAATTGTGGTCATTTAACTGGCACAGACTGGGAGATGGGACACTGAAAGAATGCGAGGTCCTAGAGCCATCCACCCACTTTCCTGCTTCAGACAAGGGAGTTTCACTTGTTTCCTGTCATTGCAGTCTCCTTCATATTTTCCCTTTTCCTCCCAAAAAGGAAAGAGTTTTAGTTTGATGGCAGTGATCAGAGACAGGATAGGATGGCTTGGTCTGGGTAGTTGATGCAGTCTATGTAATTAAGGCAAAAATTTCGGTTTATACATTCTAGATGTGTGTGGCAATTTAGGCTATTTATTAACATGTGTACTGACCACAGGCCTAGGTATCCTCATAGGCCACTCCCAGCAGAGGCGCTATCCCTCCTTAATGCTCCCCTGCTTTTGAAATAGCTGCACTCTCCTTCATCAAGCCCAACACTAATTATTTCTTTTCAACAACTCCACTACTGACTCTGCCCACTTAAGTATGCTCCCTATTATACTTTAAGGATGTGTAAGTACAGGCTATGATGTGTTGGATACCCTGCATTCATTCTTTACCACTATTTCTTAGAGAAAATTTTCTTTTGGCATATGTGTTTTTAGTTTATGCACTCTTTTTAAAAGCACCTTCCTTGGGTGCATCAAAGAATGCCTACTCATAATTTTGCAAAGATCAAAGTTCTGACCTGCCTCCATGTCTTCCCTGGTTCTGGTGCTCAGGGCTTCTGTAACAGAGAGATTGATGAGTGATGTTAGGCCCAAATTTTAGTTATGCCTTCAGAAGATTGATCATTTTCTAATAGTAATCTATGTACTTTGTTCCATGGCATAAAATGATTGCTTTCTAAACCCTAGAGAAAAAAAGAATCTCCCCCTATAGCTAAGGAGACAGGTTGAGAGAGACAGGTTGAACTCCAGTTGAATTGTCAGTCTTCTTCCTAGTGACCAGATAGAGCAGATCAGCCGTGTAGAGTTTGGAAGGCCTCTAACGCACATGTTGGCAGCAATTCCCTGAGGGTTGTGTTTCTTCACTGGCTTCTTAGCCACTCCTTGGAAACAGTATGCTAAGGTCATCAGTGACTTCGTCTAATCTAGACAAATCTAGAGGTAATTTTTTTCAGTCCTCACTTTATTGCACAGGTTCTGGCAGTTCTCTAACTCATAGAGCTGCTTCTCTCTCTTTTACTGTTCCATCTTCCCATTTAGTCTTTTAAAAGTAGGTGTCCCTATAGGATTATTCCTATGTACTCTGTTTCTCTCTCTGGTAGTCTTTCTGAACTACGAAGACAGGGAACATCATTGCAGGTTGTAGTAGTTTAGCATTAGGTTTGCCTCTGAGGAGCTGAGACCTGAAATAATAAGAACTTCAGATAGAAGTTTATTTTTCTTTCTCATGTTAAAGTCCTGACATTGGCAACCTGCAGCAGGTATGGAAGCTCTGTTCCATGAAGTGCTCAGAGACCTAGGCTCCTTCCAGCCTTTTGCTCCACCTTCATGATGGCTTACAGGCTTTATGTACCTGTATCCCAAGCAGAGGGGTGAAATGGAAAAGAAAAGAAACAAGGAACAAAGTATGTGTCTAACAGCTGTCTAAGGAAGTTCTTTAGAAACTGCTTTATTGACATTTCCACTTCTTTCTCATTGACCAAAACTTTTGTTACAAGATGATCCTACCAGCAAAGAAGGTTAGAATGTGTAATATTTATTGTGGACAGCCATGTGCCCATCTGAAAATTCTATACTGTAGAAGAAAGGAAAACATATTTGTAAAGACATTCTCCTATACTTTTTCTAGCAGTTTTAACATTTGCTTTTAATAACTATGTGTTTTATCAACCTGAAGCTAATTTTGTTTATGGCATTAGGGTAGAAAACCTAATTTGACTTTATTTTTATATCAGATAATTAATGATTACAGCATCCTTCATTCCTTTTCTCCTAATGACCTATAATGCTAGTTCTGAGAAGTTTCTGCATATGCATGGGTCTGTCCCTAGGTTCTCTAGTCTGGATTTTCCTTGTCTATTTGTCTTTCTCTTCATTATTAGATCAAATTATGAAAAGTCACCAGAATTTGTTTTTGACCTATAAAAATTTCAGATGCATATGATTTTAAACTAATCCTGTAATATCATAATAAGCTTTGTTATTACAAATTCCTCCCCCCACTTCCTTATACATTCTTTTCTTCCTAAGGAACATCTTAGTTATTTTTTGTACTTTGCTCTTTCACATAAATTTTGGAGTTGGTATTCCAAGTTCTAAGAAACACTTTTAGCACTTCATTGGAATTTTGTTGACTTTATAGAGTTTGTGGGATAATTGACATCTATATGGTATTGCATCTTTCTGTCCATGAATATGGTATATCTTTCCATTTATTTAGATATTCTTTTATATTTTTAATGAAGTTTTATAATTTTCTCAATTTTGACATGTTATTTTGGTGTAATGTTTTAGTTCTTTTTCAAATTACTCTCCTTTCATACACAGACATTATTTATATTTACTTATACATTATTTATATTTACTTTATTTTTATATATTTTAATATAATAAATATATTTTATATTTATATATAATATAAAATACTTTATTTTATATATAAAAAAATAATAATATATTTTTATATATTATTTATATTTACTTATACAATTTATTTACTTACCAGTGCTTCTTGAACATTAGGCCTGCCTCATGAGATGTCTCTTTTTTCCTAAGTGTGTTCTTTCCATCTCTTAGTGAGGGTGTGTTGGTAGTAAACTTTTTCTTTTCTTTCTTAACCTACAAATATCCTGTTTCACTTTTATTCTTGAATTAAACTTTAGGCAGGGTTATAATCATACATAACCTTTTGGAGATAGTTTTCTACTGGTGTTTCCAATATTGCTATTGAGAATCTGCTGACAGTCTGTTACCTATTTGTATATTCTTTAGCTCCCTCTCTGGCTGCATTTTAGATTCTCTCTCTATCATTAGTGTTTTTAAATTTCGTTACCACGTACTAAAATGGGGAGTTCCTTTTATATACTTTTATTGGCATTGTTGTGCTTGCTGATCTGATAACATGTCTTTCAGGGAGACTGAAAAATTCAAAGCCATTAATTCTTTAACTGTTAATTCTCCTCCACTTCTTAGTATTTTCCTTTGTTAACTCCAAATAGATGTGTGCATGTCCTTATTCTATTCTTCTATTCTCAAAGTCTCATCCTTTTTTAAAAAAATAATTTCAAAAATCAGCATTGTTTGGGGTTCTTTAGATCCCAGGAGTTCTCTAATTCTCTCAGCTATGTCTAAAATGTTGTTTAGCCAATCCATTCAGTTTTGAAACACAAAATTTATTAATTTCTGAGAGTTTTTTTAGTTTTTTCAAATATTTTCGGTTATTTCCTGAAAGTACCAAGTTCTATGTTCTTACTTTTAATTATCTCTTTGCCCTCAAACCTTTTAAAGCATATTTTTGAGGTAATTTAAATCTGATTGTGCCAACATTTGAAGACCTTGTGCATTTTTTCTCTGATTCTTGATGTTAGTGCATTGTCTACTTGTGTTTTTGATAATTTTATATTCTTCCTTTTGGCTGGTATTCATTTATGCAGATTCTGAGGAATCTAGGTTAAGAGAGTTGTTTCTCTATACATGATCTGTGTTTCCTTCTGCCAGGTTGCCTGGGTCACAAATAACCTAGGAGCCCTTAAAACTTAATTTTGCTTGCAGTTTACCAGACTGCAAAAATAACAAGTGGTCAAGTCCCTAACCCATGTGAGGGTAGGCTTGTCATGAATTTCCAGGGTAGACCAATTTTTCCTTTCTACCAAGACCTAAGGCAAATTGATTCTTCTGTTGCTCTCTTTCCCAGTGGATAAATTTTTTTTGGTTTATGTTTTTATTGATGGAATATCCCTTCAAGTAACCCAATTTTCTGCAGGAGTCTCAGATTAGATTTATTACTTGTGACCCAGACTGACATCTTTCTCACCTTTCTTGATCTTGACCATGAAACCTGAGAATCTAGATTCTACTGTCAGGAGATTCCCAGGGGCAGTCTTTGACTTCATCACTTACATTCAACTTCAGTCCTTTTTTTTAACCTGTGAATTTCTTACTTTCTTCGTTGCTCATCTATGTATTTTAAAGTCTACTTGTTTAATTTTATCCAGAATTTCTCAGAGTTTCTAGAAAAAGTCTTTTCCGGAATCTGTAGCCAATCCTATTGCTGCAAGCAGAATTTGCTGTTGTTTATTCCCATGGAATGTTATCCAATTCTAATGATTAGCATAATCAATTCTATGCTAATTATACTGAATCCCAAATCTGTATCTTCAGACCTAAACTCTCAGCTGCTCTCTATTTCCCATAAGCATTTGTTAATATGAACTAGCAACTTGAATATTTCAGCAGCTGTTAAAGCTCAAGATGTCCAAAGTAAAATTTATCTTCTTCCACAAATTGATTCTCCTATCAATCTTTGCTATTTTATTATTTTAACAAGTCTACATTATTCTTAGTTTTTAGCCTGTAAACCTTGAAAATACTAGAAATGATTAATGAATTTTCATATCCTTTATGCAATCTGTCACTGTCTCTTCTTTACCCCAATATCTGTATTATAAATTATTCCCAATCCCTACCAATAACATAAGATCCTAACCACTCACTTAATATTAATTTGATATAATTTCAATGTATCTGGTATATATTGATCATATGCTTTGTGAAAAGTAATATGCAAGCTGATACAAAAGATGCTATTTGGCCTTTAAGAGTCTTGGTTTCAAATGACTAATAAAAAAGAGATTGTCTACTTAATTCATATATATAAATAGATTATTCTTTAAGTACTGACTAAATATAATTGTCTAAATGTCGGGATCAGGTATTACGATCTGGTATCGAAAATAAGAGATTTCGATGTTTGCTAGAATTAGGGAATGACCCAAAAGGCAAACATAAAAGAAAGCAAAGCTGAGAGAGATGGTTTCCTGATGACCTTATTTCACTACCTAGATCTAGCTATACTTAAATATAGTCTACCTAAATAAGGCAATAAATTGCCCTCTTCCATTTCTAGATTTCTCTTTAGTTTCTTCTTGCTAAATTCTCTTTTCACTTTTTAAAAACAAATCTATTATTTTATTCTAGCCCTCCTTTACTCCCTCTTAGGGGTATAGTTGGAGTTTCATTTTTATAATACAAAGGATCCTGGTTATCCACTCTCAGTGAGGTTTGATCTTGCAGTGCCCCGACATGCCTACGGCTTCTTGACCCTACAGTTACTACTTATTCCTCCAGACTCATCATCCCTTGAAGTGTACCTTGGGTCCTCTAACTCATTGTTTTCTTCCCAGTTTTGGTCAGCAATAAATTTGTTTTCTATTTTTTCCAACAAAATAATAAAACAACACAGACCTGAGCACTAACTATTCTCCATCTCCCTTAATCTCTGTCTTTAGTGAACATTTAATATAGGAAAGTAAATATCCTATAGTTACCTTTCTAGCTTCCCAGTGATAAATATGCCTGATTCATAGTTAGTGCTCAATACATATTTATTGGGCTGAATCTTGTGGAAAGAGGAATATTCCCTGAGAGATGAGAAAAAAAATGTCTATTCCTCCTACATCTGCCACCAACTGCAGTGAAGTCTGATTCAACATGCATATTTGGAAGAAGGCAATTTCTCTGTGACTTGATTGCTGGTCAGAAGCTTTTTCTTCCTACGTAAATATTTTTGCATCAGAGGTATGCCTTAAAATTCAGCTTCCAACAAAGAATCAAATTGCAGGCTAGAAAGATAGATTATTAAAAGTTAATGTTTTTACCTAGTTTCCGAGAATTTGTTCTATCATTGATTCATTAGTTTCTTGCCTTTGTTTAAGCCTCTGATTCTAATTTTCCGCTAATAATAATGAGTTAAAAAAATCAAGGATTATGTGTGTTATTATTTTCAGGACTCTATGAACTATAAAGAAGTTCTACTTTTAGGTTTGGAGAAACACATATTCAAATTATTCACTTCTGGAAATTCTCTTGCAGATGATACTGCTAATATATAACTATAAAGGCAGAGCTCTCATTTGTATTTCTCATTCTTTTCATCATTGAGTGCCCAATACAGGTGCTTGAACCTAGGTGCTCAACAAATATTTGTTGAATAAATGAACAAAATAATGTATATTTATAATAAGGTTCATATGGGACCAACACTTCTGTTTATACAAGCTGGATCTTGTACAATATCCTATTTTCAGAACTATGTTGATATATGGTCAGTCAAATAATTTTTCACTTCTATCTCAAAGGACTTATTTGTCATTCAGTAAGGCAACGTGCTAATATAACTAGAAAAGTGGGGTGGGGCATCTGGGAATAACAAGAGAAGTGTATTAAAGTGCACCTCACTTTTTAAGCATCAAACAATGTAATTTCACAAGAGGTCCTTATTGTATAATGAAGTTTATAAATAAATAGTCTGGCGGTCTGAGTAGGCAGAATACCTGGCTTCTTGTGGCCCATTGCTCACCAGGTATGTGATCCTTATTTAAAATGAAGAGAATGGCTTAATTTTGCTGAGGGTCCTTCCAGCTCTAACTTTCTATATTTTATATTTACTCCACATGCATTGTATATGTTCCCAACTCACTAGTCTGCAGTTGGATGCACCAGCCGTCCCTGCTGCTACTCAGCCTGAGTAGGTAGTTTTCATGCAGAAGTGCATGTCTGGTGTGATCAGATCTTCATTTTAAACAGAAACCAGAAATCTGGGTTTTTATATGAGATTTCAAACTTTTAACTACTGGCCACAAAGTCACTATTTAATCCAAACAAAACACAACAGCGGGTTGGGTTTGGCCCATGGGTTGCCAGTTTATGCCTTAAAGAATATTTTTTTGCCCTTACCATTTTCAAATACTACTTTTCTGGTCAAGAAACAACAGCTTCTACTGCTTATTATTTTTCTGCTGCCTCTGAAAAAGATAGATCTGGCCCAGTAGAGCTGGATCATAATGTTTATAAGTTTAATGTTTGAGGATGACACTGCAACTATGACATGAAGAAAAAGTCTATTCTTCGTCAAATTTCACTTCAGATTTCCAAAGTATGATATGGTAGTAATTTCTTATAGGTCCTAGTCAGAGAATTGTCAGATTATTTGGGAGAAGAAGAGAGGTCTACAGAGGGCTTCAGAAGTACTATGGGCAGCAATTCAGTTGAAACCTAGGGGTCTATTTTTCATTTTTGATCAAAGAGAGAGGACAAAAGGTAGGCTCGGTGAGGGAGGATCGCTGTTACATACCTAACCTAATTATATTCCTTCTACAAGTTTTATGCCTGGTGAGGTCATCTAAACTTAGTTAAAATTTAATTGAATTGGAATGGCATGGCAGAAAATCAATAGACATTGGAGTCAGACTTGGGTGTGAATCTAATTTCCATCACTAGTTGTATGACCTTAAAGTTATGAATCTTGTCTGTGCCTTAGATACCTATTCTACAGAAAAGGATAATAATATTTACATATGATGCTTGCTGTGGGGAATAGAAATAACATATGTACTGATATGGAATATATATAAAAAAATAATAGCCAACAAACTAAATTAAACAAACTTTTTTTGGAGTCCCTCCTATGTGACAGTTTCTGTTTGTCCCCTATAGAGGAAATAAATTTGAACATTATTCCTGCTCTCAAAGCTTGAATGCTCTAATTGGAGAAAAAAATGTATAATATTTAGCTAACATTAATGGTAGACTCTGCTGTATATTAACAAATAGAGACATGACAGCACATATGAGAGAGAATTCTATATTATATCTTTTATGAATACCTTTATTATATTCCCTGAGGAAAAGTCCTTGAGTCTTGATTATTTCAGTAGGAAGATGTGGGTTGAGAAGAGATGCTAAGAAGGAACTTCTAGTAAAAGGAAACAGCACGAGAAGATGCATATTTTACAGAAAGCATAAAAAATATAGTGAAGACATTGATGGAAAATATGAAGAGAAAATATTGGAAAGATGGTGTCATTAGCAGAGGTCTCAACTCTCGCACCACCAGATTCCAATAGAAATGGCTAAGGTCATACAAAAATGTATGAAAAGTAGAAATTGTGAAATTCACCTTCTAAAAATATCAAGAAATTTCAACTTGATGAAGTCCAATAAAGACATATTAAATAAAGCAAAGAAGAATAAACTAAAACTTTCCCTCCAATAAAGAACAAGTGCTCTCTGCTTGGCAAGCAGAGATTATAGCAGATTCTTTAAGAATGTTTTGATGGGACACTAATTGAGTGGAATGACATGGGTGGGGTAGGATGTCACAAGCAGCAAAAACCAGAGGATAAAAAGTTTTTATCCTGGAGAGATGGAGGAAGTCCTAGGTCCTTGGGCTTTCCCTGTTCCAACAAAGACCAAGGATAATTGAATTTATTTCTTTGTCTTTGAGGCCATGTAAATAGGGAATATCATCAAACATTAAAATGATACCATTTTCAAAAGGAGAATATCACCTTTTCTGATTAAGAAAAATTTAGGAATATTTTCATTTCTATTATTAACATGATTCAAGAAGTTGTCACAACTATGAAAACTGAGCGAACAGTTGTGAAAGGGGAGTATCCTGAAATCAAGAAAGATTTTATGGGAATTAAAAAAAAATGCTTAACTAAAAGGAGGCAGCAAAAAGTTGATTGATTACTCTGAGAACTGAATCATGTTTAAAACTGAAAATTTCTCCAAGAACCTATGGGGGAAAAAATGGAATTCTTGAGAGGAAAAAGAAAAATAAAGCACACATTTAGGAAAAAAAATCTACACATAGTAGATCAATAAGAACAGAAGAATAGAAAGAATAAGTAAAGAAGTAAAGGAAGAAATTTTTTTTTTGAACTGAAGAAAGACCCAAGTCTTTGATTGAGAGGATGCATCAGTTATCAGGTCTATCTAGTGGAAATATACCAAACAGGCACAGCTTGTTGAAAAAAATTTAAATCAAAGATAAAGAAGTAAACTTAAAAGAATACAAACTAATTAAAACAAGTTGGGTGAAAACAAGAACTGAGCTGGGGCTGGCATCATACTAAAGACAGTAAGAGTGGAGAATGAGAAAAGTGTTTTGTATTTTAAAAGATTATTGCACAAGATACAATATGTTTGGCAAATGGAATGTGTTTGGGCAATAGGAAGATATTTCCGATTTGCAGAGGCTAGGGGATTATGTCATAAGTATACCCTTCCTGAAAAAAAGAAATTAATTGAACACACATCTTGGGAAGACAATTGAAATGACAGTTAAAACAAAATAATGAGCTCAAGAAAAAGAAAGTCATAATCCAAATTTTTAAAAAAATTATATGAATAGCAATAATTATTTCTTATATAATTAAACATTTTGATTATCAAAAATAATCTTTAAAAGATTCATGGTAAGTGAAATAATAATAGTAATAATGTAAAAATTCAGATTATACCAACAAACCTGGGAAACTGATAAAGAAATGAAAGAATGATAAAGTCATGCTTTATCATATACAGGGAAAATAAATGGATAGTTTTCATTCTTGATATAAATAACTAGAGAAACTAGGTTCTAATATATTTTTAAAATAGAAGTTAATCTCTGTATTACTGCAAGAAAACATGATGTAAACCTTCCAAATCACTAGAAAAAAAGAAAGGATAACCTCAGATAAATGTCATGATATGACAATTAAATAAGTAGTAACTATATATACTAAAATATCAACAATTATTAGGTTTATGCTAAGTATGTGATAAATTTACTTGTTTACTTATTTATGCTTATTTATATTTACACACTTTTTATAATAAACAAATTAATTCCATATTAAAAGAAGATAACTTACATTTTTGAGTCAGTGCAGCAAATGGTATTGATACAATTAAAAATTATTTTCACATATGGCAGAATGCTACTGACATACTAGCAAATAAAGAAAGGATATTTCTACTTTTGCAAAGATGGACATAAGTAGGCCAAAATATCTCTGAATGGTAAAATTAGGATTAAGATTTATATCATTTTTCACATTTTGTGCAGATTTTCTACAATTACCTGGGGTTGTTGCTATAGTAATAAATAAACAAACAAATCCTGCCTGAAGCTTGGCTGGGACTAGCCCTTGTGGAGCACTTGAATAGCAGGTTAAGGGGTTTGGATATATTCTTGGTCAATGGGGAGCCAGTAGAGCTTTTTAAGAAGGAAAGTGATTTGAACAGATTGTATTTTGAGAAGATTAAGACAGAAGTATTGCTATTGTTTAGGTTGGATTCAAATGGAAAATTGACGGGAATTTATTGTAATGGTCTAGACGGGAAGTAGTCAGGGCCAGAACTGCATTTCTGAAACAAGGATAGGAAAAGGGAGAGACATATGATGTAAGAGAGAGCAACAGTCAAGGACTTGGTGACAGCATTCAATGTCGGAGTTCAGGAAAGAGAAAAACTAGCTATTGGGAGAACAATGGTGCTCCCAACATGGATAAGATAGTGAAGGGAAGCACGGAGAGGAAGAGGTTTAGAGAAAGGATGATGAATGTGATTTCAAATATGTTAAATTCCTGATGTTGAAGAGACATTGGGCTTTATGGGATAACGGCTGTACTCCATCTTAGAAAAAAATACTCTTTTGAAGCTATAATGGCCTCACTGAATGATCCTTCCCTTCCTTTCCAGAACATGGGCAGAAATCCAGAGACTCCCAGCCCCCTGTGGCCAATGACCCATACAAGGGTCTGCTTCCTTCCCTGCCTTGTATTTAGAAACAGCTCTAGACACAAGGTCAAAGACCCCACGTAGGTCAAAGAGTCCCTAGGTGATTCCTGACATTCCCAGCCAGAGCTGCTCTGGACCCTGTCAACTAAGGTCCCTGACCATGGCTTGGCACTTGAGAGGGTCAGCCCCTCCGATAGGGTGTAAGGAGTCTGTGAAGCCCCGGGCCATGTTTCTCCACCAGACCTTCCTCCACTTCTCTTCTGCTGTGGGAACCTCGGATGGTAAAGCCAGTTCCCAGCACTTGCTCAGTTTTCTCTCCCAGTCTGTCCTCCCAAGAGTGAGCAATGCTCTTGTTCTGTTTCTCTTGGTCCACAGGGTAGCCAGTGGGTAACTGTTTTGGAGGGGGAGTATGGATTGAAGTGTGATTGACTCCATGTGGCTAAGGCTCTCTGGTGAAAGATGGAGGCAGGTGTGGTCGAAGAAGGTGAGTGGACCACAGCGTGGGGCCTTCATGTGTACTTTTGCTGTGAGTCACACAATCGACCTGACAGAGGGCAAATACAGGACACTTAGAATCTAGGAGTATATTAATATTTTGGTTACTGGCACTAATATGCTGAATATGCTGGCTGGTAAGGGGAAAATCAGGCACAGATTTTTTTTATAAGGCATTTCTCCTAAACCACAATTAGAGGCCCCCTTGGAGAGTTTCCTTTCCCTTTGTGACTCACAGAAGACTGCAATCACCATTTCCTGTTGAGGAGAAACACAAGGGGAGAGATGTATCACAGTTAGGTGGATCTTGGTTCTCTGCTTTACTGGCCCAGTCCCTAAATAAAGAAGACTATTTCTTCTGTGCTCCTCCTCCATCCATGCTATCTTCCACATCCTCTGCACCATTCGTAAGCCTGGAACTGCTCTCTAAGAGTAGATTTAGCTGCTTAAATGATTTGTACCTCTGCCTTCATCTCCTTTTTAAAATTTCTGCTTTTACACTGAGCCCTACTGGCCTATTTTATCATGTCGCCCTGAATTTAATGACCATTGCTAGTTGGATCCAAGAGGAGGCCCTTGAGCCACTGTTTCTAGGTATTAGAAGATAATGATGGTGGATTGCCTAAGGTACTATGTTGGACGACAGGCAACCAAAGGAAACCAAGATAAAGAGGAGACAGGGAGAGGCCAAGATGGAGACATGCCTGCTGCCCAAGAGAAAAAAGAAAATCACCCAGCAAATCGCCCCACTCCTGGGCTTCCCAGTTCCAGTTCTTGTCCTTGTGTGGTCCCATTCTTTTTCTTTCCTCAGCTTCCTGTAAAACATCTGTGGTTCCATATAGTACAAATCTTTTATATAAGCTAGCTGAATGTTTATCCCATTCCAACAAGTAATCACAAGGCACTTGTGTCAAATACACTTGGGAGAACTTAATCCCTATCCTTAAGATTCAGTAGTTGATTCCACTAGATTTATTCATGTTGACCTTCCATCTCTCATGGGAGAATGCTGGGGCAAGAGAGGTTCAACAACTGGTCAAGGTCACTCAGACAATAAATAGTAGGTTTGGGTGAGGAACCTTGGCTTGGTTTTCTTTCTTTGGCTGTCCTCATACCTAGTTCTATTCTACAACTCAGTCCTACTTCATAAATGCTGATAAATTGAAGTGGGGATCAACAACCTATCAAAAATACCCACAAGCCCATTGGTGCAAGTAAATCCATTTTTTTCTGGTTTTTCATCTCCTTTTCTTTACAGTCAGTCCTCCTTAACTTATTCTAAATGTTATGAATTAAGAGACCAATGAGCAAAGTTTCTGTATGCATCTCTTTCACCCTTCTGACTTTGCAAAAAACTACTTTCTGGGAAAGCAAGATAATGAACTTGAATTCATACTCAACTCAATCATTGGCAGGATATCAAAACATTGAACATCCGAAGAGCATTCAGAGACCTCTCACTGATCACAGGTCTCAAAACAATCGATCCTCACCATAGACAGTCACAGGTGATAAGAGACATGAAAGTATCTTCTTTATCCAGTGCCTTCTCCTCTATTTCTCTGATTTCTAGGGACCTCTAGGTTGGGCTGCCTGGACTATCCAGAAGGAATTCTTTGCATATCAGCCATGGATTACATGCAGTTCACTGTGAAATTAAATTTAGCAGAGAATCTGGTTGGCAGGCTCTCTCCAACCTGCTCCCCAGATAATTTTGGCTCACATGCCAAGATGTTGCATTATTTTCAAACCATCATAGCAAATATGTAAGTAAAAGGGAAGAGGAAGTTATAGCTTCAAATTTCATAAGGCATTTCTATTTACAAAATGCTTACACACACACACACACACACACACAACCTTACTTGCTCTCAAAAAACTCTGTGAAGTAGATACTATTATCTCCTTTTTTATTTACACAAGCCTCAGAATAATTAATAACTTTGATAAATAGCAGAATAAGAACTTGATCTCCAAGTCAACTATGTTTTTTGCCTACATCCTGCTACCATTCATTCCTTCACTCAACAAACATTTCTTGAGTACCTGTGTGGGTTGGGCACTGTGCTTGGATCTGGACACACACTAGTAAATTTCTCTTTCGTTTGGAGGAGTAGAGAAGACTTTTCAGCAGAAGCGGTGGCCAAGCTGAGAAGGAAAGAAGTGGTAGATGCTAGTCAGGCAAAGTGGGAGGGCTGGGAGCATTCCAAGCAGACCAAATTTTTATCTCTGAAGTATCCCAATGGACCTGAACAACAGAAATTAGGCGAAGAAACTAAAAGCTAAATTTCCACAATTGTGCAATCCCATATTTAAAACATGAAGATATGCATCAATTAGATTGATTTTTTTCTATTAACTGTCATATTGTCACTACCTTCTCAAGACCAGAGAGAACTTAACACTTTTCAAAATGGCCTTTGGTTTGTTTTCACTAACTTCAAAACTGTTTGGCAATCTGGTTTGTTTTTACTACTTGTAGTAAACTTCACGAAGTAAATATTCCCTTCATGAATTGCTATCCCATCTACTTCCAATGAATTCATCTAGAAATAACTATCTCAATGATAACTGAACAGAGACTTTTAACCATGTTCCTTGACTGCCTATGTAAGTGTCCTGGCTTAATCTCCTTGTACATATTATATGTAATCTGACCAAAGCCAACTGTGTCCCCTGCTTGTGCACTAGCTCCTACTCTCCTACTCTTTTCTTCTTATGCTGTTCTCAAGGTTCTCTTGTAAACTATTTCCTTACTTCACCCCTTTTAATAATCTCTTGCTTCCAAATGCACTGTTTATTACATTGTTTGGGTGTTGACTCTCCTCAAAGCCAGTGAAATATGGGATTCATTAGGAAGATGATGACATTGCTCCAAAGACTTGATGATTTAGTAACGTTGTGTCCTTTCTTCTTTTCTGACAACTGCCAATTTGAAGGCTCACAAAGTCAGCTTTCTAACATATCCAGACCATGCTGTCAAGTTGTACCGCCTGTGGCTTTGTTAGTTCTTATCATGTAGAGAGTTTCCTACAAGTAGGAAAAGGAGTCAGGACTTTTAACTAGTTGGAGGTATTTCCCTTCTGCATAAACATTCATACAGTAACAAGGAACAGGTCTTGCTCCTTCAGCCAGCATCCCTCTTTCTAAAGGTTGCTGTGTGAGTAACTCACACCACTTGTCTTTTGAAAATAAGAGATTCTAGTAAAGGGTGGCCTTGAAAGAGGAGGCAGCCTCAGAGTTCTTATGAAAGGGACAGTCAAAATTATAGGCTATTTGAGGAACAAGGGGTTGGGCAGACCCCTACTGCCCACTGAATGGCTCAGAAAGCTTGATTTCAGGATGAATGAATAAATTTATAAATGAATAAATTAAGGTATCAGAAAACACTTAGTTTAACTATTATGACATTATTACTATTAAAAATGAATAAGACTGAGTTTTTACTTTGAAGGAGTTCATAGCTTAGAAGGGGAGGCATGTAAATTAAGGTCATGACGGTATGAGTTAGAGGGCTCTGGTAGAGATTTGCATGGAGTGCTGAGATGGTATAGAAGGGACTAACTATTTCTGCCTGAGAGAGTTAGGGAAAGCTTCCTGGTGGAGGAGACATTTGATCTGGATCTTGATAGATGAGCAATAAGAGTTTGACAGAATGAAGAAGGAAGCACATTTCAAGACAAGGAAATTACCTGTTCCCACACACACCGATCTCCATTAACTCTTGTTAAAATCAAACATGTTGAGAAAGCTCACCCTTATCATTGTCAAGGATAAACTTATCATATTAGAAAAAAGAGCTCTGAGGATAGAAAACAGTGTGGTCCAAAAGAAACAAAATGTGAGCCTCAAATACAAGCCACAAATGTAATCTTAAAATTTATAGCAACCACGTTTTAATAAAGAGTAAAGGGGAAGCAGTTTAACTTTCATCATGTATTTTATTTAACCTAATACATCCAGAATATTTTCTTTTAAACACATAATCAATATAAAAACATTTAGGTAATATTTTCCATTCTTTCTTTGGACTAAATCTTTGAAATCTATTATGTATTTTACAGTTTATACTATATTTGAGTTCAGGCTAACTACATTTCAAAGGCTTAGTAGATTCATGTGGCTAGTGGCTACCGTATTGGGCAGCTTAGATAACCAGCTTGCTAATTTCACAGGCTGGGACACTCCCAGGGAAGGCAAACAGAGAATGGGTCACAGGGGATGCCAGTGGAGTACAGAGACTGAGGGTCTCTTAGCAGTTGTCAGGAAAGAAGAAAGGACACCTAGACTCTTAGCAGGAGTCCAGATGACCAGCTTTCCTTGTTTCCTGATTTTATCCAAAGCTGGCCTGTAAGGTCAGTGCTGGTGTCTGCTGCTCCACCCGTAGAAAGAATGCCCAAGTCAAGTTTTCCTGGGAAAATTCTTATTTTGCCTTCCCTTCTTAATTTAATTTAAAAGCCCATAGGCTATTCTTCTCAGTACCTAATAATGTCTTTTCCAGCTCTCTTAGGAAACAAGACCTTGAAATTTCCTTCACATATTAGCCCCAATGGACTCTGTCTCTGTTCCATAGAAACCTTGCCCAGAAATGAGCTCACAGACCATCTCATCATGGCCAGAGGCCTGTAGTACTGTCTGGGCCACCAGGAGCAGAGGTCAGAGGTGAACTCAACTTCTGTGAAATAATGTGTTGCTCTTTCCGTGCACAGATTCATACATGGTACCCAAAACTGACTCAGTTCTGGCCAAGTCGTAAGAGAGAACAGGTCCTTGATACTCAGTCCCATTGTCTAGGAATGCCAAGGGAGCCAACCATTGCAGATTTCTCTCTTATATCCCAGCCTCCTGCTCCTGACTGACTCCCTGGCTTACACCCAAACTTCTGGCCCTCATAAACTAGCAACACTGAAAATAAAACAGTAGATAGGATGCCACTGCTCCTGACCTGGTTGTTTTCTCTTAAAAAAGTGCCCAGTCATACTTTTACTCTTGCAAGGTCAGGAGAAGCCATTCAGGATGAGGATATAGCTGCTGGATCTGCAGTTGAGACAATTAGGGACCAAAAGAAATTAATCAGTAGAAGAGATGCCATTTCATGAGTCCTGTTCTGGTCCTCACCGCTTGTGAGAGTTGCCTGTGGTGCGTACAGATGCCAAAGGGCTAATTGAAGGACATAAGCCGTTTCCATCGTCCTTTTTGCAGTTGGTAACTCAGGATCTCTGTGAAACTTCCTGGGAGTGGTTAAAAGGCACATACTCTGGGAAGATGCCATGTATGGAAAGCCAAGGCAAGTCATAGGGAAGTACTAACTGGGTTTTGTTTGGATTGGATCATCATCATCATCATCATCATCATCATCATTTTATTATTTTGTTGTTGTTTTCTCCAGTTTTGCTCCTTTCTTGAGTTTTAAATATTTCAATTATTTGGTTGTGTTTACATCCTCTCACTAAAAGGCTTTTAGGCAGCCTAGTCCATCAGAAGACAATGGGTGTGCATCAGTATGCATACACACAAGTTCAGTCTTTCTTTGGGGCCAGGTAAATAGATAA
This sequence comes from Manis pentadactyla, assembly GCF_030020395.1. Lineage (NCBI taxonomy): Eukaryota > Metazoa > Chordata > Mammalia > Pholidota > Manidae > Manis > Manis pentadactyla. The sequence goes on from NC_080029.1 coordinate 22,457,190, forward strand.
GTCATTACAAAAATCATTATAGCCTGGGTCATTACCCACAATGCCATCTGCTGGTATTTTATCAAGTTTCTTTCTATTAAAGAGCCATTAAATTACTTCTTGTAGGAAGCTTATAAATCAGCTCATATGACAGATAAATAAGACACCAAATAACTTTGTTTTAAGTGTCTCTGCTACCATCCAGTATCAGTCTATTTATTCTTTGATAGCACTTTGATTAAAGATACCCTAACTCTGATCTTGTCAATTTATTTGAGGATGGGGGATGGTAGGACTACAATACCGGAATAAGAGGATGGATTTCATATGGTTCTACTTATGCATGGCAATTGGTAGCATGATTTTAAATATGTACCTTCCTCTGGTGGAAAATGATTTGTTTGTTAATAATTTGAGAAAATAAACAATAAGTGGATAGGATTTTGCATTTATACTTGCTGATGGTATGTTACACATAGAATCTCACTTGAAACCTGTCTAAGCACATCGTTATTCCAGGGTAAGGGATCTGTATTTTCTTTGTTATGTATCAATGTATCAGTACACATGGAACTCAGTTCTCTTTGCTATCCAAACCTTCCCCTGTGACCCACCATTTATCAGTCCTATTCTAGTCTTAACTGTCTGTGGGAGTTGCCTGTGTTGTGTATGGATGTCTTGGAGATAGTTGGCGTTAAAAGGCTTTTCATGGGAAGGACCATGCTCTGTGTTGCTGGAGCTAGAAAAAGGTTCTCATGCAAGACAACAAAAGATACTGAGATCAGAGGCATAGACTCAGTCAAAAAGAGAAAGAATAGCATCAAGGACCAAAGTTCAAGTGAGAATGAAAATGAACACTAAATCTGGAGGAGTCAAAGTTGGAGAGCAAAGTTTTGAATATAGAGTCAAGAATTTGGAACTAGGTGGATGATATTAAACCACCCAACTGCAGGGTAATTGCAGGATTTGGTTAACAAACCCTTTTTATCATGACTTTAAAGCTCTCTGTATTACACCACACTTCCTTCTCTGCTAGTAATAACTAGATGTTAGACTGGTAAGTCACTGAATCTTCTGTTTCATAGGTGAAGACACAGCCTCACAGGATGGTTATACTTGGGAAGAAGTTCTGAAAGCATTATGTAGATATAAACTGTTATCATCAGATAATTAACTACTCCTTGGGAGTACTTAGAACTGTACTTAAAAAGAAAAAAGAGAAAAGCTCTGTATGTGCATGGTCTACAAAGCCATCTGAATAGATAAAATCTATTAAATTAGTGGACTCTTTCATTTTCGTATTACCGAATTTTGATGGAATGTTTGTCATGGAATCAAATTGTTGATTGATTGAGTTGACTAGTTGTTAATTAAATCAAAGCAGCTGAACCAACTTTGTATGGACACATCAGAAACATTCCTTTCTGATGATCTTGGTTTCTCCAGAGTTTCAGGGCCTTCAGTAGGGAAAAATCTTTTGAAAACAAAGTTTGTTTTGGCTCTCCAGGGCTGAGAAAGTGATGTGCCATGAAGTTCACCATGAAGGCTGTATGGTTCTGCCCATTGGGCAACTTCTGAGATTTGCTATCTTCTGGGCTTCCACTAAAGAATACACGTAAAACTCCATTGGGGCGTACATTGTTCAATATTGAAAATTTCTTCTACTGCGAGGTGAGGCTAAATTTTCCTTCCCATGAAAAATTAGCATAATTTCTTGGATATTTTCATGGGTATTGAGAATTGTGTAGCTGATCATGTTTCTGTTTTTCTTTTAATTTCCAGGAAGTTCTGGGACAAAATTTTGGCTGACATAAATCAATGAATATATATGTATATGTGCTTATGTATTTGTGTTTGATCTCCCTTTCTTTAATGCCTATTCTTATTTGTATTTCTTCCTGATTTTAGTTTTTAAAAATATATTGGACTTTTTATTACATGCATTTCCTAAAAGCCGACTTCAGCCCTATGTGGTATATAGACATTTAAACAAATAAACAGCCTAAACATTTACCATAGTCTTAGACTATATACATAAGACCCTAGTACATCTATGTGAAAAATAGAATAGTCAGTCATGTAGTATTTCATTTTGTGTCTTGGGTTTCAGAAATAGCAACATATAAATGATTTTCTCTCCTTTTCTGTCTGTTAACAAAATCCCACTTGTCCTTCTTGACCCAGCTCAAGTTCTGCTTTCTTCATGAAGGCTTCTTGGCTGTTCTGACCAAATGACTCTCTTTCTGGAATTCTATAGCACTTTGAGCTCACAGTGTACGGTTTAACGTTAGTTATTCTACCTTCTATTTTTCCTTCATTGTTTCTGCTCCAGCCTTACTGGGTCTGCTTGACTCTGCCTAGTGTTTTCCCAACTGTGATTTTGTTCTTACTGTTTCCATCTGTGTGGAATGGCCTCTTCTGCTTTCTTATCAGATTCTACCAGGATCCAGGGAAACAATTTTGCTGTATGAAGCCTGCATAGCCCAGCTCAGCCAGGGATGTCTGTAAATTCATAGTGTCTACCATCTGTCTTATGAGAATTATTTGCATTATCTATTTTTGGATATCTATATGGTCCTTATAACCCAATATGGTATGAGTTAAACTTCAAATTTAGTTTGGAGAGCTATGGGAATTATATGGCACTTCTAAGATAGATTCACATCTATTCCTACACCCTGTAATAGTGGCTCTCCAAATTAGCCATTCATGCGAATCACCTGTGGCATTAAATAAATACAGATGTACAGACACTAACCTAGATCAATGACTGATGATCTCTACGATTTTGGCCTTGATATCCATGTTATTTTGATACATGACCAACTCTAAGAACACTGGTCTATGAGAAGACTTATGGAGAATATCCCAGAAAAGTTTATAAAATCTCTGAATGCCTAAGTTTAGGTATGACTAGAAAGCACCTATCTTCTTGCTATCTGCACCTTTCTAGCAATAAAGAAATTAGTCACTCCATAATACAGTACTATATGTCAGTGGTTAGAGAAAAGAGTTTAACTCAATAAAATAACAGTTCTTTAATATTTTGCTGGATATCGTGACCATTTTCAAAGTAGGTTTACCACCTCTTTCATCTTTTACTTTACATTCTGAGTCTTTGTTCCTTTTTTCACAATAAAAATGAACAATGAAATCTAAACTGCAATAACCTGAATGCTCACCTGGGGAATTTAAGACTTGTCCCTGTCCAAGCTTATATTACTATACCTAAGACCTGTATTAGCCTGCGCCTTCAGTTGGAAGTGACATAATGACAAATCAAAGGAATTGTAGCAAAAACAGGAATCTATTAAATGGGGTATACTGCCTTCAGTAGAGAGAGGCTGGCTGTTCAGCCATCCATGGCTCTCCTCCTCCGGTCACCTAGCTGCACTCATTTTCCTTCATCCTTCTAGTTTGCCCTCATGACTGGGTTCTGCCAGTGGAATGTGAGAAGAAGTGATAGGTACCACTTCCAGGCTTGATGCATGAATTGCCCCCACACAAAACTCCACTTGCTTTTCTCATCTGATTCCTTAGTGGAGAGGCTCCAAGGACTAGAGAGAAGTGGTGCGTGAAATGGAATGCACTTGAGTATCTGATCACGGCTCAAAGAAGGGCCACCTAAAGGATCTACACAAGTGGCAGGGACTGTGTGAGTGAGATTAAAAAAAATGTTGCATCAGCCACTAAAATTTGGGAATGGTATTAACCATCAAATACCCTGGGGGTAATTCACATCACAGAAAGGAAAATACAAGAATGACCAGTTTGTGGGAAGAGTGTCATTCAATTGGACTCCTGCAGAAACTAGAGCCAAGATGAAAATGTCTACAAATATGTTTACTTGTTTCTAGAGAGCAATTAAGCCATTTTCCCTCAGTTGGTAGGGAGAGTGAGCAAGATCATGTATTGCAATTTTTACTTATCAGAGAGATTTATTGGAATTTAGAAGCAAGCAGAGAAGAACCCAGAAAAAGGCACTCTTGAGGCATTGGAGAAGACTAAAAGAGGTCAAAGTGAGGCTTGGTGCATTATCTGTTGGACCCTGAATCAAGGAAAATTTCAACTCTCTCGAGGGGAAAAGGAGATAACGCTCTAATAATATTTTGATAGAACTTAGGACCCTGAACCTCTGCCTTGAATCCACTAAATCCACTAATCCTGAGAGAAGGCATATCCTTGTTTCAGAGGAACCCTATATTAGGAATGCCTCTCTTTTCTCAACTGGGTCATACTTTGCTTCTTTGGATTGTACTGAGATGAGAAGAATTTAAAAATTTTGATAATCATATACTGATCAAAGAGGTATAAACATCCCTTGCTTCCTTTTACAATGTCAAGGAATATTACCTGGGCTGCTTTGGGATCTTTGTTTAAGGTAGGATCTGTCCATGGATATTCCCTATACCTAGAACCCAAAATAGAATACAAACAACAACAGTAAATCTAAATTTTACAAATGAAGCACATAACCACAATAAAGAGGGTGGGGAGGAAAAGAGCTAAGTAATCTTAGGAAATAGTATTTCAGGCTAAAGAGAGAACTATACACAAATCTTGTGCTCTCATTTGTAAATTTATAGTTCAAAGAGATAGGGTTAATAATTCTGCAATGTTTAAATTCTATGATTGAATAAATAAGCAAATGTAATGATATGATAATAAAATCCATGTTTCTCGCTGTCAGAGAAAAAAATGCAAATAAGTAAAAGGGGGAAGCATGAACCCCATGCTGTTGGATTGGAATCAGAGGTATTAGTATAGCTCAAGGTTTTTAATATACACATGAAAATAGTATAGGTGTATATTGTATGACCATGTTAGAATGCATAGGTGTACATGCATGTACAGGCAAGACTATATCGACATATGTCCTAGTTCTATCTCTGAAAGAGCCTAGAAGTAATGATACCCCAGTAACAAAAAGAACACCTAGCCCCCATATCTTGGTTTCTATATACCATTTACCAATTAAAAGACCCAGACCACTCAGAGAAATATCTGGTTCAAGGGCTAGGGTCAGGAGAGTACATGATGAGCATGGGACATTTTATGATGCCAAAAATAAGGAAGTGCTCAAAACCTGATGGGAGCTTCTCAAGGAGTCAACTTGAAATAATTCCAAATGACACATCTGAGGCAATTGGTGTAATAAAAAAAGATAATGATGGTAATGGCTTAAAATGCATAGAATAAAATAAATACCCATGAGTCTATATAGACATAAATAATTAAATAAGTGGTAGAGAAGGCACAGTTCTTTAAGTTGACTTCCAATTAATAAATGAAGGAGGCGTGGTAGAAATAAATGTCTGAGAAACTGCCGTGTCAAGAGGAGCCTATGGATACATGACAACTAAATGTAATGTGGCAACCTACAAGGATGCTGAAATAGAAAAGTAGATAGAAAGAAGGAACTCTGAGTAAACTATGGACTTTCTTTAATAATAATTGAACAGTATTGGCTCCATTAATTATAACAAAGGTAAGATATGAGTAATATGGGAAACCAGGTATAGGGTATGTGTATTTTCAAGAACTGTTCAAGAATAACCTACTAAAAATTTTAAAAACCACCTTTTGGTGAATAACATAGTAATAATGGTTGCAGTCAAGTATCATCAGTGGATATTAAATTTAGTGGGCAAAAATATGAAGAGAAATAGGATATTTGTGTAGTTTCAAAGTATCTTGGCACAAAATGCTTACTAATTAAAAAGAGCTTCTCATGTTTTAATGTTTAGACAAATCACCTTGGAGGTCTTGCTCAACATGAAGACCCTAACTGAGGAGGGGTGGGGCCTGACATTCTGAATTTCTAGTAAGGTCCCTGGGGGATTGCTGCTACTGTCAAGTGGACTGCTCTCTGTGAACCAAGGCTTGTAGGAAAGACCTATAACCTTTTCAGCAAAGAGTTATTTGGGGGCAGGAGAATGTTCTTACCCCTTTTACAACCCTCCTCTAGATTTTCCTTTACCTTACCTGAGTTACAAAAGGATGCATTTCTTTCCTCAAGGCTTTTTGAGCATCATAAATATCCAAAGCTCAGATATGTATTATTTCTGAGCAAAAAGCTTTAAGTGAGGAATTTGCATGTGACAAGATACCTCAGAACAGATATATAGCTCATCTGTTTGGAAGCAAGAGAACGAAGCCTATTAGTAGCATAGCTGATAGTCTCAGCCTGGTGCTATATCACCTGGTGTCCTTGAGTATGAAACTGTTACACTGTGTATGGGAAGGGCACCATCTGGGGAATGGTCCTGAAAGTTCACAATTACCAGAGAAGCCCAAGCAGTGAGTGAATAGCAAGGCTGAAGAGAGACCTCCCAGCAGTGTGGGACAGTGCATAATGGAAGAAACAGGCACCACTGTGCACTCATCTGTGGCTGTTGACTCAGATGCAATTTTGTATCCTTGGAGAATTTTGCATTTGGTCGCTGTTCAGACTGCTCAGTAGCCAGCTAGGTTGCTGCTGGCTGGGCCAATATCCCTAACACTCCCGTTCAGAGATAGCAGCTGCCTAATGATGGAGAACTAAAGGGCCCTCTCCAGCAGGACGATTTGAAAGAGCACTTAAGCCATTTTGTTCTTGGCCTTAGTTGCTGGATAGAAAAGATCCTCAATTGTGAAAAAACACGAATGGCTTTGCTCCATGGTGTGATTGCATTTTATGTTTTGGAATCATACAGGAATTCATTAGAGCTGTGTTAACCTCATCTAAGATGAAATTGGGGTGGGAGACTGTCCATGTGTCAAGATTTTGGTCAGCCCCTAAGCCTCCCTTGTAGCTAGCTGCTGTCACCAAGTCAAAGAGGCTAGAGTTTGTTTATTTATTTATTTATTCAGTCAGTCAGTCAATCACAGGACATTTTTTCTGGCTCTGTGGAACAGCCTTCACTTCCATTCCTTTTGCTCTCAGCAGGCTTTCCTACCACATTCTGTCATGTTTGAATCAGTGATGATCTGAAAATCTTTCTAGCTTTCAATTCAGCCCTGACTCCTTTCTATTTCTCTCTAATGCTGCCTCCAATTAATTCCCTTACTTGACTGTGTCGTGCAACCCACAGACAAGCAGCATTTCACTTTTCACATAATCCTAGAGACCTTTTACCTGTACTTCATCAATACCTCTTCAGGTGGGTGGTACTGTCCAAATTTGAGGGATAGTCGTATCTGACCTAGAATTATATTTAAAGTCAAACTTCCAATCTCTTTTCCCAAAAAAGCAATTGGTATTTCTGATAAAGTGTTTCTTGAAAAACTGTTGAAGATATGTCACACCAAAGTAAGAGGTAAACCAAAAATACAAATATCCAGGGTTCAGGAAACCTGGAAACCAATGCAGGAGAGGACTGAATGGAATAGCGCACGTGATGGGCAAGGGAGATCCCAGGATGGGTGCTGGGCAGCAGACCTCAAGACGTGCTCCAGACTGGAACGAGAGGGTAGAGGGCCTGAGGAGGAGTTGCATGAACTCTATTGGGAGTTTGGAGGGAGGCAAAATGTGTGTGGGGAAGGGAAGGCATGTGAAAAGATCAGGGCTCACCTTCCACTCGACAGCATGGGAAATGCTAAGAAAGCCCTGCACATGTGTTGTTTCAGTGTGAAAAAGCAAGGAGTTGGGAAGGAGCAGCTAGAGGAGTTGCAGGTGTTTGCCTCTGAGGATGAGACCTAGACAGGAGCAAAAAAGAGGTGGCTGTTTGTGTTGAGAGCCTTGGAAAACTGACTTTTTCATATATATATATATTCAAAAACACATATATTCATATATTTATATTTCATATATATATATATACACACACACAAATGTCAGCCATTATTTTTATTTTCAAATAAGTGGATGGGGTGATTCATTTCAAGGAATAAGAGTACAGTAATTCAATTCAAAAACCACTGATTAAGCATGTGTTTTGTGACAGATGCTATGGAGATAAAGACAACATTCTTCCCTCAAGGCCCTCACAATCTAGGCCAAATAAAACATGCACACAAATGCCGTGATGCAGAATGCGATAAGAAATATTGCAAATACTGCTCCTGGGGGTATGGAAGAAGGAGCAATGATGTCAGAGTAGCTGGATTCAGAAAGGATGCAAGGACAGTTGGGTCCCATATGAGTGGCGTTGCCCAATATCCTCTGTGAACCAGTTTGTTTTCTAGTCCTTGTTCCTCTTTCTTTTTGTTGTTTGAACAGAATGTAAATGATAAGGAACCTTCTTCTTAAGTCTAAAATATTCTTTGAAGAGATCTGGACCTCTGAGACAAGAAAGGGAAGAGCATTACCCATGGAGGAACTAAAACAGACTTGCAGAAATAGGGCAACAAAGGCTGTGGGAGGAGAACGCCAAGCACTTTATGTGAGTACGGAGTCCATGAAAGAGACTTGGCCTATGGTCAGTGGAGAGCAGTGAATGTTCAGAAAAAACAAATTTATTCAACCAAAATAAATGAACAAGATCCTGAAAGTAAACTGATTAATAGAAGGTCCTGTGTAAGAGCTGTGGTTGTCTTTGTATTTCCAGTGCTTAGTTAGTGTGTGCCATGAGGTAAGCAGGTCAGTTTCATAGAATGCAATCAGCCATCTGTCTTTGCAAATAAATACAAAAAGGCCATTCCCTGAAGGATAACTACTAATGATACTGCAACTATTGCTGTGTTTAACATGTGCTAAATTGAAGCAAACACTTCACTGAATCATCCTGGCTTCTCTAGGTGTTATTATTAGTAAGTTCATGTTATAGATAAGTAAAACTGAGACTTAGGGTAAGTGGCCTGTAGATTTTGAAATGGACACTTCCTTTTCTTTATTTTAAATTATGTTGTTATTTAGATCAGCCAATCTATAAAATTGAGAAATGTTTTTAAAGGAGCATTCTGTTGTGATAACTGCTTTGTTTTATCCTACAAGAATCTCAAAATATTAAATTTCATTTAAAGATGGCCCCAAAATTATACAAATGTGATCCCAGTTTTGGTTTAAAATAGCACATATATCTGGAAAAGATACAACGTATTTCATAAATCTAAGATGTTATCAGCAGTGTCATCCACCATTATTTCTAAACCAGTAAGAAATAAAATAGACTGCTATTTAAATTAAGACATGCCACTAATTAAATTAAGTTTTGGAAATATTTAGAATGCCCCAACAACTATAAATGCACATAAAAAATTTAGATAGTAGCTATAAGTAACTTTTACTATTTTTATTTTTTGAATTAAATTCAGTAACAGCTTTGTGATTGACATGTGTAAGACTAAATTCCCTGAAACAGACTGTGTTGTCACACAGTTTGAAAAGGAAAGGGGATTTTCTGTAAACAGTAGAGTAAAAGCATATTTATTTTAATTCCTATCTTTGTCCCATGCCAGAAACCTAATAAACCTCATGTCAGAACACAGTTTAAATTAGGAAATGTAAAATCTTACTTGCACTGATACTTGGTTAAAATCCCCAGTCTATGAATTGTAACCATCCATCAAATATAGTGGGACTTAGATCAAAAGGAGAGAAGGTATTTAAAGCCAATGTATACCTCTCTGAGCCTTAAGCAGAGTATAGGTTCTTCTCAAAGTAAACAAGGATCCTAATGGAGCCGTCTAATGATTTTTTATTTGGCACATTAAGGAGTGAGGGTGTGGATGGTCATGAGAAAAGTGAAAAATATAATTGCTGAGTGTGTACTGCTGGCCAAAGATAAACACTAAATCACCAAATAAAAGACATTTGAGATAAGATGCTTCACTGCAAGGCACATAGATCTGTGTGGCTGACCTGCTGTGCAAAGATCTCCCCAGGACAGAAGACAGAACAGATTTGATGAGAAATAGTTTAGTGATGACAAACCAGTAGATGCAGGTGGAACATCTGCCCATTTCCATACTCTTCTTTAGGAAATAGTAGTCCAGGTTAGGACTGCTGGTTCAAAGATGAATGATAAGCTGTGAAGTGATCCAAAGCAGGACTTTGACACAGATGCTACAAAAACAAAATGGTGAGAGATATGTAACTTATATTAAAAGGCAGATGAAAGTAGATTTTAGAAAAACATAAATTTCTTAGAAAATGGAAGAAAATTTCAGACAAATACTTCTTTATACCTTCAGAGAATTAGAGTGACAAGTAGATATTTTGGAAAAAAATTAATGAGTTGAAAATGATTAAAAGACTGGTATTTAAAAGTCAGTCTTTTAATCACTTTCATCTCTTTAATTATTTTTAATTTAAAAAAATTGGCAAGGCAATATTAGGAGATAGAAGGGGCACTGGCAAGTCTCAGGAAAGAGGTTAATAGAAAAAATAACTATTAAATAGAAACTATATTAAAAGCAGCAGCAGCAAAAAGTAGAGTGGATATTACTGAAAACATTTCAAACTTCAAAAGTATCAAGTCACTAACATGACATTCAGGCTTGAGGATGTCACAAAGGAAAATATAATAAGACAGTGAACATATATGAAGATAAAAGGGGAGATCAAACAATCATATAATTAGTATAACTGTGAACATAGAACCAGAAATATGTTCAAAGATGAAATAGAAGAAAATTTCCACATGTAACAGATGACAAGAATTTCCAGGGGTTGGGAGACTGACCTTATTGATAGAGACAGAAAGGGCAGTTTACCTTTCAGTGTGATCTGGTTTCACACTCATTGCCATCACAGAGTACTGAGACCAAAAAACAAAAATGATAAAAGAAAATTCTAAGTCAAATGTTGGTTTTGTATAAATGCCACAGAACGATATTCTCAAGCAAGCAAGGACTTATGAAATATATTTCTCATGAACCCTTTTTAGATAAAAATAAAAATAAAAAACAAAATGAGAAACTTCTTTGATGATAAAATTCAGCCTCCCAGGAGATGAACTAAATAAAAAATTCAGAAAAAGAGAAACTATGTTTTGTTAACATTGTCAAGGAACATGGAATCAATTTAAGTCAATTTAAATCAAGCCTTAGCTTGAACAACAATGATATTGTGATGACAAATGGAATGTGCTTGTCAAAAACCTTGACAACATAAAATTAAAATACAGTACATAAATATCTGACAGTGTAGGAAAAGAGATGAAAGAAAATGGACATGTGGGAATCTTGTCATATTTCATAGCTGGAAATATTACATTGTATAAATACTGTCTGAAGTTGAAAAAATCAAGAAATAGAATTATAGTATTTAACATTAAATTATAATCATTAAGAAACTACCATTAGGAAGAATAAAAACAAAAACAAAGTAGATAAAGCATCATGTAATAGGTACAAAAAAGAAATTTTAAAAATGTATATGAACACATAAATTGTGTTAAGACCCAAACTTATCTGTAAGAGCAATAGCTTTAATTAAATAAAATTATCTTCTAAAAGAGAAAAGGATTTTCAGCTTGGATTTACAACTAACTACAACAAAAACAATCAAACAAATAACCCCCATTGTTAACATATAAAAATCCTGGAAACAAAGTATTGATTAGATGCTAAACATATTTCAACTCAGCTGTACCACAGAATACAGAGATTAAAAAGACTGAGAAACCTATCTATCCATCTATTTATCCATCTAAACATATAGATATATATTGTTCATTATACTGCAATGTGCATATAGCTAAAATATTCTGATATCTGAAAAGAGTGAGTTACAGACAATTTATAATAGGATGGAATAAAAAAGCCTATAAATGAATAGAAACTTTTGGAAGGATGACGAGACACTGTTTATATTAGCCATTGTATTGGATAATGGAATCCACTTTACATCTTTCTGACTGTTTAAATTTCAGTCATGAGTACATACTATCTTTAAAATTAACTTTAAAATATAAAAACTGCCTTTCCTTTAAAAAAATGTTTTCAGCCTATTTTGCTGAGTGTGTCTTCCATTCCACTATAAAACATAATACTATCATTTAGTAGTTAATTATAAAACAGTGACTGTGTATAGCATAATACATAATAAGTTTATTTTCTATTTAAGCTAGCTAAATTCATGGAATTTTGGAATGAACATAGCATATGTTCATCATTTTTGTATATTTTCCCACCAAAAAGTACAGTCACAATTTAAAGTCAAATCATATAGGATATATTTTTCAGTTTTTGTTTGTTTAAATGAACACAGTTCTCCGAAAGAAACATAATTTTTTTCACATTACACACAGAAAAAAATTTCCAAAGAATATAGGAAATTTAAAAGACCAAAGGAAAAAAAGAGTATTAGTGAGAAATATTAAGGAGATTGCAGGTGATTTTTTTCCTTTGAACAAATTATCTTAATTCTACACAATTCTACAATTAATTTGAAATGGGAAGGAAAAGATTACAAGAAGGGCCAAAGGCCAAGTTTTGGTATAGGAACTTATATAAATCACACATACTTAATTGCAGCGCTGTCTTCTACCTCTTTTTTTAGCCCTCCCTCCCTTCCTGCCTTCCTTTAAGCCTTCCAACTGCAAACATTTGTTGAACTCCCAGAAAGTACTAATTTCTGTGTAGGAGTTTATATTTCAATGGTGGAGAGAGACACGGCTACAAATAACAATAGTGCAAGTGAGTGTGTGCTATAATAGAATATTGACAAGCGCAGGAAAGAATTTGTTTGAAAAAACAGATCTGGGAAACTTCGAGATAATATTGTGGAAGACCTTTGTGCTGAATCTTGAAAAAAAGATCACGATGTTGCCAGTCATTTCAAATAAGGGAGTTAGAGATTCACAGCTTTAGAAACTACCCAGCGTGGGTCAAGGATACACAGCCATGTGGTTTGACCAAAGGACATGCCCAGTTTTCTGGTGGGTGTGAACGCAATAGGTCTATACATTTTCCCACCAAAAAGTATAGTCACAATTTAAAGGGGAATCTGCCTGTGAAGGGATTTTAATGTCCCTCCAAAGAATTGTATCTGACTAAGTGATTTGGAGACCTGGGCAGTTGGTGGGTGATGATGGAAAAGCCAAGCGATGGGGGGATGGGGGTGGGGAGTGAGGAACCTTGAGATTTTTATGTACCTCAAAAGAAACTTGAGTCTTAAAAACCTTGGGAAATACTGTAGTAGGCAATGAGAAGCCATCATAGATTTAAAACCAGAAAAATACATAAAGGTGAGTTGATTTTGAAGCTAATGAAGTTAAGCTTCTGAGATCTTCACTTTTAGGGCCCTAAAGAAACACCCTCCTAGAAAATGATACATATTTCAGACCCCATGAAGTTTGACTCTGTCCCTAGTGACCATATCCATGCTCAGTAGGATATCCTGCATATTATGGACTCAAGGAATGGTGCTGTTCTTTTGAGGAAATTATTTCTTTAAGTTATCTTTCTCTACTTTCCTACTACATACTCTGTCTCTACCTTCTCAGCGAAGAAGAAAACAAGGAGAAAGCAGTAATATCCTAGGCCAATAATGGTCACAGATGTTAACTTTCTGGAGTTGATATTCTCTTCCCTGACTTTTTCAATAGCCAGAAGACAGAATTAGGGGTGACATCTGGGCCACTGTCTTCTGCATTTAGACCCAGTTCAAACTCACGTCCATTAGTTCCTTGCATATTCTGGGCTCTTTACCTCCTCACACCCTTTGTCCCAGCTGTTTCTTCAGTTTGTGTATAAAATTACAGTTCATGTTTAAAATATTTCTCTTTGTTCTTCATGGGGCCTGTTCTATCTTATGCTTTACATCACTGTGCATTCTCAGAAAGACATATCTTGATATGACCCATAGCCCCCACATCTCATGGCTTAAAACAACAAAGGTCAATTTCTTATTCCTATTTCAGATCCAAAGTGGTTCAGCAGGACAGTTCTGTTCATTGTAGTCATTCAGGGGTTGTAGGATTATGGTGTGCCCCACATTTAACTACAAAATCCTTGGTAGAACAGAACAAAGAAGGTGGAGAATTGTGTTGGCATGCCAGCTCTTAAAGACATCCATGTGAAGTGCAAGCACTGCCTCTGCTCTTTGGCCAGTGCAAAAGCACATGGCCTGACCTAATGTTAAGGGGCTAAAAAGTACAATAAACTCTCATATTTGGAAGGAGAGGAGAATAAAACATTGGTGGGCAGCACCCATGCCTGTCACTCCCCTTATCTAGAATGAGTCCCTTCTCTCTTCTCTATCCCAGTGGTGGGTTTCAGGGAAAAATCCTTTTCATCAACTGAATTGGGAGCCGTGTAAGAGATAAGACAAATAATTCAAAGATAATCCTGGATGCCAAAATTTTAGCTTTATTGCTGAATGCTGGACTGGAGGAAATGGCTTAGATATGAGACAACAGAGAGCTTCATAATATTTAATGCCACATTTAGACTGGCACCTTTTGGAGGAGTCTTGCAGAGAGAAGTTGGTGCCTCAGAAGTGGGAAAATTAAAGGGTTGAGATATACATGCTGAGGATGTGCTCCCCAACTCACCAATCAGCTAAGTCACCTCACCTCCCTGGAGGAGGAAAAAAATGAGATGGTAGAAGAAATGTCACTTCCTATTAATATTGCTCTTCCCACATGAGAGACAAATTGCATATGGGCAGGGTGCATCTCAGCTTTGTTCTGAGTTGTAGCCTCAATGTTTAGAAATATGGGGCACACAGAAGAATATGTAATGCCTATTAATTGAATGAATAATTAAACAAATTAATGGATGAATGGGATATCTACTATTGCCTGACTCAGATTTGTCAGGTATCACAAGGAAACAAAATACCATAAAAGGCATCGTACCTCGAATTAATTAGTCATATAAGGAAATTAATAATATTAAAATAATACAATTTAATAATAATACAATTACTTCATATGAATTAATATTGATAGATATGTGTTTATATTACTGAATAAGTATACAGTTGCATACTGTATTATTTATTATAATACTTAAATTATTTTCTGATACTATATTACTAAACATTCATTATTATTATTATTATTATTATTATTATGTTATTCTATATAAGGACTATATGCTGACCTGAAATTGCCCAGTTCATCTACAGATCACTGAGTTGAAATTAGAGTCTTTACAAAACAGGCATCAGACTGCATTAAATTCTTTTTTTTTTTTTTTCTTCTTGAGTTAGGTGAGTGGAAAATTTAAAGGGAAAATCGTAAATTTTAAAAAAGGAAGAAGGAGGAATGAATATTATAAAGGGACAACCTACTTCATAGAAAATTGGAAATATGATGTCATATTTAAAAATATTTAACATATTTGTGAATAAAGAGGGAAATGTGGGGAAGAAACAATGAGATTTAAGCTTAAAATAATTCTAAATGCAGTAACAGCTAACACATCTACACTGTAAAAAAGCACCAATTAGAGACAAAATAGAACCCAGAACCCCAAAGACTGAAAGACTGTCCTGTTTCAGCTCCAAACTCAATGGTAGTAATAAAGGGGGATGGGATGTGAGTCATGAAACTTCACTTGGTTGCCAAGGTTTTTCCTGAGACCATAAGGGCATTAAAACCATACTAGAGTTAATTCAGTTTATTTGACAACCTATTTAATATCAATTGGCTGTAGGCCAGTTCATTCCATTAATAAGTGTAAGCTTCTAATGAAGTCAGAGTCCTGAGCTCAATGTGGGCCAGTTAGATCTTATCTATTGGAGAATACACCGGGTATTCTCAGCCCCGGCTACCCCTGTTGTATGGATATTTGGTCATGAATGGAATGAAGTAGAGGTGGCAGAAGGTGGGGGACAGGCAAGGAAGAATTTGTTTAAAATGAAGGATATTCACAGTTTATATAATCTATTCCTAATACTTGGAAAAATAGCTCTAACACATGCATTGTGAAGATAAATCAGTAGCCTCATCTTTGTTATATAGGGCAAGATACTATTTACCAAATATCATTAGGTTTACTCAGCCCTATATGTATACCCTATAAAATCAAACACCAATGCTTTCAATATGGAAGTAATCAGATGCTTCATATCCTTGGGTGAGTTTCATATAAACTTTTAGCAAGAAAGGATTTGGTGATATCCAAATAAAAACTGAAGGGCTTGGAAGTGACCTTGAACATGATTAGTGTATCTGGAAATCGATGAGTTGGAGATGGTTATGGGAAAGAGAAAATCTTTATAAAATTTTGGCACATTGTTCAGATTTAAACACAAACTATTAAGAGTTTCAAACAAATAGTGGATCAAGAATATGCACTGATAAATACTTAAAAATCTGTAGGGAAACATTCAATCATACTTGGCCAATCCTGAGTTTAGAAGAGACTCAGTTAATATAATTCTTTTTTTCTTTTTTTTTGGTGAGAAGAGTGGCATTATTTTGTATTTTTATTTTTTTATTAAGGTATCATTGATATACAATCTTATAAAGGTTTTTACAACATTCAACCATATTATCATGTCCCCCCCCACAGCCCACCTCAGTCACTGTCCACCAGAATAGTAACATGCTATAGAGTCACTACTTGTCTTCTCTGTGTTGTACTGCCTTTCCCATGAGCCCCCTACATTATGTGTGCTAATCGTAATGCCCCTTAATCCCATTCTCTCTCCCTCTCCACCTGCCCTCCCCAACCCCTTCCCTTTGGTAACTGCTGGTCTCTTCTTGGAGTCTGTGAGTCTGCTGCTGTTTTATTCCTTCAGTTTTGCTTCGTTGTTATACTCCACAAATGAGGGAAATCATGTGGTACTTGTCTTTCTCTGCCTGGCTTATTTCACTGAGCATAATACCCTCTGTGCTCCATCTATGTTGTTGTAAATGGTAGGATTTGTTTTCTTCTTATGGCTGAATAATATTCCATTGTGTATATGTACCACCTCTTCTTTAGCCATTCATCTACTGATGGACACTTTCGTTGCTTCCTTATCTTGGCTATTATAAATAGTGCTGCGATAAACATAGGGGTGCATATGTCTTTTTGAATCAGGGATCTTGTTTTCTTTGGGTGAATTCCTAGGAGTGGAATTCCTGGGACAAATAATATTTCTACTTTTAGTTTTTTGAGGAACCTCCATATAGCTTTCCACAATGGTTAAACTAATCTACATTCCCACCAGCAGTGTAGGAGGGTTTCCCTTTTTCGCATCCTCACCAGCATTTGCTGTTCCTTGTCTTTTGGATGTTGGCCATCCTACCTCGTGTGAGGTGATATCTCATTGTGGTTTTAATTTTCATTTCCCTATAATTAGCAATGTGGAGGATCTTTTCATGTGTCTGTTGGCCATCTGAATTTCTTCTTTGGCCAAATGTCTGTTCAGCTCCTCCACCCATTTTTTAATAGGGTTATTTCCTTTTTGGGTGTTGAGGCATGTAAGCTCCTTATATCTTTTGGATGCTAACCCCTTGTCAGATATGTCATTTATGAATATATTCTCCCATACTTCAGGATGCCTTTTTGTTCTACTGATGGTGTCATTTGTTGTACAGAAGCTTTTTAGTTTGATATAGTCCTATTTGTTCATATTTGCTTTTGTTTCCCTTGCCCGAGGAAATGTGTTCAGGAACAAGTAGCACATGTTTACACTTAAGAGAGTTTTGTCTATGTTTTCTTCTAAGAGTTTTATGGTTTCATGACCTACATTCAGGTCTGTGATCCATTTCAAGTTTACTTTTGTATATAGAGTTAGACAATAATCCAGTTTCATTCTCTTACATGTAGCTGTCCAGTTTTGCCAACACCAGCTGTTGAAGAGGCTGTCATTCCCCCATTGTGTATCAGTTAATGTATTCTTAAATGTGTTCAGAGGAAGTTACAGACCAATAATACACATGGTGTATATATAAAGGGCACATATAAATTATACATAGCTACTTAAATATGTGTGTGTGTGTGTTAGATCCAAATGAATATAAATGGAAAAGAGCCAAGCAAATATCCATACTTTAAGAACAGCATATGTATTATAGTTTTATGTATCTTTTGTTAAAAAGAATAGTTGCTGAGGCCAATAATTCCCTGTTTAAAGGCTACTTTAATGACCTCTGGGGTTTTGCCCACCCCAGTAATGTTTATAGAATTACAAGCATTGAGAACTTAGTATATACAAGGTCCTTGACATTTATTTTAAATTATTTAATTTCCCACAATAATTCTATGAACTCTGAACAATTATTGTGTCTGTATTAGAAATGGGGAAAGTGAAGCTGGAAGAGAGCAAGTAATGTTCCTAAGGCCTCATGATTAATGGAAGGACTAAATTGGGTTGAATTCTAAGACTCATCTTCTAATCCTATACTGACTCTTCTTTTTTACCTTTTATCAGAATGGGTAGCAGGCAAACATCTATCCATAGGTTTAGGTTGTAAAATTTCTCAAATTCAAAAACATTTGTGATGTGTAAAACAAAATCAGAAACACAAAGAAGGATTTAATAGGTGATAAAGCAGATGAACTTAAATAAACAATTAGATTTTTGACAATAAAAGGTTGAATGGAAATAAAAGTGTGATTTTACTACTTGACATCATTAAAGCTAATAGCCAACTTTCTATCTTAGCCAAAATGTGAACTCAGTATAATGATTTATGCATTAGTTGAGCTGAATCTGATCATGAAACCCTCTAAAGAACTTACTTGAATCTTGTTTCTCCAGCTAGTGCTTTTACTTGCTTCAGGGAGAATTTGGTAGTTCATAGAAGTGAGTTTCATGGAAAAGGAGTAAATAAGAAAGAGATGGCTCCAATCCACCACACTAGGAAATACTTGGAAATTTATGGACATACTACCATAAAAAGAAATAGCAGCAAGTATAATAGCTGGCATTTCTCAAATGCTGTATCATAATGTGTTACACTGTGTTTGAAGAGTTTTATGTACATTAACTTGCTTAATCCTTACAAAACAAAGGCAAGAATAAACCTGATAACAAACGTTGGCATTATGGCTCTTCTTTTTCTGGTAGAGATGGACTTTCCTTGATGAAAGAAGTGAATATATCAATCGTGTGCTGCCAATCACATGTACAAAGGATTGTTATAGAGTTACTTTAAACACCAAACTTTTCTAACACATTTGAACAGTGATTAGATTTATAAAACATTAATTGAGGTAGAAACTTTCAAAAATAACATTTTTAAATTAAAAAGTATACTTTGTATGATTCTCACATTTATTTGTCTGTCAATCCCACTGAACCTAAAGATGCCAGGCTGAACCTTACAGAGATAAGGTTAACTGGTACGAGGATTCTTATTTCATTTTTGTTTTGGGAGGTGTTTTTAAAGTAATTTACTAGATCTGTACTAAATGAGTAACTCAGGGTTCTCCTGCAGGGTTCATTTCCACATTCCCTGGTCCCACTTCATTTTTCTCTGGCCGTGGACTGTGTTAGTTCAAGCAGTTGAAAATGATAACACATTACCTGCTTTCAGTTGCCTGTTCAAGGTCAGAATCACACAATGCTTAAGCTGGAAGAAATAATCCCGTATATCATGTAGTATACATCCTTTGTTTCAACATAGATGAGGAAGAAAAAAAATTGATCTGTCTTTTTCTGAGCAATGCTAATTCATTTTTTCTGCATTGATAGAACTGTCCACCGGTTTTAGTAATGTTTAATTTTGTCAATTGTTTCAGATCATGCAATTACGTAGATAAGGTAGAAAGTATGTATTTTGGTAGACTGCATTCTTGGCTCTATGTCAGTGAAATTTGTAATTTTATTACTTTCCAGTCTATCTCTTATTAATAATGTAGCTATTTTTTCTGAAAGAATAATTTGACCATCATAGTTCCTATTCTGAAATATGAGTCAATTAGCTGTCATCTAGCTTTACATGTGCTCTTGACCTTTATCCTTTTGCCCAATAATTCACTGAGTACAAAGTAATGAATATATCGCAGATCACACCCGATAAGAGGTAATGGCTTAATTATAGTCACGTTGCTGTAACATCTCTTTAATAATTCCCAAGAGTGACATTGGATCATCTTACAAGATACCAGAGAAGTGTGCCTGATTGACAATTTCTTGTCAGAGGACAATTTGTTTCAAAAAAGTACTTAATTTTTACTCACTCTATGCTGAATCCAATGCTAAGTCATGTGGGAAACCCAAAGAGTGACCTTTAAGGAGTTTCTCTGGTACTCAGATGTTTCTGTGGTACAGTGAGTCAGAGCGAGGTGCTGACCTGGGTAGTCAGAAGAGGAATCTAGCAGCAAAATGAGGTAGAGGGGAAATGAGAGGGCTGATCTGAGGTGAGTGAAGTAAGCTAGTCCCTAATAACTCCTGTTTATTGAGTTCTTACTTTGAGCCAGGTCCTATTTTGAGCACTTCCTTTATATCACTGTAATAATATATATTAATATGTGTAATGTATAATGACTTATGTTAATCTAATTTATAATAATCCAGTGAGGTAGGCATTGCTATTATTCTCATTTTCCCAGTGAGGAAAGCTACATAGAAATATTAGTTTGCATCCTTAAGACCAGTTGCCTGTAAAGTAAAAGAAACATATTTCAAATCCAGGTAATACGGCTCCAGAAGCCAAGCGCTAAATCACTAAACCACAGTTGTATGAAGATTGACTTAAATAGCTGATTGATCTATTACAAACATGATTAATTGGCTCATAGACACAAACATCTTACAGGAAACTACGGAGGCTGTCTTGTTTCCCTAAGTGCCAACGTGGATTGCAATCACATTACCATTTTATTTAGCTCTATAGATGTTTGTAAGAACTCTATTCACCTCAGTGAAGGAAAATATGGGAAACCATGTACTTTAACAAGGAATCGTTGTCCTGTTTATTAAGAATATTTTTAAAGATATTTTAAAAATATTTTTAGGATTTTATTTTAATGATTTTTGTTTTATGTTTAATAAAATATAACAAGATATTAATTAAACATTTTAAATACAGTTTTTAAAAAGTCATTATACAAAGATAATCAAAATGACCTTTCTCACTCTTATGCTCTAGCCAAAGAAATTACCTAGACTGAGTTCCACACTTCCCCTTAAACTTTATGGATAAGGAAAAATTTGTAGTGATCTTTGGAGAAGGGTGAGCATATACAGTAGACTTGAAGGAAAGCAGTATATTAGATGAAGGGTAAAATGTAAGGTAGAAAGTCATATATGGCAGTGTCAGTTTTGCGGTTACTACTCATTGCGACAATGGTAAGATTGCCATCCAATTGGCTCATTCATTCTCTTTCCTATTAGATTTATGTTTGGGATTACTAGGAAAGGTTTAAACTGATCTTTTAGATACATCACCAATCATCCAGCACCTCATTTTAGATTCTCTCTAAGGCTTTTGAAAGGAAAGACTGTAATGAAATCTATTTTTCTTTTCCAAATATTTATAGTCACCTTAGTTAGACTTTAGGCACAATGGTATCAGAGGCTGCTGATTGTTGAGATAATTATCCAAGATAAACAATTACTGTCCATTTCATACAGAAGTTATCAACTTCTTAAATAAAGTCTCCTGGTTTATATTCCAAGACCAGGAGTCAATGAAAAGTTTCAAGGATATTAGGGGGTGTCTCAGTGGAGTTCAAATGTTTTTTCCTCCAAATATATCAGAATTGTTAGTCCATAAACTTATATCGCTTCATACTTTGAGAGAGCTAAACATATAAAGATCATGGTTAGTGATCCCAGCACAATATGAAGAATGTAATACTCTCTTGATCATACTAAAATATCCAAGCCATATAATGCAGGTATACTTTAATGACAATGAATCACTTGGGCCAAAATCCAAGGTAGGAATTGTTTAATAGTTAATTTTCAATGCCTTTGGTCTCTTACTGTTAAAATGATTATCTTAATCTCATGTGGGTATGGCAGCACAACATGCCTTCTTTTACCAGGGAACTCCAGATGGGGTAATAAGTAACTGGATTTGACCTATAACTTCTCATGACCATGCTGGGAAACTACTGACACCACTATCAGATTTAGTCATTAGAATCTTTCCAAACAGACTGATTATTGGTTTATGCTATCCTTTCATAAACAACTTTGCACATTGACATCAGTACTCATGGCAGGAGGAGATAAGTTTTGGAAACTCGTCTCCCTAAGGTTATAGGATTGACCATTTGGGCTGAATTGGACAGTCACTGAACTCACTGGGCCACCTGTTAAAGTGGTAGGTAAATAAATACAGTCGACCGTAGTTTTATTTAATTACTATGGTTCAGGAATGGGTTGAGAAGTATCGGGGAAAAGCGACACCAAGTGGTATAGGAGAGATCACACCGGACACAGCAAAGCGGAACTTGGTTCTGACAAGCCATGAAGGGTGGGCAAGTCACTTCACCGTGCTGAATCCCAGTTTCCTTATCTATTACATATTGAAAGTAGTACTGGGTGATTTGTTTGATCAAGAAAGTTCATTGGAAAAGCTTAATGGGATAGTTAAAAGTTACTCATTTGTTTTAAAGCTGTTTCTTTACTGTTTTAAAGCTGTTTTAACGCTGTTTTAAAGCTGTCTTAACACTAGCTGCAGTGTCAAGAGGAACCAAGAAGTTCTCCCCTCAGGTTCCTCCTACTCGACCCTTCCCTACGCAAACCATAAGTAATAGTTATAATCCCAAGTTGTTGGAAAGAAAGAACCATGCTTTGGTTATCATTATAGATCCCAATGTATCACATAGTAAATAGTTTTCAATAAATTTTAGTTGAATGGAACTGTCTTTTAACTAAATTTGAAGATCAAAGGGCAACTAACTATCTTTGGGAGTCTTAGAATTATCTATTAGCTCAGTTCCAAATCAAGTCTCATTGGAATCTGGTACAGGAGCTGTCTGCTAAATTCATGCAGTTTTTTCCACTGAAATAACTTCTTCCTTACTACTGTGTATGCTAAATCTTTTTGTCCTTCCCAGGCTACCTGTTATCTCACCTACCTGGAGAGTGATCAGAGTTCTGCGCAAGTTCAAAAGCTCCTCACTGTGTAGCATAGATGAGAGAACTACTTGTTCTTTACTAGATTTCATCACCAAGGTTAATTCCATTTAGTGCTGTTAGAAAGTAATCTAGTTCTTTCCGTGTATAACTCCAAAATGGGACACTCCTAAGGACTTTTATTTCTCTTTGCAGGAGCTCATAGGACTTATGTATGTATATCTCCCAGTACAGTACCTGACACAGGACAGGCACTAAATAAATGCTAGTTCTTTCTCTCTTTTACCACTAGGAAATACATATTAAAAAGTTAGCTTTCGTTTAAAAATACATTCTTTGTCAGAAGTTATCATTCCTGCGTCTTGGTTTACTGGCTCCTTATGTACTGAAGCAACTGCAGTTTCCTGAAAGGTTAAATCTATAACTTTGAATTTCTGTGGTTCATTAGTTTATTTGACCTCTTTTGACTAATATTGGGAATGTTGAATACAAAATGTTAGCCAGATTCCAACCTGAAGTTTTTTTGGACCACATTCTTCCTTCAACAGCCTGGTGGTTGAAATTCAAAAGGCTGTTTGTCACTTGCTAGTGTCATCACCAGGCCTTGATGTTAGCCAGGTGTAGACAGCTGCCACATTCCACCTCAGAAGTGACTGCCAATCAGCTATTATGAGGGACCCCAATATGAGAGGCTTTGAGCTACATGTTGAGTCTCTCAGGAACAGAATACTAATTTGTTGGTTTGTGTTATTACCTAGGCTTGGCCTCCCTGCACAAACCAGCTTGGGAATGAAAGAGAGATTGAATTCAATTTATTCCTTTTAAGTGACCAACTGAAACCTTTTTATTAGTTTTCCTTTCCCAATATGACTAGTTTTATTTCCTCTTCAAATTATTGTGTCTAAATAGACAGAGCTTTGGAATGAGATCACCAAGTCAACATTCCACTATGTCTTTTTGACTGCAAGGAATAGAAGAAGGAGATGGTAGGTAGTAAGGAGGAGAGAGGTAGGGAATTAAGTGTAAAAACATCCCATACAAGAGCAAACACTGGTGCCCAAGTTAGGACACATTTCTTCCTGCAGCTACCTGGAACCTAGCACTCTCTTATTTGATTTGGGGTTATTTTGTAAGATCCACTTGACTTTTCCAGAATGACTTGTCTTGTGTCTATTCCCATGGTCAGTTTGTCCCTGGACTTCTTAAAAGGGCTTTCCAGAGACATGTACTAATAAGCAATTTTTGCATGTTTCCTTAGAGGAGTATCCATCCTGGACTCTTCTTTCACTGGTATTAACTTACTGAGGATGGATGGAAATTTACCTCCTTCTTCTTTTTCTTTGTTTGTTTTTCTTTTGAGCCAGTCCTCAACTTAAACTTAATGTTATTTTGCAAAGGGGAGGAAAATTTTATTGCAGAAGAACCAAACAGCGTTTAGTTCAAACCTGTAGTTAAAAGAAACTGCACATTATTTCTTTTATGTTTCAATTTTCTTTGTTTATACAAATATGTAACTGTATAGAGACCTATCTTGATTAGAGTTGCTCCATATTCCAATTAACTAACAGAATGACATGTAATAATCAATTAAATAGGTATTTGCTTCACATAATATGACCAATATATTTTCTTAGAATATGGAAGAACCTGTGGGAAGTTACCTTAGCCAATAGCCCGAATGCGGAACGTATGATAGCCAATGGATTCATGCACTGAAAGATATCACAAGTTTTTGAATTAATGATACAACCCAGAACTCAGATTCAAAATACCAGCTATTGAAAGAGGATTTAAGACCAAATATTTTATACATTTGTGTCATGGAAAATAACCATCCACTCTGTTTTCTTTTTCTGTGAGGAGACTCTTCAAGGTTAAACAGGGTGATGCCTGAGGAGTATTCCATGGATTCTCCATGCATGTCTTCTTTGTATCAAAAATCCCATTAGCTGGTCAAAAAAGTGGTGTGATATTTCTACCTAATTGACCAGTTAATTGACAAAGAAGCTTACCTCCCTCAAAGGTTTGGTTTCCAAGTACTCTGAAAAAATGCTACATCCAAAAATTTTATCAAAATTTGAGTTAGCCCTCTGTGAGATTAAGGAGATATGCCAGAAACAGTTTCCCTATTCCCAACAGGTATCTAGTGTTATGCCAGATGAGCCTTGCAAAGTATCTGGATTACTAGGCATTTTCCAAAGGGCTGCTTAAAGGCACCTCCTCCCTAAGGGTTGGGTCAGGCTTGACAGTGAACAATGCAATTACCAGTATTTTTTAAACTAAATGCTACATCAGCATAATGAGGGGGGAGGGTATGGAAGCTACATGAACTACTCTTCCCTTCACATTTTTCCTCCATGCATAGATTAAAACCAAGGAGAAATCCTCTTCCTTCAGAAGATTAATTGGTTTTCTTGATACAAACCTAGTTTTATATTGAAATTACTCTTAACACAAATGGAGAGCTACATACAGCCACAAAAGATGTGTACACAAACCAGTAAAGGAAGCTGAAGAACAAGATAGTGGGATAACATTTGTAGGATCTGCTAGCAATGCCACACTTTATTTAGGAAGTACAGTATGTCGTAAAAGTATAAACAGATACTTGAAAATGATAAAATAAATTCAAGTAAGTAGTGAGCTCTACCAGCGAGGGAAGGGGATAAGATTAGAGACTTAGCCACATCACTTTTATCTGATGTTTTATTTCTTATCCTGGGTGATGAATTAATGGATTCTGTTGTATTACTTTAATACTTTTTTGTACATCTGAAATAGCTCAGTATTAAAAAAGAATCTCCCAGTTGAGTAGTTAAGAATTTTAGACTTTGGAATTGCAGAGACCTAAGTTTCAGTCCTGGTTCTCCTGTGTAATAACTGTGGTTTTTGAGAAAGTTAACCAATGATCAATTTCTTTATCCTTGAAATGGGAATACAAAGATTCACCTTATAGGGTTGTTTTCTGGATTAAATTAATTCATACATTTACAATGTTCAGCATACTGCTTGATACGCTGCTCTCCAAACATAGTATTACATGCTTATACATAAAGGACAGGTGATCTCACATACTTGCATATAGTTTAATTGTGCCCTTTAAAACTTACTAACCATGTGATTGTGGCTAAGTCATTTAAACCTGAGAGTCTAATTCCCCATCTTACAAAATGCAAAGAATTAGATGACCTATCCTGTCTTTATCACGGGTCCTCTAGCGATAGTAAATGCAATCTTGTGTAGAAACACTAAAATATTTGAAATCATCATGAAAATTGAAGTGTCTGTCAAAAAAATTAAAATATTTTTTATTTAAATCACCATTCATTCACTGAACAATTTTTTTGTTGTTGAGAATCTACTGCTGTCCTAGACTCTTTGTTAAATTCTGTGAGTGTAGTCGTGATTTTTAAAAACCGATGTGGTTTCTACCCTCATGCCACTTAGGGTTCAGTCTAATGAAGGAGCCAACAGGAACCAAGTATCTTAGCTCAGGCTGTTATAACAAGATACCACAGACTGCGTAGCTATACCAACAGGCATTGTATCTCATTGTTCTGAAGGCTGGGAAATCCAGTGGTGGGCAGATGTGTTTGCTGGTAAGAGCCTGCCTCTTGGCTTGCAGATAGCTGCCTTCTTACTGTGTCTTCACATGGTACAAGGAAAGAGCTTTGGCCTCTTCCTCAATTTATAATGGTACCATTCCCGCCATGGGAGCACCAGTCTGCCTCCCAGAGGTCCCACCTCCAAATACCATTGTATTGGGATTAGGGCTTCGACATGAATTTTGGGGAGACAAACATTCAGTGTATGAAATCAAGGAAAATGGAGGTAGAGAGGTAAATAAATGTCAAGGTGTTGTAGCAGAAGAGGTGAAACAAGTAACAAGCAGCTAAAGCCTCCATGCTATTGCAGAGAGGTGAGCAGTGGTGATATGCTGCAGGTGTCCTGGTGATGTGATGGAGAAGGAGGAGGGGACAGACAATAAAGGCCTTTGCAGACCATGTTAAGGATTTTGGTCAAAGAAGTCACTGAAGGATTTTAAGCATGATATAATGTGACCCATCTGTTGTATAGGGTCATTCTGATGGCTGTGTAATGGTCAGATTAGAAAGAGGAAAGAAGGGAAGCAGGTAAATCAGTCAGGAAGGGCTTTCAGTAGTGCAGGAAGAGATTCTACTAGTTTCAAATAGGGCAGAGGTGGGATAATGTTGGAGAAAGATATGTACATTGAGGATTGAAAAATGGTTGATGGTTGGATTTGGGTTGGGTAGAGGTGAGATAATTACCTGCTTTATTGACTGATATTAATAATCCCAGACTTTAAAGAAAATATGGAATGTAAAGCCTTTGAATGGCCTTCTAAAGTGCAATACCTTATTGACAAACAAATCCATTTATTAAAAATACATGTGTTATTGAACTCCTACTAACAGCAAAGGCTGGCCATATAATGGTAAATAATACAGACAGATGTAATCCCAACTCTCTTGGTGCTTGCAGATCAGTGAGGGAGAACATAACTTAAGTACATACATAACATCATCAAAAATTAGGCTAAGTGAAAGGAAAGGAGCAACACACAGCAGCAATTCACCGGAGAATTCCACTTTATTGGGGAAAGGTGCTGGGTTATATAGGAAGGGGCATGGGGTGATTGTGGTGTTACTTCTACGGGGCTGGTGGCTATTGGCTAGGTGCTGGGAGTGGGAGTGGGGAGAGAGGTGATTGGTCTTTAGATGGGCTTGAGAATTGGGGGGAAAGGGTTGATAGGACTCCCCACAGTAAGGACGAGTAGATGTGGACTTCTTCAGGTTGGAAATCAATGAAGGTTCCCTGTAACTATAGGTCGAGGACTTGTTGATTCTAATGGTGCCAAGAGGATACGGATGCCAGAAGCCAGGCGTCTGCGGTCATTGTTTCCAGGAACAGTTTCTAGCAGAGAGAGGGGTCCATCTCAGCGTGTGGTGAGGAGGTTATGTGAGGGTGAGGGATCTTCTGTGGCCAGAAGCTGATAGTTTCTGAGTAAAAGCTGGTTGAAAGTTTGATTAGAGATTTTTCTGACTTGGGATTTGATGAACTTTATTATACAGGGTAAGAAGAGACAGGCGAGAAGAATGATTATTATGGGGCCCGCAATGGGCCAGAGCCAGGTAAGGAGGGGGTTTGTTAGTATTGAAGAGAATGGGTTGGAATTGGAAGCAGAGTGGAGGCTGGAGGCAAGGTCGGTGAGTTTGGTAATGTCAGTTTCCACAATGCCGGATTCGTTGACGTAATAGCAGCACTCTTCTCCAAGGAAGACGCAGGTGTCGCCCTTCTCGGCTGTAAGCAGATCTAAGGCCGGCCGGTTTTGAAGGGTGACCTTAGCTAGCGAAGTGACCTGTCTTTGGAGAGAGGCCAGGGAATCGGCAGTGGATGTCAGGCTCCCTCAAGTTTGGCGTTGAGATCTCTAATTGCCCATAGAGAGTGACTCAAGTCTCCTCTCGAAAACCCTGCCCCAATGGCTGAGGTGGTCAAAGAGATACTGACCATGATGGGAAGGAAGACAGCCCTTTTTTTGCGCGAGGGCAAGGGAGGTTGGAGCTTAAGAAATTCTGCCATGCTGTAAAGTGTAAGCTGTGGGATTAGGGTGACGAGAATGCAGGGTATATCGGAGTTGGGAGGCAGTGAGTTGAAAAGACTGCCATTACACTGAAAGAAGTGTCCCGGTTGAGTGAAAGTCTTAGAGCTGGAGGTAGGGGTGTAGATAGAGAGGCAGTGAAGTGCACTGGAGGTGGGTGGAGCTGGGCTTACACAGTGGTGGATGGTGAGATTATCTGCGTATTCTGGTTCCTACAGGGGTATGTCTGCCAGGGGGCAGAGGGGTTGTCCTTCTGCATGGAAGGAGTAGTTGGAAATATTAAGGGGCACGGCGGCCAGCAATGGGCGCTGTAGTGATGCGCACAAGAAACAATTGGGGGTGTTGAAGGTGTGGTTGAGAAAGATGGTGGTGTCTTGAATAAGCTGTAACTAAGAGTAGGAGGAATAAGAAGATGAAGAAGTGCCGTCAAGAGTTTGGATAATGACTTTTTCGGAATGTCCGATATCTGATGCAACTTGAGAGATCTGGGAGTGAGAGGGAACATACTCTCAAGAGATATGAAGGGTACCGTGGGGGGTCGAGGACCCCCCCATAGTAAACTGAGGCTGTGACCCCAGCAGCCCATTGAGAGTCCTAGAGATCTGGGATTGATAAGGAGAATGAGCTGTTGGGGTATTTCATGAAATGGTTGGAGGAGTAATACTGTGGGTCCTGGGAGTTACCCATGTAGTGAATGGCACAAGACTAGTAGGGACATCCCCGTAGGTGTCTGGCCATCGCCAGCAATAGGCTTGTCTTTGGTCATAGAGGAAGCAGAGGTAGGGAGAATAAAGGTAGCTGCTAGTGAACACTTCGGTGGAGGGAGGAAAGTGGAGGTATAAAGGCTCAGAGCAGCTTTTCAGAGGGCAATCTGATGTGGTAATGAGGGCAGTAATTTTTGTTTGATGCTGTGTGTAAGTCTGTCTTGCTTTGAATCGCCATACAAAGGAGGCTGGGGTGGCGGGGAAGACAATAGGAATGAGGAGAAAAAGCAAGAGAGCGGTGAAGGAGGAAAAAGTCATGATTCGGGTATGGATGGCAAAGGGGGTGAGCGGGATTTTGGAGGAAAGAGGACAGTAAGGTCAGGAGTCTGGAGGGAAGGAGAGTCTGTAAACTTTTGTAGGTTAAGAGATCCTTTAGGTGATGTGGGGACAGAATGGTAAGGGGCGCCCTGAATGTCAGTTTATGAACTTCCTTCTGCAAGAGCTGTCCAGCGGCTAATGCCCGTAGGCAGGGGGCTCATCCCTGAACTGTGGGGTCTAATTGCTTGGAAAGATAAGCTACTGGGGCAAAGGATGGGCTATAATATTGGCCTAGGACTCCTAGAGCTTGACTGGACCTCTCATGAATGTATAATGAGAAGGGCTTCGACAAATCAGGAAGATGGAGAGCTGGGGCTTCCACAAGGGCTCGACGGAGCTTAATGAAGGAGTGTCGGGGTGAGGAGGATAATGGTTCTTCAGGAGGGTCCTTGCTGAGGTGGTATAGGGGTCTTGCCAACAGGGAGAAGTTAGGATCCACGCTCTAAAATACCCAGCCAGGCCTAGAAAGGAAAGGATTTCTGTCTTGGTTTTGGGAATGGGCAGGTCAGAGAGGAGCCGTTTTCTGTCTAAGGTAATGGACTTTCTTTGTTGAGATAGAAGAAATCGGAGGTAAGTGACAGAAGGGGAAGAGATTTGAGCTTTGACAGGGGATACCCGTTAACTTCTGGAAGCTAGAAGGTTAAGTAGGGAGGCAGTGTCAAGTTGAGACTGTTCTCACGAGGGACTGCAGAGTAGAAGATCGTCCACGTATTGTAAGAAGGTGGACTCGGAAGCTTTGTGGCAAAATTGTCCAAGTGAGTTGTTCAGAATGTCTTGTGTATGGGTCCGTCCAGGTGAAGGCGAAAAAATCTTGGGAGGAGGGGTCTCGGGAAGCCAAGGCAGGGCAGTGATAAAAGGGTGTATGGATTTGGGACTAAGGGATGGATAGGGACGATGGCCATGTTGATGAGGCGAAGGTCTTGGACGAGGTGGAAAGATCTGTTGGTTTTTTTAACAGCTAATATGGGGGTATTAAATGGGGAGTGAGTGGGTCTGAGGTAATTTTGTTTAAAAGATCTTGAATGATGGGTTGGAGGCCTATGAGGGCTGAAGTGGTTGGGGGGTATTGGGCCTGACAGATATACTGAGAGGGGTCTCGTAATTTGATAGAGGCAGGAGGACATAGGGCCACGGAGGGGCTTGTAATGTCCCAAACTCTGGGATTTACAGGGTGTATGAGGACAGAACTGGAGCTTTCACTGGGTAGAGGGGGGTCGTTGGCTATGAGGGCCATCAGAAAGGGGGTACTGGGGGCTGTGGGAGTGGATATAATTATGGAAACATGGAGGAGAGAAAGGATGTCCCGTCCCAGTAAGGGGATGGGACACTGGGGCATAAC
Organism: Manis pentadactyla; assembly: GCF_030020395.1. Lineage (NCBI taxonomy): Eukaryota > Metazoa > Chordata > Mammalia > Pholidota > Manidae > Manis > Manis pentadactyla. The sequence goes on from NC_080029.1 coordinate 22,488,053, forward strand.
CAGGAAGGAGTGGGAGAAAGGTATGGGATTGTCTTGGATTGTGCATAAAAGGGGGGGGGGGAGTTTAATGGGAAAATCTGTTTACCTCCTACCCCGACTATAGGAGTAATGGCAGGCGTGGTAGGGCCCTGGTATTCCCGCAAGACTGAGAAGGTGGCTCCTGTATCTAGGAGGAAGGAGATGGGGTGACCGTCTACTATTGAAGTAACCCTGGGCTCCTGTTTGGTGATGGAAATGCTCAGGCGAGAAGCCCCCGGGCCCCGTCAATCTTCTGCCAGCCCCACTACGGCGGGCTTAGGATGGGGGTTGTTCGTCCAGCCTCCCCTTCGGGTGGCTGGGCAATCAGACCCCCAGTGGCCCTTTTTGTGGCATCTGGGGCATGGGGTGGTAGGAGATCTGGGGGAGGGGCATGCCCTTGACCAATGTCCTTCTTGTCCACACTTGAAACAAGCTCCTGGGGGGGGCTTGTTTGTAAAGGGGCGCCCAGGTTGTGGTTTTATCAGCTGGGCCAACATTTGGAAATTGGCCTGATCAGCCTTTTGTTTACAGCGTTCTTTCTCCTCCTCCCGGTTATGGAAGACTTTAAAGGCCACTGTTAGGATCTCAGTCTGTGGGGTAGCGGGGCCCTGTTCTAACTTTTTGAGTTTAGCTTTAATGTCGGGGTAGCTTTGAGCCAGGAAGTATGTCATAAGGACATGTCTCCCGTCAGGCGTTTCTGGGTCCAGGCTGGTAACTGTAATAGGGCTTGAGTGAGTCTGTCTCAGAACTCAGAGGGAGCTTTTGAAAATTGATTATTTACGAGCTGCTTTTTTCAGACCTGCTATTAAGCAGCAGGCAAAGATATCTCGAGAGTGGAGACTCATGGTGGTGTTATAATCTCAGTGTGGGTCTTGTTCGGGGACAGCGGTGGGGCCAGGGGGATAGTTGGGGTCAGTCCTGTGGGTTTAGGTGGCGTGCATTTGGGCGAAGTCCCAAACTCGTCTATGCTCTTCAGGAGGGAGGGTATTGGCCAGGAGCATGAAAATGTCATGATGTGTGAGGCTGTATGACTGGAGGGTCCATTGAAACTCCCTGATATATGTCGTGGGATCAGTGGAAAAGGAACCTAGGCGTTTCTCAAGTTGGGCTAAATCTCCTAAGGAGAAAGGGACGTGAACGCGCACGATGTGTTTGGATCCTGCTACCTCCCGGAGGGGGACGATAATTTTGGGAGGCCCTCGGGACGGAGTCTGAGGAGGACTGAAGGGTTCTGGCTCAGTCTGTGGGGGAGAAACAGGTGATGGAGGCAAAGACAGAGGAGGCTCTTGGAACTTAGTTAGAGGGGGGCTGAAAGGCTCAGGCTTGATCTGCAGGGGGGGGAGGTGGGGGAGGAGATGGTGGTGGAGGAAGGGGGAGGGGTTGTAGGAGAGGAGGGGGAAGGGAGTGAACGGGAGGCTTCTGCGGGGGAGAAGGCTTGCAGGCTAGGAGAACTTGGGGGGGTGGGGGGAGGAGGCGGAAAGCCTCTGTATAGGGAATCTCCTTCCATTTTTCAGGCGCTGGCAGTAGTTAAAGAGATCGCGAGTGATGTTAGGATCAAGAGCTCCCCCTGCGGGCCGTTGGTTGTTATTGTCTAGGGGGTATGTCGGCCAATCTTGGGAGCAGTATTTGTGGAGAAGTTTTGGTTTTATATCAGGCGTCAGGGAGAGGGTAGCTAGATACTTGAGCAGGCGTTCAAGAGGTGAACGTTCAGGGAGGGATGAGGAGGCTCCCATGGCTAAAGGACAGAGAAGGAGACAAACAGGGGAAGACGAACAGAGATCCTCGGACTGGGAGCAGACGGCAAGGAGACAAAGGGCGTCCCCGATGGTCCTTGGGGGTCTGCGGAAACTCGTATATGAGTCGGTTTCTTAGGAAGTGTGGGTCGTCACCCAGACTTCTCTAAGAAGGCAGAGTGCAGGGGTCCGAGGTACCCAGTACTAGGAGTTTTCGGCAGACGGAACAGATTTCGGCAGGTAGAATGGAAGAAGGGAGTGGAAAAGGGAGCGTTGTCATCCACAAAGGAGTCACCTCGTTTATGGCTGTTGGAGGGGGGCCTGAGGGTCTGTAGCAGCCGTGAAGGCCGGAGGTGGCAATTTATGGCTGTTGGAGGGGGGCCTGAGGGTCTGCAGTAGCCGTGACGGCCTGAGGCGGGGAGAGCTCCCCCCTCGTCCCCGAGCGTCAGGGCCTTGCCGGACGATCACAGTCAATGGTGCTGCGATAGCTCGGGGAAGAGCGGCCCGCTCTGGGGGAAAACTTACCTAAAGGCCAGAGAGGAGTGTGAGGAGCCAGCGCCGGAAAAAGAGGACGAGGGCAAGCTGCTGCTGGTGTTGGGGGGAAGACAGGGCCCAGTTGGGGTGTCCCGTCTCCCGGGTTTCGGCACCAATGAAAGGAAAGGAGCAACACACAGCAGCAATTCACCGGAGAATTCCGCTTTATTAGGGAAAGGTGCTGGTTTATATAGGAAGGGGCATGGGGTGATTGTGGTGTTACTTCTACGGGGCTGGTGGCTATTGGCTAGGTGCTGGGAGTGGGAGTGGGGAGAGAGGTGATTGGGCTTCAGGTGGCGCCATAGGAAACTGAGGACCCGGAAGAGAAGCTGGAAGTTCGCCATCTTACTGGTGGGGGCCCTTCACTAAGTCTGAAGCATTTTTCCGTGGCTGCCATAATAAATTACCACAAACTTGGTTGGTTACATAACGAAAATTTATTCTCTCACACTTCCTAACATCAGTCAGTCTCACTGGGCTGGAATCAAGGAGTCAGTGAGGCTGCTCTCCATTCTGAGGCTCTAGGGGAGAATCCATTCCTCGTGCCTTCCAGCTTCTAACGGCTGCTGGCATTTGTTGGCGTGTGGCCGCATCACTCTGGTTGCTTCCTCCGTGGCCACACTGCCTCCTCTTCTTCGGCAAAGTCTTCATCAGCCTCCCTTGTATAAGAATAGTTGTGATAGCATTTAAGGCTCACCTGGAGAATGCATATAACCTCCCCATCTCAAGATACTTAACTTCATCACACTTGCAAAGTCCCTTTTTGCCATTTAAACCAACTTTCACAGTGATTAGAACGTAGATATATTTTGCGGGCCATTTTTCAGCCCACCATATTCTCTATCAAGGAAATAAACAGGAAACTACAATGGAGAATAATGATGAGTATTTATTTTATGGCTAGAAAGTAAAGATGAGGAAGACTGGAATGTGCTAAACCTAACAGATAGATCAGGATCTGATCATTTAGGGCATTGCAGGTGTCCAGATTTTATTCTAAATGTGTTGGGAGTTTATTCAAGGAATTGAATTGGAAAGACAATGGGATTTGATTTACATATTTAAGAAGATCATTTTAGTTGCCATAGGGAATTTTGGTAGGAGATGGATATCAATGAAAGCAGGGCAACATGCTAGGAGGCTCTTGTGGTCATGAGGGCAGGAGGCATGATGGCTGGACCAGGGTGGTACAGGGGAGATGGAGCGTCATGGACAGAGCTGATGTTCCTATCAGAGACAAAGAAATAATCATGATTTAGATGGGTTGGATGTAGAGGGTAAGAGGAACAAAGAGAATGAGAGGACACCTAGATTTCTAGCTTTAGCAATTAAGTAGCTTATGTTGTTATTTCCTGACATGCAGGAGGAAAGAAGAGTTCTGCCTTGGGAGTGTCAACCCTCAGTGAGCTCCGAGTCAAGCAGGCAGTTGGGTGAGGGGGTCTGGAGGACAGAGAGGAGGTGAGGACCAAAACTGTAGGTGAGAAAGCGTTTACAAAGACAGGAATTGAAGCCACAGGAATGGGTGAAGTCACTTAGAAGGAATTGTATCAAGAAAGATGAAGGCAGTCCAAGGCAAAGCCCAGAGGAATACCTATGTTTAAATTTAGGTAATGGAGGAAAAGCAAGAAAAAGAAAGTTAAAAGAAGTGACTGGCAACAGAGAGGTAGAAATTCCCAGATAAGGATATTGTCACAGAAGTCAAGAAAGGAGACTGTTCTATAAAAGAGAGAAGACAGAATATGTTCTTTGTATTTGGCAATGTGGAGATCACCTCTGACTTTGACAAGAGCAGTTTCAGCAGAACGATGGGACTGAAGCCAGGTTGGGCTGGTGAGCTAACAGGAAAAGCAAAAGGGTGAATATGAGTGAGGAAATAGGGACACACATGGTTTCTGGAATCTTGCTGTGAAGAAAAGCAGAAAATAGAGTTTAACTAGAGATTTTAGTTTAAAAGGGAGATACCATTAGTGTATGTTTGTATATTTTCTAAATGGGGATAATACAGTAGAGAGGAAGAAATTTGTTGTTATAGTAAAAAAAAAATCTAAATTAATGCCATGGTGACCTTGTGTATTTGAGAAAAGGAAAACCATCATTTTGAGCAACTTATCAACTTCCTTTCTTTTCAGATTTTTCCTTTGTTCCTATCATCTCCGGAGAAGGAGAGAGAGCCCTTTGAACAACCAAACCGTCCATGTCTGTTTGAGAAGCTGTACCATCCCTAGTGGCTTTCTTAGCAGAGCCACTTTCCCTTATTTTCTTTCCACTTGAAAAGTCCCAGAGTTTCTTTTACGAATTAAGAGGAATTTTCTTAAGATCAATTTTGGTTTCATTCTGTGCATTATGTGTCTTGCTAGCAATTATTTGGCCACATCCTTTCCCTGGTTCTAGTGTGAGGGAGGTTGGAGAGAGTAACACTAGTCATGAGATAGTCTTAAAGGCTTTTGCAGTGGGAGGAGTGCAGGACAACACATACACACACACATTGTCCTCTCCCTCTCCGGCACATGCAGCTCCCACAATATAACACTTTTCTTTATCCTATCAACAAATGGAGTATTTCCCTCAGATCAGTGTACAGGCATGTGTTTGGCTGGAGAAGAGGCTTCAGAGCATTGAGAACTTCAGCCACCGGCCCGCCAGCTTTAACTTCCTCTCTCAGCAGCCTCAGGGTGTAAGCTCCAGAGTTCTAGTACCAGCCCAGTCGCTTATTGTTCTCAAACACCTTGATCACTAGCTTCCTTGTCTTCTTTGTAAAGGTGAAATTAAAGACTTGCCTGAAGTATAAGAGGTGGCAGTTATTAGTAGGGGACATCGAGGAAGAACTGGACAGTATAACTATCCTCCTTAAAGAAATAAGACTCACACTTTCAGTCAGGTAAAGTGCTGTTGAAGTGGGAATTTGCTGAAAAGAGAAGGTTAGGAGAGAAAGGAGCATCTTTCCTTCACCCACTCCTTCCTAGGATTTGAATTTGAACAGCCCTAATTTTGTCAGGACCAGCCCCTTTGTACCTAGTGTTTACCTTGAAAGTTCCAGGAAATCTGGTGGTCGCTTCCCCATGAGAAAGAGAATGTATTTTCTAAAGGATTAGAAAAGGTGAGGGTCGAGGTAGTATTTTATCCAATGTTTGGGTAAAAACACAAAAGTCCATGCCATGTTCCCCAAAATTTCACCTGGAAAAAACATGTGTTAGTTATGAACATCAAAATGTAGTAGGTCAAAAGTCAGTTCTTGCAGCCACAGGGCAAAAATCAGGCTTGATAATGATGTTCATGAAACTGTGACATGGTAGTGCCCCTGAGGAGGCTGATTAATTGCTACAGTTAAGAGCCAAATGTCCCATGAGGACACATTCTGACCTGTGTACACACTAAGGCAGTTAGGAAACACTTCTAATCTTGGGTGAACTTAGCAACTCAGCCCTCCCTAGTGATAAAAAACAATAACCCCAAGGAGAGTACTAATGCCAAACTTAACTACCCTACCCCCACCTGGCCACAAGAGGATCTTTATTTATATTTTGGATATTTGTATTTCAAAGGATGATTTTAGCTTAGGAAAACTAATCTATGATCATGGGAAGGTTTCTTTAAAACTTACTCTTACAATGGTAGGATCCTTTATCTCAATAGTGTGCACTGAAATTAGCTTAGAGTATTCTGTGTTCTCCCAAGATATGCTCTTATTTAGTTGTTTTAACTGCTGGGGTGATGAAGAGAGGGTGAGTGATATTAAGAACCATAGTAATGATGGGAGACTGGGGTGAAGAGAATGGAGTGACTTTCCTTCATTGAAGAGTGTACTAAAATGAAATGCCAACATTCTGATTCTAAGTAAGGGCTACAGCTTTTGGTTCTAAGCAGAGATAAAACTTCACAATGACTAGTTAGTGAAGCTGAAATCCCACAAGACATTCCAAAATGGTTTAAAGAAGAATTTGGGTCAAGATGATACCACTTCTTAATGCAGCTATGAAACCACCTCCCATATATTCAGAACCTGTAAGCCAGGTTGCATGATCCTCTAGCTCTCTACTGGGTCCTTCCTTATGTTGCTTTTCACTGCTCAGTTAGCATCTCTTGGGGAAAAGACAAGATGAACAGAGCAAAGGAAGAGAACACCACAACCAGGAACACGGCCCCTCAACACTCTCCGTCAGTGGTTTGCTTGTGTGCTGTTGACTTCTCTTTCATTCCCAGAGACAGCCACTCAGAGCCTCATCAGGTTCCAGTTTCAACTGTGGTTTCATGTAGAGAGTGGCCTGTCAAAAGCCAGTGGACTAAACACAAGTGAAGTGGAGCAGACACTGGAAACTGCCAGGACAGCAGAGGCTGTAATTCATTACATGACCAGATTCTGACAAGGAAAAGTCAGGAGGCCAGCAATCCGAGCTGCCCTGATAACTTGGCAGCTAGACCTCAGGCCATGAGGCAGGACACCAGAGTTCAGGGCAGATTGCATTTCACTGGAGCTCCTGGCAATTAAATCACTCTGAAATCTGAGATGGAAAAGACAACATCAGGTCAGCTGCTCATTAACCAGGGGCCACAGAAAGACTACATTATTCCCTGAGATTTCCTCTCTGGTGTTACTCAAGGCCAGGCAGCCCCTAGAGGGCCCATAAATTTCAGTAATTCTTGGAGACGATAGTCACTGTCCACCAGACTGAAAGTGTTACTTGGACCCAATTTCCTGGGTCAGTTGCACCTCTTGACTCCTCTGTCTTCAAATCATGACCAATGGCTTGCTCTTCCTCCTAGTGTTTGAACCGTTCAGATAGTTACTCTCTTTATTTTCAGACACTCTCCTGTCCTGGCTCAAGCCATTGTGAGTGAGTAAACAAGTCTCTGTGTTAGATTCTGGGCAGGGAATGTGGAAGTTAGAGGGCCCAGGCTCTCCTCACAAGGGCCTTTTCAATGTGCTCCGGTCCATACAGGTCACTAGTGTTGCTCCTTATTTTGAAACATAAGGTAGCTGGAAATAAATACTGAAAAAAGAGGATAGGGTGGTAATAGTTATAAGAGCTCAGATTACTGAACTGATTAGAGTGAATCAGTGTTCAGTCACTGAAGTGCAATCAGGCTTTCTTTTAACTACTGAATTGACCATTTTTCAAGTGAGCATGCAAATACAGAATGATGTAATTCTCCTTCCTTCTTATGATATCGTAAGCAATAGAAGAAGAAAATCATCTATCAAACAGCTTTTTGGCTAACACAAATCCTAACTAACTAGTTTCTTGAGTGGGAGTCCTGGGATAGAGTGGCCTGGAGAGCAAAATCAACTCACCTGACCAAACCTGAGAGGTCTTTGGCATATAAATGATGCTTTGCCTTGGAACTACTATCAAAACCATCTTATTTTTGGGTTTTAAGTTCCTTGTTTCCTGCAGTAGTATCTTGCTCATGTTATTATATCACATTGCATCTGTTACATTCCTTACCTTGCAGGAAACAGTCTGCAAATATTGGAAAAAAGGTCTCTGAGCCTCTGGGCATACTGGTCACCCTCCTGAAAGCTTCTCTCACCACCACTGCTCTCTTCTTGTTGACACTTCCACTGATTCATATTTGTCTTTCAGATTCAAGTTAGACATGACCTCCTCTGGATGCCTCACCTGATCCTCCCCCCAGTGTTTCTTTCCTGGGCTCCTTTACTGGGTTCCCACAACATCCTCTCATCATCCTTGTCAAGGCACTTATGTCACTGAATTGCTTGTCCTCCCCTACTGCATCATAAACTCTTGGGCAGGTCCTGAGTTCATATGCCTGGCCCAGAGCGGAAACTGGCATACGAAGGAAGCATCAAAGAGTGAATTTTGAAAGGTGGGCATCATGGAGGCAATTGTTTTGGCTGCACTTTGAGCTCCTTTCCCATCTCGCAAACCAGCCCCCTTCTTTCGGCAATGGGGTTCCCCTCATCTACATACACCTGGGAGGATTCATGTGAGTGATTTGCAAGGAAGAGGTGCGATCATGAGGGTGTTTATTGGACCATCCTCTCCCACTCTTCTGGCTGTTACTTCACAGGAGTGGAAGAGGCAGGTTGCAGCTCACCAGTCTTGGCACTGTGACTCTTTCATTTCAAGCCAGCTGACAAAGGCATATTGACTGTTCTCAGTGCACGTTCATTGCTAAACTTGGTTTAACAAAAATCTTTACAGCCACCCTTTGATTCCACTGCTCCCCCAACTTATGCGTGAGGGCACTGAGCTATATAATGTGTAAGAGGTCAGGCCAGGCTCATGACACAGATCGTTTTTGAACTAGGAGCCTTTGGGTTCACAGCCACTGAGTGTGGCAGGCTGCAATTCCCCCAGTTGCCATGGAGGTCTCAGATCACTTCCTGTCAGTAAGGAATGAATGGGGTAAAATGTCTACAAAGTTTCTATTCCCATTGCTTTCTTGGAAAATAAATACCAGCTTTTCATAAGTCCTCATTTATTAGCCAAGCCAGCTTGCTTAGTGACTTAGAAAACTTTGGGACCTGCTGCTGCATGAACAGTAGTCATGTACAGGAGAAAAGTGGGGATTATTCACAATGTCAGCCTTGATTTTCTTTCACTTTCTCTCCTCCACCACTCCCATGCCCATCTCCCAAAAGGCATGGCCATCTCTCAAGGGCTTTTAGAATGTTAGAATGCTCTTTTCTCTGGAATATCTTGAATGTGATTGTCCCTTCTGCTAAGCTTTACACTTATCAGAATAGGCACCTTGCCTCTTAGAACTTTCCTCCATCAGCTCTGCAAGATTTCTGAGAGGCCCCAATCAGGGCAAAGCCTTCCTTTAACAATTAGTGATAACTTTTGCACCACAAATACCCAGGGACAAGAAGCCAATGGATTCAGCTGGGTATACATCAAATGTGTCTCTGATGCTCGGGTTTCGTAGTGACAGGGAATCTAGAAGCAGGTGCCCATTATTTTCTATAGCATGAAAGAAAAGGAATAAAACTGCGGCTGGAGGTATCCAGAGAAATTGTCCTCCTCCAGATTTTCCCACAGACAACTTTCTGCAAATATATTCATCCCAGTATCTCCTCTGTCTTCAAAACATTGCTGTGAAGATGGAGGTCGTAGTTACCATTCAATTCCTTTTGCAGAGACACATGGACACCGTGAGAACAGTGGCACAAGTGGCCGGTCAGCAGTGCACACCCAGTGATAGCAAAGTCCTCCCACTTTGGGATTATACAAGAGGAAGCAAAAGGCAAAGATCACTTATGGTCTTTGTTTATTTTTGACCCATAGCAAGTATTTTAGCTGCAGGCAGTATCTTTAGCTGAGAATAGGTCTCTGCCAGCAATGAACTTCTTTTCATTTTTGTTTCCCAGAACCTAGCACTGTGTCTACTATGTACTTAGTAATATTTGCTGATTTTAGGTTTATGTATTTCCTTTGAAATCTCTGTAATTAATTTAAATGAGGTCTCCAATGTTTTCATACTGGACTTGTGAAATGTAAAGATGTTTTGTAAACTTCATGAATTATTTTGTCTTTTTATTTGGAACAGGTGTCTTATTTGTGAGAAGTTCTCTTTTCCTCAAGAAAATCAGTTAAATAATATATGTGAAAGGATCTGAGTATTTCCAGAGATAAATGCCGCATTTAAGCTATTATCAGTATTGTTGTTCTTATAATTTTATAAAGAATGGTAACAGAGTATTTTGCTTCACTAAATTTAGTATGACTACATGTCTTGGTTCACCCAAGATATTCCCATTTATCCCTGAAGTAAGTATTAATCTCCATTTCACTCTCAGAAGTGTCTCAGTTTGGACAACTGTCAAGAGTTGAGCTAAGCTACTCCACGGTGTTGGGCTTCAGGGACCTTAAATTGACACCAACTCCTCATGCAAGCACATGCCCTAGACAGCAGCCACAGAGTCACAGGCAAATGTGAGTTCCTGATATGAATTCCCAACAGCTCTTGTGATAAAGTCTCCCTGCCTTCTGGCACCTGTATGCCTCATAAGCCCTTTAGATAAGACCCCCAGGGGGCTGACCAAACCGCGCTCTTCTGGTTGGAATTGACCGATTCGATCCTAGCCTGGAAACCCTAAACACTGCCCCCATGGACCTATGTAATGCCTGTGCTTTAGGTCCTGTCCCTCTTTCTGTCTGCACCTCTGGTTGACTTCCCTGTGTGAACCTTTGTGGCTTGCTGGATACTTCCACCAGAACCTCTGTGTGATGAACTTCTCTATTTCCATTTGTCTTGTGGTCTGATATTGAACTATGACTAACCTCCAACACCTTGCGTTCCACTTAACAGACATTCATTAGAAAAGTCATAACAACAAATTATCCAGTCACTATAAATCTCAGAGTCAGGAGACTTAGGTGGGGGTCCCAGCTTGCCCATCTAAGTCTCTGATCTCAGAATGGTGAGTTTCACCATTTTAGCTAAAGCAGCCTCCCCTTCCTTTACTCAAGCACTTGTTACACATTATTCCATTTCCTCTTCTTTCCCTTAGTTGCTTGCCATGATATCATCAATTTACCTTCTTCACATGAAATCTTATTATTTGCTTGTGTCTTTACTACCTTCCCCTCACTCTGTGAACCTCCTGCACACATAAATGTAAGTCCTTAAGCAAGGACTTTGTTCATGCTTGTGACTCTAGAACCTAGTATACACTAGGTGTGCAACAAAAATGTATTGATTGACTAAATGAAATCAAAGACTTTTTTCAATGCTAAAGAGGATAGATAGATAATAATGGGGAAATTTGCTAATCACTTTTATTAGCGTGGTCTGTACTTTATTGTGGTCCAACTGAGTTAGAATAAATTAAATGGTTGATTTTCTGTCCATCCGAGTTGTAGAAGAGTTTTCCAGGTGTAAAGAATAAGAAAGCAAAGTTTATCTTATTCTTAAAGAATAAGGACTCTATCTTCTATACAAAATTTCATCTTCTCTTCTCCCATGTAGAGATGGGCTTGATTTTTCTTCTTGGTATTTCCTCCTAATGGGAAGTTGTCCATTTCAAGTGGACTAGTTTTTCCTGAGGGATGTCTTTAGAACAAGTGGCAATATCATCCAAGGAGGAGGTTCAACTTACCTTCCCATCTGAGATGTTAATAAGTTTTGCTTTCTTCTCAGAGATCCGCCGTTGTCACTAGTAACTAGTAGGGGAGATCAACTTTGGGTTTCCTTTAATTGGTGAGAATAATTAAGGGAAAAGTACAGATGTGAAACTCCTGAACTGAAGTCATTTAGAAGTATTTCCTCTTAGAAAAGTAGATTTTGTAGCATTAGCCAATGAGATGCTTAATTTTATGTGTCAACTTGATTGGGCTAAGGGATGTTCAGATTGCTAGTAAAAAATTTCTAGGTGTGTCTGTGAGTGTTTCTGGGTGTGTCTGTATCTGGGTGTGTTTTTGGAGGAGATTAGCATTTGAATCAGTAGACTAAGCCGATCATCTTCACCAAAGCAGGTGAGCTTTATCCAATCCATTGAGTGTCTAAATAAAACAAAAAGGCAGGGAAAGGGCAAATTTGTTCTCTGCTTGAGCTGGGACATCCATTTTCTGCTGTCCTTAAATATTGGTGCTCCTGGTTCCCAGGCCTTAAGACTTGGACTGGGACTTTACACCATTGGTCCCCCGTGTTCTCAGGGCCTTAGGTTTGGATTAGAACTACCTCACTGGATTTCCTGGGCCTCCACTTTGCAGATGGCAAATCAGAGGACTTCTCTGATTCTGCAATTGTATAAGCCAATCCCTCATAATAAATCTCTTTTCTAAATATCTCTGTCTATGTCCTATTGGTTCTATTTCTCTGGAGACCCCTGACTAACAGAACCAACATTGGACTAATGAGAAAAAGACAGAAGATATTTACTTTGATAAGCTGTAATATAGAGGTTGTTATGATTTTTTAAATCACAGGTTAGATTTTATGCTTCCTCAGGAAGAAGCACATATTTTATTTGGTTAGTTTGTTTTAAAATATTAGAAGAACCAATAGTCATGAAAAGAATTTGGTTGAAAGCTAAGAAAATAGCTTCTGGGCTTTAAAATATCACACATTTATTGTCACTATTATTGTTATCATTCTTTGTGATTCCTAATCCAGATCTCATCAGATTTTAACTAGAAAAGGAAGTCATTTTTCCATGACACCAAATCAAGCGGTTAATTAGTGCCCTTCGTGGTGTCCTGTAGTCATTTTTCAGATTACCCAAGGGAGCGTTTCCCTTCTATATGCAAGGCAGTCTTCCAGCTGTAACAAAGTTTTGGTGGCTGCCATGCTTTTTCTTTCCTTATCTAGTAATTACCATGCTCTAAGCTCTGAGAGGCAGCCTGAGGAAGGCTCGTCGTCTTTGTGAGGAATTCATTGTCCAAGCCTGCAGTAGACTGGGCATGTTAGTACCCCCTCCTCACAATCGAATGTCACTTCCCAGTAGTCACGCTCTTGCTTTATCCCCTTCCATACTCACTCTAGGCTGGACCATGTGAATTGCTTTGGCTTAAAGAAAACTTGATTCATGTAGGATTAAAAAGTGCTTGTGCCAATTTTGTATGTTCAAGGACTTGTTCTATTGGGATGTTCTCTTTTGGAATTCCATTGTCCTGAGGGAAATTTTACTCCCTTAAGCCTGCCATGCTGTGAGGAAGCCCATGTTAACCACATACGGAGGCTACTTGAAGGTGAACTAAGGAAACTGGGCAATAGCTGGAACCAAGGTTGCAAACCTGTGGCCCCTGGGAACCATCCCTCAGTGTCTGAGTCCTTCAGCTGAGGGCTCCAGGCCTTGGGAAGCAGAGGTGAGCCTTCCCCACTGTGCCCGCCAGAATACTCGGCTCCTAGAATCCTGGGCAAATAAAATGATTCCTTTTTTAAGCCACTAAATTTTGGGGAGTGGTTTGTTAGGCAAGAGTAGAAAGTTGAAATAAAACCATTATCCTCAGAGTTCCAGAATGGTGCTGGGCCTGTATAGAAGTGGGTAGAACTGCTTATTTCTGAAGGTTGCCCAAATAGAGCTTCTTCGCAGGTCGGACTCTCATTGACCTTAATCAGGTCACATGCTCATTAGTGAGCCAATCACTGAGACCAAAGTGCTTTCCCAGGACAGGGCCACATACTCGCCTCTGGAGAATCTCCTGAACCACTGAGATGGGGGTATTACTACAGTAAAGGAATTGACTTTAAGCAAGCGGAAGAGATAGATGTCCACTGCAGAAAATAAAAAAGAAAATCTATGATGCCAAGTGCTGGTATGTTGCCCAAATTCCAATGATAGGGTATCCTAAAGAAAAGTCATCCTTTCCACTGTAACTTTGTAATTCTTTAATCAAAGAGGAGTAGCTAGAGGTGCAAAACCCTGGAGTGTGATGTAATGTTTTTCGATGGTGTTAGCCACAAAGAGTTCTCCGTATTCACTGCTGCTTTCAGATTCCCTGGCTGCTTCTGAAGCCAAAAGAACCTCCTTCCTTCTTTGTTTGTCCAGGGTCCTGACTCCTTGTGTATGGGACATTGATTTGGCCAAGATAATTTGTGCCTCCCCTCAGATACTATCAATGAGTGACTTGTCCTTTCCGGGGTGAGAATTGAATGGAATCTTGTTCTATGTGGAGTGTAAGAGTTCTGCAGCGAGAAAGACAAAGCCCAGGGGTTTGTATTATCCCAGTGTTCTCTTTTTCTCACTTTCTGATTCCAAGCTGGTTTCACTCAAGGTGCTACCCTTTCCTTTAATACCTCAATTGGGATGGGGCATGCAATAAGCGCTGGCAGTTTTCCCTGCCCTATAATACAGTCCACCTGCCTGCCACACAACAATAATGTCATAGCCTGTTGAGCTGAAAGGTCAACTTTGCTTAGAAAAGATCCCGAACATTTGTAATCTATCTTCCCTAAGGTCTAGGACTCTTGTTCACAACCTGAAATTATTAATAGAAAAATATGTATATTGATTATTTAAATCTGTGTTTGGTGGGTTGGCAGAATGAGGATGTATGGTGGACCTCTTTCGGTTTTACTCATCCAGAATCCGTATCCTTTACTTCTGATAACACTTAGAATTTACCTTTGGAAATTACCTGTCCCTCACTCTTAGTCTATACGATGTAAGATGGTTCTATGCCCACTTCAAGAATGAGCACCTTAACTAGACTCAAACACATGAATATATTTTGTTTTCTTGCCATAATAGTTGGTTCAGAGTTAGACATATGATCCAATTTGTGTTAAAGAGAATACTTTTATCACAACTGAATTAACAACATACTTTTCCTGCTGATCATGGAATTAGCAATATTCATCCCTCGAGTTAATGTGGGGGACCACCACTTTGGAGAAGACCTGACCACAGGTGATTCCAACATGAAGAAGAGCAGTGGTAAGAAATAGAAGGAGAAGGACCTAGTCCTGATGACTTTGTTTGAGTCCCCAGACCAACCTTTGCCTGAAGCCAGTTTTTACAAAGGCCAATATTTTCTTCTTCTTTTGACTTCCAATTTTAAGCCCAAAGATGCACCTTAGTGAAGTTCAAGCATCAATCCCTAACTTCCTTCTACAGGGTACTGGCCATTCTTACCCTCAAACTGGGAAATTAGAGATAAGGATAGCTAAATAGGAGGGCCACAGAGGATTTTGATTGATTTTGTCATCTAACATGCCATCCCACTTTCTATCACAAGAGGTTCCTAACTGTCCCTTGCACCTGTGGTAGTCTCTATTCTAATCAATTCCTCATGCTGCAGTCAAAGTGAGCATTTCAGTATACAAATCTGATTAAGTCAGTAGCTCTTCAGTGACTCCTCAAAACTTATAGGGCAAGGACCAAACACCTTAGCATATGTAAAAGGTCTTTTTGTTCTAGTTTCTGTTTGTCTCACTAGCTGGTGCAGTTCCAGGTTCCCTCTCACCTGCCATCTACCCCACCTTGCTTCCCTTTACCTAGATGCCTTCTCTTTGAGTCTAAGGCTTAATGCCACTACATTCTCTACCCCCCTCACAGCTGTTACATGCTCCCTGGTCTATGCTCCCATATCATAACACTTAGACAATGGAAGATGCAAATTATAGCATAACATGTTGTCTCACTAACTACACTATATACCCCTTTGGGGCAGGAACCATGATGTCTCATACACCACTATGTGCTTAGCTCACATTGCTGAGTAAATGACTGAATGAATGAGTGAAAGAATACATGTTTCAGCTTGGAGCCAATTTTTCAAATATTTTAGACAGACTTGTACTGTTAACTCTTCCTGCTAATGCTTCTCCTGTTGAAAGGCCAGAATAGGAGACATCAGTGCAGGAACCCGTACCTCTTTTCATGAATTTCTGTAGAGGAAAGGGCTGCTTCTTCTCTCTGCAGGAAGTGGGGAATTGCTTGGAATGCACATTCAGGCTCACCTTCCATATCTTCCTGACTATTCCCCAAGGATGAGGAGTCATGAATCTGAATGGTCAAAATTCCACTTCCAGGGGGCCATTTTCTCTAGGGATGGTATTGCTTATGAATACAAGTACCTCTCTTTCTTGATCGCTTGGTCTGAAATGTGCTCAGACCCAGAAGGCAACCATGTCCTCTGGTTTTCTCCATTTTTTTTTCTTTTTGATGTCCAGGCATTAAGCCCACTTAGGTGAAAGTGGGGGCTGCCAATCTCTGGCTGCTTGTAGGTGGCTGAGTAGGTAAGTCAAATGGGGCCAACTCTCTTCAATATAGGGTGCAGTAGATTGAATAGTGGTTAAAAAAATTGTATTTCTAAGTCCTGATCTTCTGAACATGTAAATGTGGCCTTACTGTGGAAAAAGGCTCTTTTTAGTGCCCTTTTTAAGGTAAGGATTAGCCTGACTTTATTAAGTTAAGGATACTGAAATGGAATCATCCTAATTTAGGGTGAGCCTTAAATCCAATGACAGGGTCTTTATAAGAGGCAGAGGGAGATTCGAGACAGAGGCACAGGAGGGAAGCCAGGTAGAGATGGAAACAGAGATTAGAGTTCGCTTCCACAAGCCGCAGAACACCTGGAGCCACCAAACGCTGAAAGAAGCAAAGGCAGATTCTCACCTAGAACCTTGCAAGAAAGTTGCAAGTTTGCCCTCTCAACACTTGTGATCTCCAGAGGTGGGAGAGGATAATATCACTCATACTGTTTCAAGCTCTCAGGTTTGTTGTAATTTATTAAAACCATCCTAGGAAACTAATACACGGGTGAAGCTGAAAAAACCTGCATGGTGTTTCAATCTAGCAGTCACGAAAGCACCCTGTCCTGGCGCATTTTGAAGCTGATCCTCAGATCCTTATTTGGCAATTTGTCTTTATGTACATCTCCTACTAGCCAGAACTCTGAAGCCAGAATGGTGGGTGTTTGGACTGGGGGCTCAATGCCAACTCCGAATTTCTAGAGGAAGACGCAGGACAAGGACTTTAGAATTCTGGCTCCTTCATGCACATTTAAGCAGCATGGAAAGGACAGCTCCTGAAAATATGGTGACTCTCTTCTTACCTAGATTCTGTCCATCCTTTGAAATCTACCTGTAACTCAGGTCCTATCTCTTTCATATCCCAGATTATTTCAGCCCAATAATGTTGACTCCCTTAAAAAAGTCTATAGCATTAATCAACTGCATATTTCATTTGGTTCTTAACATGTTATCATATAAAACTCTTTGAATGTCTATGGGCTGGCATACAAACTATATTGTGTGTCCACTGAGGAAAAAATAGTTAATCTTTGTATCTTGAATCCTAGCTCAATGCAAAAATAATATTAATCATGTAAAGTAATGTGCTAGGAATTTTATCTATGTTGACAATGCATAGTCCAATGCCTAATACTAAGGACATGCTTAGCAAATGATAAAAGAAAAGAAACTTATTCTTAGCCTTTGAAACGTACTGTAATAATATTATTTTTTCCTGCCCAGTGAGATCTTGCTTCTCACTAATGTACTCTGTCAACGTTATTTAATAATAGTCAGCATTTTATTAAAGCAGGGCAATTGGAATCTTATGCAATGATACAAGGACATTAAGAAAAGATTTCTTCTCCTGTATGAAGTTTAAGCCATGGGGGGCTACATTCTCTGCCACGTCGAAAGGCTTCTCTGTAGTAGGAAATAATTCAACCACATACAAAGAGAAGCAGAGTCAGGCAGATATAAGATGGATGGAAAATAATACAGCCCTGATAGTATTGTGATCCCATATTCCAGTTCCAGAATCAAGGCCCTTGTTCCTGGGGAACTTTCTGTGATTCCTTTAAGTACCTTGATTTACTTCCTGGTGATATGCACCACTACATTTCTTTCTTTATTGTTTATTTCTTTAGATATGAACTTAATCCAGGTTTATTGGGTTTCTGCCATTTGTAACTAAGAGCCTTAATACTATGTGAGAGCCTCAAGCATAATAATACTTTCAAGGTCTCCTGGAGCTCTTTTAAGTAACCATGGGCATGATCTGTATCTGTATGTGATACACACACCTACACACACATGTATAATCTAATTTCTAAAAAAGATTAAAGTTTAATATGGGTCCTGTCTCAATTCTGATGCATAAGTGAATCTGAACAAACCAATAGCAAATTAAAGACTGCAAAATTCAAACATCAAAATTCTACAACACGAGAATTGCTTTCCTGATTTTTAAAAAAGAGCAATGACATTGTAAAAAGAAAGGAAAACATTATTTATTGTGTAGCCCTTATAGGTATGCCATGACATCACTTTCAGATGATGTGGCATAGAATGTTGGAGATAATGAAAAAAATAGTAAAATTAATGGCTTAGTTGATTCAATTGTCTATAAAGGGAAGCTAATCAATCTCTTAATTGATTCAGGGATCCTCAAATTTAGGTTCTGTGTGGAGTACAATGCTTACTATTTACAAAACAAAAAATATAACCAGAAATCTTATCAACATTTTTCCTTCTGTTTAAGCTTCTTTATTTCTCATCTGTTTGTTAAAAGCAGGGAGTGATTGAATGATGTAGCAAACACACTGGGAATATTCTCTTCAAAGAACTGTGTAATGACATATATAATTTTTGTCTATCCAGAATTTCTTCTTTTGGGATACCAGCTCTCTAGTATAATGTATGTGTATACATTTTGTATATATATGTATATTTTATATACATATATATTATGTGTGTATGTTGTCATTGGGAGTGTTTGAGCTATCATGTTTCAGCAAACCCATCTGAGTGCCTACCGGGTTGCAGTAGGCACTATTCCAGGATGTGGGGCCAAGGTGAATACAGTAATCAAGTTCTTTGCACACACGTGCTTATACGTTAGTGAATGCAACAGGCAGTAAATACAAACAAACAAAACCAAAGCAAACTCAAAAATGACTAGGGTTGGAGTGTGCCTCTTTAAATAAAATGATCTGAAAATATGTTTCTGAGGTAGTCACACTTGGGCTGAGAAGTAAAAAATAAGAATGAGCCAATAAGGTCCAGGTGTCGGGAGAGGGGAAGCAAGTGTCTACAGCAGAGGGAAGAGCTGGAGCAGTGGCTCTGAGGCAGGAATGAACATGGCATATGGTGGGTTTGGATCATGCTAGATACCAGGTGAGCCTCTGGGAATTTTAAGCAGGTGAATGACTTAACCTGATTCATAGTCTTTAAAAGCTCATGTGGATGAATTACCAAAGCCACTCTATCCCAGAGATCTGATTCATTCTTTCAATGTTAAGCAGTTTCTTCTGTTTATTTTTTGCTGCTGAAAGTCTGGAATAAATGAACCCTCTTTCTCAGTATTATTTTGAACACCTGCCTATATCGGTATGAAAGTTCTCTGTGAAAGAGAAAAAAATCTAGAACGCATTGTCACTTCCCTTTATAGACAAACAATTAGTGTGGTGCATTGTGCCTAAAAACAACCAATCTCAAATGTTTCCCTCTGTTCCCTCCAAGCTTCTACGAGCCCAGACAGGCTGGACACACATTGATGAGGCTGGGATGGAGTCCTGTGAATACTGTAACCAGCTGTGGTTTGAGTGGGGTGGGGAGAGTGCCAGCTTGCTCTCGGCCTCTGCAGCCTGGAGAGCCAAGTCACTCAGGGGCCAGGCAAGAGTACTCCCTGCATGGTTTGCTACTAATTGTGCAGCAGAAGAGGACTGGAGCACCTGGTGCCTGTGTGCAATGCATGCTAGAGAATTCAAGATGATAAACCTCCCTCATAGTATCAGTGAGGCACATGGGGGCCGAGCACCACTTCCTTAACCTCTATGGACTCTCCCAGTTGGATGTTCTCATTTTCAACTCTTATGATTTCATCAGGACTGATCCTGCACCAAAACCCTTCTAGACCAGAAAAATGCACCTTATCTGCCAGCCTCAGACAAGAGCCCCAGGCACTTCATTTCTCCTTCTTGGTTTTCACTAGATTGTATTCACTTCACAGGCAGAAGCAAACATGGAGACATAAATAATATTGAGTTAAAATTAGGTGAAATTCATTGGTGTTTTGGATTCTGAGGGACCCTCAGATAGAATCCCTCTTCCCACTTTGGTTTTGGACAACTAGAAATGAACCAAAGAAGTGGCAAATGGAGGACAGAATATCACCTTAAAAAGTCAACCCATGTTCACAATGGAGCCTGATATGAGAGCTCAGATCCCCCCAGTATGGCTGGCTTCCTCTCTAAGTCTCTTATAACACTGGACATGGAGCGGCAAAAGGCACATGGTGAGGAAGTATGGAGGGTAGCAGGGCACTCCTAAGAAGAAGAATGCTGGGCTGGGTTATCCTACCAAGTTTGCTGTTTGGGTAAGTCCACACTTCTGGGCAAGTGTGTCAAGCACTAGAAGCCAAATGTTACACTAATTTGGATCCCTCCATGGAAGGAATCATCAGGAGTTGGGAAAAAGGGTTCCTTCCTAATGTTTGGTATTTGCTGTTTGACTGGTTTTAACTTCCAAATAGCTAAACTAATGAATAGGAAGGACGCTATAGAGTAAAAGAGATAAACAACAAAAGGGGAACAGAAAGTAGAGATGTTTATAACAATAAAAAACAAACAGTACACAGTGTATGAATGTGGGAAGAAGTCATATGGGAGGATCAAGGAATTCTGGAAGTTTCTTTAGAGCACAATCTGACAGAAAGTAATCTATTCTCTTGGGCAATGTATTAAGCACTGGGTATAACATCCAGTTATTGCATTATAGTAATTTACTAAAATTGGGATGCATTAAGAAGAATAAAATGAGGATATCTAGGGGTTTTGTTTGTTGCTCTAACTTTACCTTTGACTTTTGGCATAAGTTTATTTGGAGAAGGCATCTTGGTTAGTCATAGGTGATTAGTCACTGAACAGCTAGAGAACCTCAATGAATTCTAATTTCTAAGTGATTCTTTTATTATAGAAAGACTGGTAGTGTCCATATTAAGCTTAATATCTGAATCTGTGGGGACTTTACCATCTCCGCATTTCATACTTCTTCTTGGACCTGTGGGAAGGATTCTGAATGTTCTCCTTTTGCCCTTTCTGCCATTCTTAGATTTCTTTCCTTTAAAATAAACAGGGCTGAAATTTTATAGTTTGCCTACTTGCCTGTAGTTGTTGATGAGGTTTTTTGACACGTAGCATCCGTCCTTTTGATTTTCCCATGGAATCCTTTCTCTGAAGTGGAAACAATCTGAGTTGGATTGTAATAGCTGGTGTCTGCCTGCTATGGTGTCTTCCATGAAGGATCCCGTTTCTAGCCATGTCTGGCACATGACCTAAGCTTAGCCAAGGAAGTATTTCCATCTGTTCCCTCCAGGCTTTTATGAACCCAGATAGGCTGGACACACATTGACTCAATAGTAAGCAACCCAGGATGATGGTGGTATTTAGAGACCAGCTACATTTCAGCCCGGAAACAGGGACAGCAGTTACAGCGGCAGGAGAGGCAGTAGCCCAGGTTGCATTAGATGCGAGCATTTATGCCCACCTGCCTTCCCTACAAGATAATAGTGCTTCCCTTTTTAGGTTGCAAACATCTAGAGTTTTCCTATTTTCTACTCTTTCCAAACCTGATCTCTCAGCACCCAGCCAGTTGCTGGCGAGTCCTGCTGCCAACTATCCCCAAAGTACTTCAGATAAATGTATTTTTACTTAAAATAGCCAGAAGGAGGGTCCAGTTTGGGTTACAGATAAGACCTCCCACTGACCTTCCTTAATCACCCTCAGGAGGTGATTCAAAAGTAAAATCTCCTTGATTTAAAAAAATGAATTTTTCATATGTTGGCCTGTCAATTATTTAATATTTATTAGGTGCTTGCTATTTTCTAGTCCTGGGGCATGGAGATGAAATAAAATATAAGGTAGTCTATATCTCTGGGAACTTAGACTGGAGCTGGGGAGAAAGTCATTTAAACATCTGTGAATAAATGTAAAATTACAACTATGATAAACGGTATGGAGGAAAAAAACCCGTGATGCTATACAAATAATTACATTGGAAGGAATTAATTGAATAAGGGAGATCAGAGACGACTTCTCTCCAGTGACGAAGGCAGAATAACACTAACTACAGGGAAAAGGAAAGGAGGATTCCTCTTGGGGAAAAGACCCCGGAAAAACCCTATGGCCTTTGAGGGAAGGCATTGAAAACACATATTAAAATGTAAATTTTAAACATGGGTGCAGAAAACATAGTAAGCCATTATTTCCATTATTACTCGGTGCTAATTAGTTAATCCAATTGGCTCCATTTGCCAAGAATGGGACTCTAGCCTCATACATTTGGAAGCATATCAGAAAACGGGAGACCAGCGGGGGTGCTACCTACACGGACAGTCAAGGGTGGAACGCAGCTGTTACAGGGTGAGGTTTTCTTCTGACAGCAGAACCAAATGAAGTATTAGACTCTCTAACAAAAAGAACACTGAGAAGACTGAGATGCTGTTGCTAGAAGAATAATGGGTGGCGAGGGAGGTGAAAATACTGTTTTGGAAGAAAAATCACAAGGGGATCTCAGAACAAAAAGAATTCTCAAAGCTAATTATTTTCAGCAATATTAAAACATCACACAAATATCCAGAGTAGCTAAGCAATGTGTAAAGCTTTTGGACTGTGTAAGGTAATTGCCAAATGATAAAGAAAGAGAACACATCCCAGACAGAAATGAGACATAGACTACACTTAAGCTAGCAATGGTGTAATTGTAATAATTTATCACATTTATGTAACAGTCAGCTTATAAAACACTGTAATGACATTGTTCTACTTAACCCTCAATTATCTATCTCCCTGGTGGCAAAATGAAAAAACATAGTATTTTTTTTCTACATCTACTACATAAAAAAGGAAATTTAGGCTCAAAGTGGTAAAATGACTTGTCCACACTCCCAGAATTAGTAACTGGCAGTACAAGATAGGAACTCAGAACACAGTCCAGGGCTTCTTCCAAAACTCAGCCCACAGGTCCAAGCCAACTTAGTTTTCCCCAGGGATCTTCATGGTTGGGAATTCAGCAAAAGAGACTTTATCACTGGCTGGTATACATGAATCAGTGCGGTCTAACTCCCCAGTAGTAAGGAATTTGAAATGTTTAGCCAAAGCATGGAAAAACTGATCCTATTCACCAATGACAGAGGAAAAGGGAAAGTTACAAATGTTTAAGTCAGAGAGAAAGTTGGTTTTCTAACTCTGCACCATTCTTCAGAAGGGTGTGCTAAATTTTGCAAGCTAGTTCAATTAGAAGATGTGAGGAAGGGAGAGAGAAAAATCTCAAGTTTTCTTGATGTCCACATTCTTAACAATCACCAGGTAGTGGGATATTTGGAAGATGTCACAGTAAAATAAAAACTTTTACTTCAAATGAAAAGCAACTTGACAAATACCTCCTTTCTATAGCAAACCAACAATGTACATGAAAAACAGAAGTCTTTAGAATTGCTGCTCTCCAGTGGACACATTTTGATTGCCACTGAAGACAACTGAACACACAAAAAACCTTAAAATGGTGAAGAAAGGGGGATCAAGAGAATTATTACTACTTATTTGATGTATACACCCATTTTCAAACCAAGTCAAAAATATTATGTCTTCATAGGTTAAAGCATTAAAGTGTGATGCCTTCAATAGAATCACTCCTACAGGGTGGAAATGAAACCACATGTTCAGAAGAGATTCATAAAGTTTGATGAGCTTGAATCAGGCTTTACATTTTTGCTTCTACCATTGAGGGGAGCAAATCTCTAGATAAACATCAAACATTAAGCAAGATGCAGTATCTGTGTAGATAAGTTTTAAGAAGAAATGGTTGAAAGAAAAGCAAACCATGTTTTAATAAGCCACAATATCCTGGTGTTTTATGGGACCAGTATGAAGCACAAGACTTTTACAATTTCTGAATCAAATTGAGATATTCCTTGATTTGAAACAACTCCCAGAATTCTTGAGAATAACTCAACTTATCAAAAACTAATATTCATACTGACTAATAAAAGTCTATCCATAGTTACAACTAGGCCTCATCTATATTACTTGTCTGGATAAAAGTTGACAAAATCTATTTTGAACTCTAGAATTAAAACTGAGGAGACTCCACAAATATACACTTCTAATCACATGGTTCACAACAATCCCCTCAAATGAGGAAACCTTTGCCCTATCTCTCATTGCTGACAGTCTGTAAAATGAATGGGGACATGTCATTTTGCCATTTCTTTATCTTTTCTAAGAATAAGAGATAAAACAAGGACCATGATGGCATATGCCATCACTTTTTGACTGTTCATTAACTCAGCAAGTGTTTATTAGGAAACTACCTTCTCTATGCCAACTACTGCTCAAGGTTCTGAGGGTACAGCAAAATAGATAAAACATCTGGCCTCCTGTAGCTTATAATAAACAAGACACATAAGGAAAATTTCTAGTGTGTTAGATAGTAATAGATTCTAAGGAAAGGAAACGAAACTGTAAAAAGTATTTTGTAATTTTAAATAGGTTTTCCAAGGAAGAGCAATGAGAGGGAAAGAACCATATATTTGGATATCTGGAGGGAAGAGCATTCTAATTAGAAGGAACAGCTAGTGCAAAGCCTCTGCATGGCAGAGTGCCTGACATATTACAGGCACAGCAAGGAGATAAATGTGGCTGGAGAGAAATAAACAGGGAGAGGTGCAGTGAAGGGAGAGGTGGGTAGGAGATGAAGATACCCAGTAGGTACCCAGTAGGGTAGGGGGAGAAGAAGATATCTTATAGGACTTCAGATCACTCTACAGAATTTGACTTTTACTCTTAGTGAGATTAGATCTTTAGTAAAATATGTATAACAAAATGCAAATATGTTTTTGTCATTTCAGAACTTGACCCTGATACAAAACATTTTAAATTCTAGAATAGTTTTCTGAATATATTCTGTTGTGGATATGTAGATTTATACAAAAATTGCTAATGGAATTTGATTTTGCTTTACAGAATTCAGTTTTTAGATGTTTTAAATACTCTAGGAAAAGAAGATTTCCACACAAAGATTGCTATGGTAAATTGCTTTATAAAGGAATTGCCCTTTACTAGTTTTATAAGTTTTGATTTTCTACTTTAATTTTTTCCTAAGAGTAGATGCATGTATAATTTTTATTCAGGTCATAAGAAATATTCAAAGGAACTTTAAAGGTAATTTACATACACATGTTGATAAATTCTCTTATTAAATTAATTTACATTTATCAAAAATGTTCTAAACATGAGATTAAGTAATGAAAATTATACAACCTCAAAATTCTATGCTCCTTTTATTGTCTTAATTAGGCCCAAGAAATAGGAGTTGGACTCAATGATTTCAAAGACTTTTACCATTCCCCAACTTCTAGAGGTTATATTAGAAATCCATTGCTGTTAAATCCCAAGTATAAAAAGCCACCGTTGATGTTAAATCTCAAATATAAAAAGCCACAGAGTTGGACAGAGAGCATGTTTATAGCTGAGGAACTAAGGACTACAGAATTTAAATGACTTTCTCAAGTTAATTACTAGCTTCATCAGGATGAACACCCAGCTGCCTTAGCAGGTAGTGCACTGTATTTTCAGTGAGGCCTCTGCTTTTCCTGGATATCCTCACTGCGTGCCCAGCATGGGTGTGTAACTGAGGAGCCTACTCTGATAAGAAGGGGCTCTTCCTGGGAAGTGGTTCTCTCTTCTTTCTCTATTCCTCCTATTCTTACTTTGGTGGCCGCTTTCATTCTAGTCCTTTCTCTTCAGCATCTGTTACAATTCTAATCCACTCTAGATAATTTTGGTTTCCATCCTAGCACCCTGGAAAGTCTTCTCTACATTTTTCTCTGTTATGTACATATTTCTTTGATGAAGTCTGATCTCTTTTCCATGTCCATAAGAAAGGGGGCATCTGCCTGATTTATACCTCTTTGCAATTTCATCTGAGTGATTTTACAAGGCCCTAGATACACTTGTGCTCTGCTGTCCAGCTGTCCGTTTCTAGAATGATAAAAAAGTTGGGCTTCATGGGTTGAGTCTAGTAGGGGTAATAGAATATCAGGAGATTAGAGTTAATACCAGCACTAATTTTTTTCCTGTCTTCAAGTTCTGGCTTCTTGCAGCAGACAGAAGGTGAATCTGGCCTGATTCCAGGTGTTGAAAGCCAGCAGATTTACAAGATATGTGCAATCACTTTAAAGCTATTAAAACTGGCAGGAAGGACTTTGCTATTACAAGCATTTTGAATATTAGACCTTGTCTTTTATATATTGCCACTTGCTAACAACATGTGGAATAAATTCTAGGTGATCAGAGAGACATTACCAAGTTTCACTGAAAAAGAAATAAGTACCACCTAAAATGACTATGTATAAAGCTTTCCAATTGCACATTGTCTTGGAAATCCAGCATATTTTGAAACTCAGCTCCTCTTCTTGCCTCTCTTCCCCATTTATTCTGTGTTTTAAAAATGAAAGTTAAGTATTTTGAAATACTTACATTTTTTTTTGGCGTTAAGTTTAGGACTGACCTTCAATTGATAACAGAGCAGAACCCTGGACACCTGACTAGGTAGACTCTTTTGTAACATGACAACCATTTACTACATTCCTGATTTGGGATCAATGGACATTTGAGACTAAGTGACATTCTTTGAATAACTTTTTCAAGAGTTGGACCATTAATTCAAGTGTGATATGACCCTGGTGCCAACAGTTTTTCACTACAATAGACCCCATTTAGACCCTACTTAAAATCATATGATCTCAAACTTTGAAGTTAAAAAGTGGCTCATCTCATTGGCAGGTCGAGCACAAGGTCAGTGTGCCCTTCTAAGACACCTGTCACTGAGGTACTCATTTCATCCAGCAGTGACACATCTCATTTCAGTTTTGCTTCTTCCTGTGCTAGACATTTTCCGCATCCAATAAATTACACTTCCCAGTGTCTCTTATCTCTGCCCTCTCCTTTCTATCCTGTTACCACTGATCTAGATCAGGCCTCCATTTACTTTAGCCAGACAATTATAATAGCTTTTTAACTGTCTCCCTTATTATCTCTCCCCTGTTTCTAATCCGTTTTTCTAATTAATGTCAAATTGATCTTTCAAAATGCAAATCTATTTTTTTACTCCTCTGCTCTGTAATTGTCAATGACTGCTAATTGCCTAGGCTTTAATAAAAATTTCTTATTCTGGCACTTGGTCAGAGAGTGAAGTGTTGTGGGTATTCTGTGAGCATGGCATCAAAGAGACTTGTGTTCAAATCCCAGCTGGGCTTATTTCTAGTTGGGTGATTTGGGGAAAGTTATTTCATATCTCTAAAACCCAGTTCTTCATCTATGAAACAAAAGTGATGATAACAAATTTTTTGGACTGTTGGGAAGATTAAGTGAGATATTAGAGACTAGGTAATATGTACTTAAAAAACAGTAGCTCTGAGTATCCTGAACCTTCTACAGTGTGACTCTAAACCTATTCACTACTACTTTTCTATCAGGATCCTACATTCCAGCAAAACCTAGTCTATGAGTATGTGTCTTTGTATATTGTATTTGATTGCAGCCCTCTTAAAGGTAGAGATGATGTCTTTCTAGTAATCATAGTGTTTGTGCATATTAGGGACTCAATGAATATCTTTAGAATTTGGGATTCTCAAATTGATTGCACCACCAGACAGAGCTATTTCTCTCTGGCAAAATTTTAAACTGCCTTTCTGAGTCTAAATTGGTCTCCCAAGGTCTGGGCAAGGTGAATCTACTTTCCCCACATCAGATCTTCCATGAACAAGCAAATTGTCAGGGTTCTCGATGAATATAGAGCTGTTCACCAACTTCTAGGTACTTCACCCCAACTTCTGTAGCTTGAAGTGAATATGGAGATGAGACTGCTTTGATGTTATTTGCAGTGTTCCTTTAATGCTCAGCAAAATAGAGAGTAGTGGAAGAGTTCCCTATAGTTTGGTTTGATAGTTGAGCAAGGGGAACAATTCCTTAGGCTAGTCAGTGGGCCCCTGCCACAAAAAGCAGGTGAGAGCTGATAGAGAGGAAAATGAACATGTGCTGGGAGCCATTCGATCAATTGTTTACTACTCATTTTAAAGAGAGAACACAGCCTTGTGAAAAGCACATGCAACGAAGAGCCAGTAGAAGACATATTCAAAACTCTCTGTAACTCTGTTACATGGCCACCTGCAGTCCCTCTGGCAGGTTCACATGCATTATTGCATTTCCTCGTCCGCAGAGCCCTGCGAGGTAGGCAGGCTAGGCTGTGTACCCTGTCCATCCACCACCTGTATACCTCTTCTTCACTCCCCTTTCTCTGCTTAGTTGTTTATTTTTTAAACTTTGAAGGAGTATAAGGACTTCCTCTAAGACTTCGCAGTGAGTGAGAGAGGAGCATCCGACCCAGGATGTCTGTCCCACAGTACTTGCCAGTGCGATGGAGAGTAGAGGGGGCATGAGTTCTGGCCGCAATGTCATGAGGGCCCCAGATACCCAGTGACCAAGCCATAGAGACAGGTTGGAGTGGAATAGATGTATTCAGGGAACTTCTGCAGCTGGCAGGCTCCCATCTTTCACTTTGCTTGTACAAACAACTTCAGAGTAGTAAAAATAGCTGTAGCCATTTACTTAGCACACACCATGTGTCTGTAACAAATATATATGTGTATATATATATCTAGTTTGTAATTTATATGTGTGTGTATATATATATGTATGTGTGTGTGTGTGTGTGTGTGTGTGTGTGTAATTTATTCCTCCCTATAGCCCCATAAGGTAAGTGTTGTTTGAAAACTAAGGCTCAGAGAGATAAAGTAACTTGACAAAGGTCACATAGCTATTAAAGAGCTAAGTGTTTTGGTTGCAGACTGAATTCAAACCCACATCCAACTGAAGTCAAAGCTCATGGTTTCACCAGAGTATTCTCCTGCCCTCAGCTTTCCAAGGTCTGGTCCCCACCCAACTCAGACTAGTTTTGTGACAGCTAGTCATAAAACAGATGACTAAGCATATCCTTGTGACTCACATGTTTGGTGAAGGTCTCTGAAGCAGTTTCCAACTGGAAGTTGCCAAAATGGAAATATGGCAAGGTTAAGCTGCTTCCTTCAGGCAGATGACAAAATAGGGGGGTGTCCCAATGCTGTTTCCAAGATAATTTCTTTGGAAGTGACAGAGAGGAAGGACAACACACATTTAAGACTTTGGAAAGAACTAGGTCTAAGAGATAGAATGGCCAAGAATAAGGACTTTGGAGTAGGAGATGGCTGACTGACCCCTTACTTGTGATTTGATTTTCAGTTTTTTTAATCTGTAAAATGGGACAAAAGAGTCCCTCTCATTCACCTCCCAAAGATGTGGAGATAATCCTGAGAAACAGTTTATACAAACATACCTTCTAAAGTATAAGATTCTGTACAAAAATGGAGAATTTTTGATCTGTTGAGCTTCTGTAGTTGGCATGGTTGTATCTCGTAAGAAAGTGTGAAATTGAGAGAACATATATGAGAATTCATTTCCATGTTCAGAGAAATCCAAGGTTATTATGGTTGTTTGTTTGCTTAAGCCTCCTCTTCATCTCCGGGAACATAAAGTGTCCTTGGAAAACACTGGAAGGGTGTGTTCCATTCCTCAGCCCTCCCAGTTGCCTATGGGTGCCTGACTTATGTCCTCACACCCGGGAGTCTCTCACTCTCAGCCAGAGGACACGTCCTTTTTAAGTGGAGTAGAAGAGATGAGGGAACATCGGGGAGTCTCTGCCATGTACATCTCAGATCTCTTCCTGTTTCTGTAAACTATGCTGTGCTCTTGCTCTCCACTTATCTGACACATGGTATAATACCTACAATATGTCCAGCTCTGTTCTAAGAAGTTTCCAAGTATTAAATTATTATTCCTCACCTCTACCCTGTGGTGATAACATGATCCCTGTTTTATAGGCAAAGCTACTGAGGTGCAGAGGTTAGTGTTTGAGTGAGTAGGTTGCAGGGGTGAGGAGGGGAGCAGGGGAAGGAGGCAGGATTTCAACACACACCAGAGCTTACAGATAATAAACTTGCTAAATTGATTTGAAATGGAAAACATTTTCAGGGGCTTTTTGCTTCCTATATCAACTTTAAATATGCCCATCTGGGTCTCTGGTCCTGCATTTGAAGACCCATTTTATCTTATTTCCCACTTACTGTTTGATTTTCTGCCAGGTTCCTTCCTTCTTAATGATTCTTGTTGTTTTCTGATGACTATTCCATACCTAGTCCCAAATCCTTGCTTTTTATGAGCGTTTTTCCCCTAGCTTGGAGTGCTGTTCTAACTCCTTTTTCTAGTTAAAACTTATTTGGCTTAAATTCCATTTCAACTTTCATCCATGAAAATTTTACTCATAACTCCAGACCTCAGTGATTTCGGCCTGTTTTAAATATTTTTAGCACTTCTGCATTCCTATGCAATGGATAACACATTTTAAAATTTTATGTGTTGACCTTCCTTCCTCATCTAGTTTGTAATACTTTTGACTGATACCATAAGACACACTTTTGAAAAGATTTCTTGCTTTTTCTAGCAAATTGCCAAGGATATCCTACGTGTTCAGTAAATAACTAATTGAACCTCGTAATTATTTGAATGTTCCTAGCAAAAGCATTTGCTAACCTCATTCATTAAACTCATCATCTCAATTGGGTTTGTTGTTTGTTTGAGGGCCAAAGAATTCCGTCTCTGTGGCCACTCCAATGGATAGGTCAGAGCCTAGAGGGCTGTGTTCAGAATGTTTTCAAAGAGTCATAGCTTATACATTTCTGATCAATCACAGAATCCTCTGCTGCCATCGGGGGTGTGGTGTGGGAATGTGTGGGCGAGCCAATCCTGAATTTTCTGATCCTAGTTTGGTAATAGGGCGAGAAAATACTCTGTTTATAAAGAAGGAGTTCATTTCAGCCTTAGGACATTTTAATATGGGTTCTTGACATGTCTTATAAGTAGTACAAAGTTAGAGCAACTCAAGTTGATGATTAATTATTCACTGAGATGATACCAGGAAAAAGCACTCCTTTTTCCTTTTGCTTATTTGGTTTTAGGTTATACGTGTGTCATGAAATCTGTTACTGACACAATATCTGTAAGGAATTACTTCTTGTTGCTCAGTAACAACATTAAAATATGTGTGTTGGTACCAAGCACTTTCGTTTCTAGAGATTTACCCTTACTTATATCATTCCATAGCTATACTCAATACCCATATATTATACAAACAAAAATTACAAATATGCAATTTCCTTTCATGTTGCCCAAAGTTGGAGGCCTATAAAAAAACAAAGAAATTCAGTCACCAGAGAAAACAAAATGCATGAAGACAATTCCCATCCCAGTTGTGTGTTGAGGCAAATGCTGCCCAAATTATACGTCATTAAGATTGATCTCTTGAAAGGTCATTTGTCCACAATTTAGAGCAGAATCTGGACTATCATGAAACAGTGGGAATATTTCATTTGAGGAATTGTGGATGGGTTAATAAGTGGAAAACTATTTTATTATAAAAATCTGGTGTTTTTTTATCAGCCAAAATTTTTCTTCTTGACATTTCTTGCTTGCGTGTTTGCCTTCGTGGATTTGAGTTTAAAACTCAGTAAAAACAAAACAAAACAAGAATGTTAAGGCGATTGGCTTGGGAACGTCTAATAAGCATTCCTCTTTTCTTCTGGCTTCCTAGATCTTCCTGAGATCACACAAAATAATTTTCCAGCCAGAGCAGAAGGAACTAATCAGGCTGATTATTTCTTGGATGTTGGGTAACTCCCTGTTCACGTAAAGTAGAAAGTCTTTGTTCACACCTCCAGTGTAACTCTCTTCTCAAACCATGGTTTAAGAAGAAAATCTTTGCACCCTGGTTTGAAGTCTGTGTGGAAAATCTGGTTTAGCATATGGGGTCATGTTTCTAAGGTAGTTATGATTCAGGAAGACTGCAAAAGGTTGCAAGATGAAGTGAGTACATCCTGTGTTGGCATAACCATATGGAAATGTTTCTATTTAGGTCTCAGATAAGGGCACCATTTACCTGCCTCATTACTGTTGTATCCTTAAAGTCTAGAACAGTGTCTTGAACGTGGTAAGTGTCCTAAAATATGGAATGAATGAATAAGTAAATGAATGTATACACCCATTATGAAAAATTCAATGTAGGTTTCCCTTGTGTGCCAAAATCATGACGCACTGCTTGGTAAGGCTCACCGAAGTTCAAGAGTTTCTGTTTTTACAACACTTAAGTATTACAACTTTGGAAGTAAGATACTTAATTTAAATGTGTTAAGGAAATTTTATGCTGGATTTAAAACATATATATATAACATTTGATGTAAACTCTAATGTAAGTAATTGTAATTAGACTACTAGGAGTGTGGTTTTAATCATAGATCATTCTTCACAAAGGCATTATCGAATTCCCTAGGAACAGGTTTTTCATTGCAAATCTGGCTACCTTTGTTCCATGCTGATTCTCTCTAGTTTTAGTCTTCTGTTGGGTTCATATTGTAGATACTGGTTTAGAGGTCACTAGATGACATAAATTAGCATTGTCTAGAAATTTCTGCCTTAATTGTGGTTGGTTACTACCCTGTTTCCTTACGTTGGTTTCTGACCCTGTGCACATACACATGCCGGACGTTGCGTTAATTTGCTAAAAGGAGGTCACTTTTGTTTTTCTAACAGGAAAAATCTGTGATATTTCCATATATTTCCTGCTGCCCTTTCAGGGCACGGGACTCATCTCTATTTCCCTAGCTTCTGGAACAGGCTAACCTAAATTCTCTTTAGCGAGGCTTCTCATCGTCCTTTCTGCCTTTCAGATCAGGACTGAGCCACCCCATCCTCTGAAATGGCGTTTCCCAGTGGACTGATGCTATTTATGAGCTATTAGCAAATGTAATAGCTAATGGATAAAGTACCAAGAATTAATCAAATAATTCCCCTTAAAAATACAAATTAAAGAAGTCTAACAGAATGTGAAACTAGGTACAAAGAGGAGAATTGCATTTCTTATCAGAGAAGAGGAAACACAATTTGTAGTTCACCAATTCAATCCATTTGGGAATTATTTCAGAGTAGTAAAGAGAAGTCAGAATTTTAGAATTGTACAAGTTGGAATCAATGTCCATATGGTGTTTAGGAAGAAGAAAAGTGCTCTTTCTTTGTTTTTTCTTTCCTCCTTTGACCTCACTAGTTACTGGCCTTCAGTTTAAAAACATTATACTTTTCAGAAGTAGTGAAAATAGTGTCCTTGATATTTTAATAAATATAAATAAATTCTTTTTTTATTAAGGTTTCACATGAAAAACATTGCGGTTAATACATTCACCCATATTATCAACTCTCCCCCACACCCCATTACAGTTACTGTCCATCAGCATAGTAAGATGCCACAGAGTCACTATTTGTCTTCTCTGTGCTACACTGTCTTCCTCAAGACACCCCCACACACCATGTGTGCCAATCATAATACCCCCTCAATCCCCTTCTCCCTCCCTCCCCACCTACCCTCCTCCATCCCTACCCTCTGGTAACTGCTAGTCCCTTCCTGGAGTCTGTGAGTCTGTTGCTGTTTGGTTCCTTCAGTTTTGCTTCGTTGTTATACTCCACAAATGAGGGAAATCATGTGGTACCTGACTGGCTTAGTTCACTGAGCGTAACACCCTCTAGCTCCATCCATGTTGTTACAAATGGTAGGATTTCTTTTCTTCTTCTGGTGGAATAATATTCCATTGTGTATATGAACCACCTCTTCTTTATCCATTCATCTACTGATGGGCACTTAGGTTGCTTCCATTTCTTGGCTACTGTAAATAGTGCTGCGATAAACATAGGGGTGCATATGTCTTTTTGAATCTGGGATATTGTTTTCTTTGGGTAAATTCCTAGGAATAGAATTCCTGGGTCAAAAGGTATTTCTACTTTCAGTTTTCTGAAGAACCTCCATACTGCTTTCCACAATGGTTGAACTAATTTATATTCCCACCAGCAGTGTAGGAGGGTTCCCTTTTCTCTGCATCCTCACCAGCATTTGCTGTTCATTGTCTTTTCGATGTTGGCCATCCCAACTGGTGAGAGGTGATATTTCCTTGTGGTTTTAATTTTCATTTCCCTCATAGTTTGTGATGTGGAGCATCTTTTCATTTGCCTGTTGGCCATCTGAAATTCTTCTTTTGTGAAGTGTCTGTTCAGATCCTCTGCCCATTTTTTAATAGGTTTATTTGCTTTTTGGGTGTTGAGGCATGTGAGTTCTTTGGATGTTAACCCCTTGTTGGATATGTCATTTATGAATATATTCTCCCATACTGCAGGATGCCTTTTTGTTCTGCTGATGGTGTCCTTTGATGTACAGAAGCTTTTTACTTTGATACAGTCCCATTTGTTCATTTTTGCTTTTGTTTCCCTTGCCAGAGGAGATGTTCAGGAAAAAGTTGTTCATGTTTATATTGAAGAGATTTTTGCCTATGTTTCCTTCTAAGAGTTTTCTGGTTTCATGACTTATATTCAGTTCTTTGATCCATTTGAGTTTATTTTTGGATATAGAGTTAGACAAGAATCCAGTTTCATTCTCTTACATGTAGCTGTCCAGTTTTGCCAACACCAGCTGTTGAAGAGACTGTCATTTCCCCATTGTATGTCTATGGCTCCTTTATCATATATTAATTGACCATATATGGTTGGGTTTGTATCAGGGCTCTCTAGTCTGTTCCATTCGTCTGTGGCTCTGTTCTTGTGCCAGTACCAAATTGTCTTGATTACTGTGGCTTTGTAGTAAATCATGAAGTCGGGGAGTGTAATACCCCAGCTTTATTCTTCCTTTTCAGGATTGCTTTGGCTATTTGGGGTCTTTTGTGGTTCCGTATGAATTTTAGAGCTATTTGTTCTAGTTTGCTGAAGAATGCCATTGGTATTTTTGATAGGGATTGCAATTGAATCTGTAGATTGCTTTAGGCAGGATGGCCATTTTGAAAATATTGATTCTTGCTATCCGTGAGCACGGGATGTATTTCCATTTATTGGTGTCTTCTTTAATTTCTCTCATGAGCATCTTGTAGTTTTCATGGTATAGGTCTTTCACCTACTTGGTTAGTTTTATTCTTAGGTATTTTATTCATTTTGATGAAATTGTGAATGGAATTGTTTTCCTGATTTCTCTTTTTTGCTAGTTCATTTTTAGTATATAGGAATGCAACAGATTTCTGTGTACTGATTTTGTATCCTGCAACTTTGATGAACTGAGTTAGTTCTAGTAGTTTTGGGGTAGATTCTTTAGGTATTTTATGTACAATATCATGTCATCTACAACTTCTTCTTTACCAATCTCAATGCCTTTTATTTGTTTGTGTTGTCTGATTGCCATGGCTAGGACCTCCAGTACAATATTGAATAAAAGTGGAGAGAGTGGGCATCCTTGTCTTGTACCCGATCTTAAAGGAAAAGCTTTCAGCTTTTTGCTGTTAAGTATGATGTTGATTGTGGGTTTGTCATATATGGCCTCTATTACGTTGAGGTACTTTTCTTCTATACCCATTTTGTTGAGAGTTTTTATCATGAATGGATGTTGAATTTTGTCAAATGCTTTTTCAGTACCTATGGAAATGATCATGTGATTTTTGTCCTTCTTTTTGTTGATGTGGTGTATGATGTTGATGAATCTTAGAATGTTGTACCATCCTTGCATCCTTAGAATGAATCCTACTTGATCATGTTGGATGATCTTTTTGATGCATATTTGAATTTGGCTTGCTAATATTTTGTTGAGTATTTTTACATCTATGTTCATCAGGGATATTGGTCTGTAATTTTCTTTTCTTTGTGTGGTGTCTTTGCCTGGTTTCAGTAGTAGAGTGATATTAGGATTTGAATATTAGGCCTCGTAGAATGAGTTTGGAAGTATTCCCTCCTTTTCTACTTTTTGGAAAACTTTAAGGAGGGTGGGTATTATGTCTTCACTAAATGTTTGATAACATTCAGCGGTGAAGCCATCTGATACAGGCATTTTGTTCTTAGGTAGTTTTTTGATTACTGATATAATTTCATTGCGAGTAATTGGTCTGTTCAGATTTTCTGTTTCTTCCTGGGCAAGTTTTGGAAGGTTGTATTTTTCTAGGAAGTTGTCCATTTCTTTAGGTCATCCAATTTGTTAGCATATAATGTTTCATAGTATTCTCTCATAATTCTTTGTGTTTTTGTGGTATCCATAGTGATTTTTCCTTTCTCATTTCTAATTCTGTTTATGTGTGTAGACTTTTTTTTTTGATAAGTCTGGCTAAGGGTTTATCTATTTTGTTTATTTTCTCAAAGAACCATCTCTTGCTTTCATTGATTCTTTCTATTGTTTTATTCTTCTTGATTTTATTTATTTCTCTTTTGGTCTTTGTTATGTCCCTCCTTGTACTAACTTTGGACCTCATTTGTTCTTCTTTCTCTTAATTGTGCATTTTGACTGATCATATGGGACTGTTCTTCTTTCTTGAAGTAGGCCTGTATAGCAATATATTTCCCTCTTAGTACAGCCTTCGCTGTGTGCCACAGATTTTTGTGGTGTTTAGTTATGTTGTCATTTGCCTCCATATATTGCTTGATCTCTGTTTTAATTTGGTCATTGATCCATTGATTATTTAGGAACATGTTGTTAAGCCTCCATGTGTTTGTGGGCTTTTTGTTTTATTTGCATAATTTATTTGTAGTTTCATACCTTTGTGGTCTGAGAAGCTGGTTGGTACAATTTCTTTATTTTTGAATTTACTGAGGCTCTTTTTGTGACCTAGTGTATGATCTATTCTTGGAAATGTTCCATGTGTACTTGAGAAGAATGTGTATCCTGTTGCTTTTGAGT
This sequence comes from Manis pentadactyla, assembly GCF_030020395.1. Classification (NCBI taxonomy): domain Eukaryota; kingdom Metazoa; phylum Chordata; class Mammalia; order Pholidota; family Manidae; genus Manis; species Manis pentadactyla. Next base: position 22,524,592 of record NC_080029.1, read on the forward strand.
GGAGTGTCTGTAGATATCTGTTAGGTCCATCTGTTCTAATGTGTTGTTCAGTGACTGTATCTCTTCACTTATTTTCTGTCCTTTGGAGTGAGTGGTGTGTTGAAGTCTCTTAGAATGAATGCATTGCATTCTATTTACCCCTTTAGTTCTGTTAGTTTTGTTTCACATATGTAGGTGCTCCTGTGTTGGGTACATAGATATTTATAATGAATATATCCTCTTGTTGGACTGACCCCTTTATCATTTTGTAATGTCCTTCTCTGCCTCTTGTGACTTTCTTTGTTTTGAAGTCTATTTTGTCTGATACAAGTACTGCAACTCTTGCTTTACTCTCCCTATTAGTTGCATGAAATATCTTTTTCCATCCCTTCACTTTCAGTCTGTATATGTCTTTGGGTTTGAAATGAGCCTCTTGTAGGCAGCATATAGACAGATCTTGCTTTTATATCTATTCAGTGAATCTATGTCTTTTGATTGGTGCATTCAGACCATTTACATTTAGGGTGATTATCGATAGGTATGTACTTATTGTCGTCACAGGCTTTAGATTTGTGGTTACCAAAAGTTCAAGGGTAATTCTCTTACTATCTAACAGTCTAATTTATCTCGCTTACTATGCTATTATAAACACAACCTAAAGGTTCTTTTGTTTTCCTCCTTTTTCTTCTTCCTCCATTCTTTATATATTAGTTATCATATTCTGTACTCTTTGTCCTTGATTGACTTTGGGGGTAGTTGATTTGATTATGCATCTGCTTAGTAATTAATTGTTCTACTTTCTTTAATGTGGTTTTATTTCCCCTCGTGACCGCTATTTAGCCTTAGGAACACTTCCATCTGTAAAAGTCCCTCCAAAATACACTGTAGAGGTGGTTTGTGGAGGTAAATTCTCTCAGCTTTTGCTTATCTGAAAATTATTTAATCCCTCCTTCAAATTTAAATGATAATCTTGCTGGGTAGAGTATTCATGGTTTGAGGCCCTTCTGCTTCATGGCATTAAATATGTCATGCCACTCCCTTCTGACCTGTAAGGTTTCTGTTGAAAAGTCTAATGATAGCCTGATGGGTTTTCCTTTGTATGTGATCTTATTTCTGTCTCTGGCTGCTTTTAAAAGTCTGTCCTTATCCTTGATCTTTGCCATTTTAATTATTATACGTCTTGGTGTTGTCTTCCTTGGGTCCCTTGTGTTGGGAGATCTGTGCATCTCCATGGCCTGAGAGACTATCTTCTTCCCCAGACTGGGGATGTTTTCAGCAATTACCTCCTCAAAGACACTTTCTGTCCCTTTTTTTTCTCTTCTTCTTTTGGTACCCCTATAATGCAAATATTATTTCATTTGGATTGGCCACACAGTTCTCTTAATATTCTTTCATTCCTAGAGATCCTTTTTTCTTTCTGTGCCTCAGCTTCTTTGTATTCCTCTTCTCTAATTTCTATTACATTTACTGTCTCTTCTACTATATCTAATCTGCTTTTAAGTCCTTCCATTGTGCGTTTCATTTCAGATATGGAATTTCATAATAATTGAATCTTCATCCTAAATTCATCCCTGAGTTCTTAAATATTTTCCATGAGGATGTTTGTGATTTTTATTTTGAACTCTCTTTCATGTAGATTGATGAGTTCAGTTTCACTTGGCCCTTTTTCTGGTGGTGTGAGATTTTGGTTTGTACCAGTCTCCTTTGGTGTTTTATATTTGTACATGGTGCCCTCTAGTGCCCAGAAGCTCTCAACCCCTGGAGCGATGGCGGTGGTTGCAGAGGAGCAGTGCTGGTGCCCGTCGGGAGGAGGATCTCTTTCCTGCTTCCCAGGCTGCAATGCCTCCCTCCACTGCCAGGGCCCCATGGGCCGAGCATGTAGGGAGGCGCCTCTGTGCTACACACTTGTAGTTGCCATAGGCAGGGTTGCACTCTGGCTGGGCTGGCACAATGTTGGGGGCAGCCAGTTTGTGAACTGTTGCCGTCTGGGAGGAAGGAGTGACAGGCTGCATATTTCAGTGGGGGGGCCTCAGAGCTTCTGTGCCAGCCTGAGGGATGGAGCGCCTGAAGCTCCTGAAAGTGCCCAACCTGCTGGGCTGAGTGTGCCAGGATGATTTTGTCCATGCGTCCTTTCTCCTGGGCAGCAAGCTCTGTGTAATCCTTGCCCCTTTAGCAGCTTTTTCACTTTTGGGAAGTCTCTCAGAGTGCCTGCCTTTCTTTTGTCCCAGAGCAGCCCATTGTGAGTACCTGTTCTCCACACGTGGCTGGAATCTGTCTCTCCAAGTATTCCACCTGTCTGAGCTTTCTAACCCCACTAATCTCCAGAGTGCTAAGTAATGTAGTTTTATTCTCCCAAAGCAGATCTCCAGGGCTGGACTTTTCAGTAGTGCATCCCCTACTCACTCCATTTCTCTTCCTCCCACCGGTGAGCTGGGATGGGGGAAGGTCTTGGGTCCCGCCAGATCACAGTTTTGGTATTTTACTCTTTTCCATGGGTTCTGTTCTTTTCCCCAGGTGTAGGCAGTCTGCCACAGTCTTCTTTCCTGTTGCTCTTTCAGGATTAGTTGTATTTGCTATGTTTTCATACTATATGTGGTTTTGGGAGGAGGCTTCTGTTTCACCTCTCATGCTGCCATCTTTCTAAATAAATTCTTAAAATGTTTTTTCCAAGTTTATTTTTATATAGCTAAACTGTGTTATATAAATGTGGTATTTTATTTTTTCTATAAAATTGACTGCCTACTTAATAATTTAACAACTGTAACATAATCATTGTAAATAACTGTATTTGCAATAAGTACCTTGATTTATGTCTCTGAAAACTAATTTCAATTAAAATATAATTAGGCCAGATTCAAGGATGTCCATATAATAAAATCATTCTCTCTCATTTCTGGAATATTCTTTTGAATGAGAAAAAAGAAGTGGCGCTAGAGATGGAATATGCATACCCTGAATATACTCAGAAATATATTAGTATGTGTGTCCTAAAAAACAAATAAACAAAAGAAAATCCTGCTGTAAACATCTACAGTAAGGACTCTTATATTTATTTGCAAGGCTTCATGGACAGTGACATCAGCTGGTGTTGTTGCCTTACTAACCACCAGGTACACATTTTTCATTGAGTAGTGTGCCTCCATGGCCCCTCCATGGTACACATCATAGCCAGTCTGTTCTCACCCTTAGTTTCCAGCAATTCCTCCTGTCCATGTCTGGTCTCTGCTCTCAGCTATCTGGAATGGTTCTATTGTGTTCTCTTGTTTTGCAAGGGAAGGGAGAGCTTCTCTGAAGACAGCTCCAGGAGAACCTTGATACCATGGACTCCCAACTCTGAGATGCTCCCAGTATTGCTTATCAGATATTCTTCTATCTCATAGAGCTGGGATGGGTTGCAGACTATCTCCTGCAGAGTCCATTGTACCAATCTAATATATGTTTGTAAAACTAAATTAAATTCAAAACCAATGGCAAATTTATAATTTACTTCAAAACTGCAGCTATCCCAGAAGGAAAAAAAAAAGGCTTTTTTAGCATTTTTATGTCCCATCAGTATTTCCTTTGCCACCAATCATGGCTAGACAGGTCTCCTAAAGAGTCACTCTGAAACCACATTGGAGGGGTGACAACCCCTTGCTGCAGTGCTGTCACTTAAGCTTTCTCTCCAGGTGTTTATGCAGAGCATAGTCTCCAAGTGTGTCAGGGAATAGTGCTCTCAGATTAAATTTTTAACTTCACAATTACAAAAGAAATAAAATCTTTGAAATACAGAAAAAAAGTGGAGAGTGAAGCCAGTGATTTCCCAGTGAAATGAGCAAGTCCCTGCGCTTTTCTTTTCTCTCCAAGAGACTTGGGACAAACCCTGCCCAACCTTGGTGGTTCTTCTATTATGTATTCTATATGTATTTGTAAAAATCAGTTGGAAGTATGCAAATTTTCCATGTTTCTTTGTAAGTATCCCCAAGTCAATTCTCATGTGTGGGTATTGCATTTAGAAGAAATCCTTCAAAAGCACAGACAGTCACCATCCTACTCTCTTACTTCTCATAGTATTTAGTCTATTGCACACTGAGTAGATGATCAGAGAGTGCTTGTTAACTAGCTTACTTAAGGCTCCTGCTGTGCATGGGGTAGGTACCTGGTAAATATTATGGGCTGCCTGCCTGACTTTTGAGGCTTATTATTCTTTTACATCTCATGTTAAAGCTCTACCACATCCTGTGAAACTATAACCTTGATGCAAGGATGTACATCTTCAGGCATTCACCACATAACAAAGAAAAATTAAAATGGGGAAGTCTTGCAAATAGGAATTTATCATATTGTTCACATTTGAAGGTAGGAGCCACAGATTGTTTGATATGCCATAATGGTAATAATAGTAACAACAACAGCAACACAGAGCCAGGCATGCCATAGGGTTTCTATAAATATCTGATATTTTCTTGAATTTAAATTTTCACTGTGCCTTCTCTTATATTTATATTAGTGTGAGTGTTTTTAATACCCAGTGAGGCATCTCTTTGTTGTTATTTTTTTGAGAGTCAGAGCTGAGAACAGACAAGCTTGTCAAATGTGAGAAGTTTAACCTTCATCACAACTTTTTAAATGGTTCTGTTTATAATGGTGATTGGGCTAGATCAGTGATATTGTAACTAATGTCTTCTTTTATTTTATATTTCTCTATTGCTTTAATAATAAAAACAATTATACTATTTACATGATATCACCAAAAAGTTTAATTGTCTTTTCATTAAGGTGATGATGGATCAACGATGTCATTAGCCTTACCCAGTCTGTGTCTTTCTAGTAGGGACCTAACAGTTTTCATTCTAGTCAACACAGGCAATTCAAAACCTATATTCAAATGTGTTTTTAAAGCATTTTTTAAAAATCCTGTGTATGTAACTTCATATTTAAAGGTGTTTAAAGGCAGTGCTATTTTTGATGTGTGTGCTGTACTGCGGTAGTTGATTGAGTTTATAGACGCTCTCTCTCATCCTCACAGACCGGAATCCCTGAGACTTTGCAGCACTCTGCTCAGTTGGCCGGGAGAAAGTTCTTGCCTGTTCAGTTCTTGCCACTGCCTTTGGCTCCTCAAGCCTCCCTCCTCTTCCTCTCCTGGGTTTCTGTATAATAAGTGTGTCTGGGTTTCTGTTGCATGGAACGTCCCAGAGCAAGAGACTCTGGGGCAGTCAAACAAAGGCAGGATTTCATTCACCTGGCAGGCTGACCCCGTGGATTCTGGCTAGAAACTAGGCCCCAGGGCCGCAGGGCTGAGAGGAGTGCGTTCCGTGATCCCCAGTGTGAGCAGCAGCTGCCTGGCCCATCTACCACAAGGGAGCTGTTCTCTCTCACCAGTGCACGGCTTTCTGCTTGTTGGCCAACCCATTTTTCCACGATTTGAAAAATCCTCTGGCTTTTGCAAATACCATCCTTAATGTCCTTGTACTGCTATGTTGGCTCAAATGGGAGAGGAAAATTAACATGTTAAAAGATTAATTAACTATTGGCAAAACTCCCTTTTAACCTTCTTACATTTTCTCCCTCTATTGCACAGCTGCAGCATGGTTAAACTAGCAACAGGGCAAGCTTCCTATGAGTGCTCTAGACCCCATTATCTTGTCCTGTGCACACAGTCATGTAATGCATAGGTGACCCCTGAGATACCAGAATGTGAGCCTGGCTGGGGATTCACTACTGAGCTTCAATCCCTGAACCTCAGAAAAGGAGTAAAGGAATTTCACACAATTCTTCCAATTACTAGTCATTTGATAGTGTAAATTACCCTATGGAGGCCCAGCGTCTCCCAGCCCAGCAGCCTCCTGTATAAGGTATAACTCCCACCTTCTGGAACCATTTTATGCTGCTAGGCACAAGCAAAGTGGAGACCACAGGATTCTTCCTACCCCTGCAGCGGGAATAGGACCCCCCCAGCCAAACCCCCCAGTAGCTCCTCACGTGCTGAAGTCTGGTGCTTTTGTCTTCTTGGAAACCATAGACTCCTTTTTTTAAGCTAATTTAGGCTATGATTTTTTTTTTTTTACCAGGGAGGATGATAAATCACCTCTTAGGGAACTGGTTCTTAAAAGCTATAAAAGTATGAAAAAAAAGAAAGCAGTAAGAAATGTTTTTAAATGCACAACAAAAGAATTTATATTTATCAGTGGTTTGCTGCCTTTTATTTTGGCTGTTGTTTGTAGGCTGTTGCAGTTTGTATATGTACTTTCAACACTCCAAATACCACTTTTCAGGTGGATAACTTTGTCACCTGGTTTTTCCTCCTGCTGTGGACTAAACTTTTCCATCTAACATTGACACTTACTCCATCAGGCAGGTCAACTGGCCCAGAATTACTCTCTCTGCCAATGGAGAGCTGAGTGAACTTGACCGTTAATTTTAGCTTTCATTTGGCTTCAACTCCACATTTTATGTTTCTTATTTGGGAATGGGCATTGACATCAAAGATGGATGTCATGGTGAGTTATATCCTAGGAAGTCTGCTCTTCCTTAGTGGGGAATTAAGGGTGAAAACACACACACACACAATTCCAAACTGGAAATCCAAAGAGATCAAATGAATCTTCCAGGCTGGGAGTGGGTAGAGCAGGCCTCTGTTAGGGATGTCCATTCCCAGTTCACATGTCTTCGATATCTTAGTAAATCAGTAGGAAAAGTAGCTATACCCTGGAGAGAGAGCATTCATTGCTTGTTTCCCATATTCTCACAGACACAAAGTTAATTTCTAAGAAAAGCAGCTCTGTGATTATCTATCATGACTACTGGGGCATGTATGGGAGGAAGAAATCAAACCCTAAGAGGGTGGCATCATCTTGTATTGGGAGCACATACAGATTTTGAGTAGCAAAATCCACTTTTGCCTCTCTGGATAAGAAAAAAAGTGGACTTTTTCAGACTACTGGAATGAGGTACAGTCTTAAGAAGGCTTTGAAGGAGAATACTACAATTAGGCCAAGACTCAGGAGCTCAAGGACTGACTTTGGTGGCCACCAAATACTCTGGGGATTGTAGCATTACCCACCCTGAAAGCAGTGGTGACCTCCTGTTTGCGCAGTTCCAGCCTCGTCATATTTTTGTCTGTCTTCATCGTGGCCTTTGGGGTTTCTTGCTGTTCTCTCCATATTCTTGCTTTCTGTCTCCTTTATGGCAGTGGGCGCCTGCTAATATTAAAAATCAACAACAACTAAAAAAAGACCAGTTGGCTCTACGGGAAGTGGGGAGTGTGGGCAAAAAGTCACTTCCTCAGGCAAACAGAGAAATATGGGAGAGGAAGAACTATGAAATTTGACTGAGGAAGAAGAAAGAAAATAAGTTTATTCTAGTCTCCTGGGAGCTAAATTTGACAAACTCGTGACTTAATGAGGAAACCCAAGCCTCCCAGTATTCAATATTACGTACGTAAAAGAGAAACTGTCTCAGGAAAGAGCCACCAAAGTCCTCATGAGAACTTTGAACAATTGTCTGTTCAGGACAATTTGGCTGCTCTTGATTTAATATTTTCTGTATTCCCCTGTCCATGTGGGTTCCTGAGAAAGGAAAGGATTTTGAAAATGAAAAGAGCTCCTCTTTCTTTCCCCTATCTTTGTCAAGGCCATATATTTATGACACAAGACCCCAGAGAGGACAGATACCTGTGAAGTGAGTGAATATCTTTATAGGGAATCCCGAAATATCAAGCAAAATACATGGAAAAGCTTGTTTCATCGTTGCTTCCTCAAAGAGTTTCTAGGTAATTAGATCAACCTTGTGCTAAAGGAAACTAACAGGACTCAACATCCTCAGGCATTTGAGCAAATAGATCTGTGACCCAAACAGAGTAGAATCTCAGGAAAGAAATAAAAATGATAAGGGGAAATCAGTGTGGCAGGCTCTCTGGATAGGTTCCTAGCTTTCTTCTGCTCTTTGCTCCCAAAAATTAGGTTAAAAAAAAAAATTTGGCCACATCATGGAAGTGTGGAACTTTTTTTGGCTGTGACCCCAAGGAAGGTACCCACAGTAAATCATTAATCCAGTCCAGGCACAAACATCCACGTCATGTTTGGACCATTAATGTCCCTTGGCCACCTGGAGAAACTTCATGCCTGATGCAATGGAAATGATAATGACTTACATTAGCACAGTCTCTCCATTTGTTAGGTGTGTTCTTCATTCATCACCTTATTTAGAGCCTCATAACCATCTTTTGAAATAGGCACTGAATATTTGTTAATCTCATTTATTAGATGAGGAGATTGAAGTATCTGAAATTTAACTGACTTGCCAAACATCTTGCAGATGGGGAATAGCAGAATCAGGCCCAGAATCCAGGTTTCTTTATTGTTAGTCCAAAGACTTCCTACAAGCTCTTAGGAGCAACGGTGTTTAAGTGTGAAAGGATGAATCTGAATCCTCTAGGGACCCGTATCACATGAGCTTCCCTGGGTTCCAAGTAACAGAAAACCAGCTCAACTTCTCTTGAGAGAAAAGGGGAAATTCATTTGTTCAGGTAACTGAGGAGTCTGGGAAACCTGGCTGGCCTAGCTGAATCCAGATCCTCAAATAGCTTGTCTGAAATATGTTGTGTCAAATGTCTGGGAATTCTCTTCTGTGTATGTTTAATTCTTAGGCAAGCTCTCCCCCCGTAGTAAAACGTTGGACAACGGCAGCTCTCAGCCTTACGATCTCCCAGTTTAGCAATATCAATGAAGGCAAGTCCCTTTTTTCTAACGGTTTCAGCCCAAATCGTGAGACTGACTCTCATTGGCCTGGTTGGGGTCATGTGCCAGGGACCGTGATGTCTGCTGGGCGCACCTGGCTCATGGGCCTTCATCAAGACAGGGATGGGGTAGCTTGAATGCCAGAAAGTCAGAATTGAAGAATGGTGGGTTCTCAAAGGAAAGTCAGGGTGCTGTTTTCAGAGGAGAGAATAGGTGCTTGGCAGGCAAAACAAAACAACAAATGGCCTTTAGAAGAGCTATTTCCAACTCACCTATCTGGCCCACCTTCCTTAAAGAGAGAGACAAAGCTGGAGGAGCAGGTGGGGGTGTAGGTATGTGAACAAGGTCTGATGCACATCTCTCCTCCCTCCCTTTTTTTCCAGCCCCTGATACATGCCCTCATATGCTGTTCCTCAGCTGATTTACTGGCCTAGAATACTCTTCTCTTCTCACCTCCCATACTGTATTTACTCATCCTTTGAACTTCAGTTCAGGTGTTACATCAGATAGGATGCTGATATGGATTGAATGTATCCCTCATCAAATCCATATGCTGAGCCTTAACCCCAAACTGATGATATTCGGAGGTAAGGCCCTTGGGAACTAATTAGGTTTAGATGAGGCTGGGGCCCCCATAATGGGCTTAATGTCCTTACAAGAAGAGGAAGAGGCCAGAGCATGTGCTCCCTTGCTTTGTCTCTCTGCCCTGTAAGGATACAGTTAAAAATTGGCTGTCTGCTGCCAGGAAGAGTGCTCTCACCAGGACCCAACCATTCTGGCACCTTTGTCTTGAATTTCTTGCCTCCAGAACTGTGAGAAAACAAATGTCTGTTGCTTAGGCCATCCAGTCTCTGGCTGTTCGTTATGGCAACGGGAGCTGACTACCACACATACTCTGTCTAAAGCCTGCACTCCACACTCACCTCCTCTAGCTCCTTGCTGCCCCTAAAGGATAGAAAATCTTACCAGAATTAATTTTACCTAAGCTACCAAGGCCTGATCATCAGTATGCAGATGGCTGCAGACAGGTAAACAAATGTCACCCATTAAAGAGAACACTGATTTCAGCAGTTGCAGTTCAGTTTTCCTGATGCTACTCAAGTTGTCCAGGACTTCATGAGAATTTTGATTCCTAGGCTTCCAGATGTGATACTGCATTTCAATTATGCTCTCAGATCGACAGCACACACTCGTAGAAACACTTCAAGAACTCTTAACACTTTGAGGATCCAGTAAAACAATGGGGAAAAACAAACTCAGGAACTTCGGGAGTAGTTTCCTTAGGTTATTGCATGAGTGCTGCTGGTGTTTATCACATTCAGGGTAAGATACATGCATTCCAAGAGCCACTCGCCCCCCAAACAAAGCAGGTGCTTCCAGCTTTCCTGGGGCTCCCCAGTTTCTGCCATGCTGCACCCCCGCAGAAGCCGTCACTGCTGCGCCTCTTCATCACTTGATAGAAAAAGACATTTGGTGGCATTGACATATGACTTTCAAGTGTCTGGGCATGCTCATCAAATTCTGAGTCTGTTCTAGTACTTTGCCATGAACATAAACTCTTATTTCTTACCACTGACTCATCTGCGAGAATACTGGGGATGCGTGCCGGTGCAGAGTGCCACACAACACGAAGCCTGGAGACTTAGCTCTCAATGACAGTGCAAGCTACTGCTGAAGAAGAATATATTAGCACAAATTTAGAACCCATATCTTCCCACATTTCTGTTTCTGAAACAGGGTGCACTTTAACGCCTTTAGTAATAAAAATAAAAATAGTTATCTACCCCTCTCTCCAAAACCTTCAGTTTTATCAATGATAGGCTGTACCATTGGTGGTGAATGACAATGAACAGAGATCTGACATTAGGTATAAAGAGCTCTACTAATGTACATAGGAAGCATTGAAATGGGAAGCCATCTCCTAGCCTCTGCATTATCTCTTTATGGCAATAGAACTATAAAGAGTCACAGATTTGTATAATTTCTTTCCTTGGCTAAAATATCTGTTCAAATTAATTTATGGAATTACTTCTTATATTGAAAAGATAAGTGTGTGTGGGAAAGGTGATGAAGACCTATCTTTCTACTAGGAGGGGTCAATATATGACACACATATACATGCAATCACTCCCCCCCAACTGGCATCCACATATACATTTACACACACCACTGTCAGGAGCTTTTTAATTTTGCAGTATCATGTCAAAGGAAAAATTTCCTAAGTATACTCGACTCCTTCCAAAAATGGCTTAGTGTGCTCCAAAGTCCATCTCAGAGTTCTGCCTGAAGAATCATAAGCCTTTGTGACAGGCAACATGCTGACTGCCAGTTACTACTATTCCTGACAATAATTTCATATGCACCTCAAATGAGGATAAATGGAATTTTTCTTAACTGTCACTTTTGTTTCATTAGCCATCAATTCACTGTCAAATAAATGATCACTCTGAAAGAATGGACAGCAAACTACAGATGACTTGAAGCAGGTTGTAGAAAGACATTAACCAAACCACTAGCCAAACTTCCCATTAAACACGTCCCTCAGCAGTATTCAAGTGACATTTATTCAACTATTATGGGTCTACCATGTTTGCTTATAAACATTGTGAAGGATGAAAAAGGAAGAATGGTGATGGGAGATTTATAATTAAGAAAGTTTTAGCTAAGGTTCAGAGTTTGGATTGTGTAGATCCAAATTAATCTCAGCTATTCTGCTGAAGCTCTGTGCTTATCTCAGAAATGCCCAGAGCCACAGTTCTGATTCTTAGCCAAAAATGAATAAAAAATACTGCTATAAATGGAATTTTTGTGTCCCTTCCACAAGTCATATCTTGAAACCAATCTCCAATGTAATAGTGTTTGGTGGGTGGGAACTTTGAGAGGTGATTAGGTCATGAGGGTGGGACTCTCATAAACTGGATCAGTGGCCGTGTGAGAGAGAGTCCAGAGGGACAGCTTACCCGCTCTGCTCTGTGAGGTCACCATGAAGACACAGCCATCTGTGAACTAGGAACCAGGAAGTGAGCCCTCCCCAGAATCCAAATCTGCCAGGGCCTAGATCTTGGAACTCCCTACCTCCAGAACTGTGAAAAATAAGTGTGTTATTTAGAAGCCATCCAGTCATGGTAGTCTATAGCAGCTCAAAAGGGCTAAGACAGGCAAACTTAATACAGTTTTATGCTAGCATCTGAGACAGATTAGGGGCAACCTATCCATAGAAAGTGTTGAGTATGATGATTTATATCTGGAGTCTATTCTATAATTTTGGTTTCTGCTCTTGAACATGGTCGTGTGGCCAAAGGGATATAAAAGACACCTTGTTGGATGAGACTGTGACTCACCTAATCATTACAACAACCTTGCACTATAGACAGGATTATCTTCATTTGACAGGCACTAGAATAGCCAGACTTTGAACCCGTGTCTTTTTTTCTAAGATCAGCCCCCCTTATACTTTCACAATATCTTCTGCCAATCTTTACAACTTTAGTTGAGGACTAAAAGAAAAAAAGAATATATTCCAGAAGCAACTCAATTTGGATCTGTTAGTCTTTGTGAGATCAATCTCAGAATAATGATTGCCCTCCAGAAAGTCTATTAATGAAAGCTCCTTTCTTCCTTGCTTGCTTATTGACTCCTTAGGGAACACAGGTCTCCCATTTGAGCACCCCTCCTTAATAAACAGAACCCATGCATCAAAAGAGAAGTATTAATCTTCATATAACTCTTTCCTCAAAGTAGGTAGGGAAATAATAATTTGGAAATAGGATGGCAATACAATGCAGGGTAATATTTCATTGTATCTTTAATACAAGGTTCACTGGCAAAACAAAATAGACTTGAATGAAGACTGCCTATAGCATTGGTGCCAACAGACTAGTAATATATTCATATATCATATTTTCCTTGTTCATATAAACTGAACTTAGTAATTACTTATTGGATTGTTACTGAGTGGTTAGCATATTCTGGGAAGGGCCATTCTCAAGCAAACTGTGAGATGGGAAAGGTATAAACATAGTCCCCTTTGTTTCTACTTTTTGTCCACTCTACTTCTCCAATTTCAAAGTGCCTAATTCTAGCAATATCTACCCCTATGAGAAAATATGCTCCTAAGAAAGGAATTGGCAGATTCATATGTACTATAAATATTTTTGCTGGATATTTTCTGCTTGCTTCTTCAGATTCTCTATTCACTCTTCTTTGCTGTTCCCACAGCTCCAGACAGTGACATATGAGGGTTGTATCAGAGCTCTCTACCCATCTGGCTTTTGGTTGGGTTTGGCTAATGGTGGCCCCAGGCAAAAGGTGAAGGGAAGAGAGAAGGATGAAGCCAAAGATATTTGATTCCATGGACACCTACCTGCAGGGTGCCTTGGTTTGCTGCTGCTTTTCAGTGCAAGTCAGCTCCTCTCAAGTTGGCCCTTTTCACACAACTTGTACCTTCGAATAACTGATACCTGCTCTAGATCCTTTGGGCCTAGGGATTTAATTGTTTTTGGATACTGCATCATCTCTTATGTATTTTTTAATACTCTGCCACCCCTTTATAAATAAAGTCTTTGCAAGCCTCAAAGAATTATCCTTACCATGCCATATTCTCTTGAACCCCTGTATGGTGCAACCAATACTGTCATCTGTATTTTAAAGAAACATTCATGAAGCCCCAAGAAAGCAAATTTTATTTATGGAATTTCTATATTGGCTACAGAGGAAGAGTTCTAGGGTATATCAATGATCTACTGCTTCAGAAGTTCATGAGTATACAATAAAAGTTAATTTTTTTGTTCATGAGTCTGTAACATTCTGCTGATCTGGAGTGTATGGATAACCTCAGCCAGCTGACTCATGCTTTTGCAGTCACCTGCAGGTCTTGTTGGTGCCTCTGCTGATCTTGGCTGGGCCCATGCATATATCTGAACGTCTGCTGGCAGGTGGCTGATCTAAGCAAACTTCATCTGGGACAAATGGGCTATCCGGCTCTGATCCATATGTCTTTTATTGTTCAGCAGATTAGTCATACATGTTCTTATGGCAATAGCAGAGGTCAAGGGGAGAGAAAGCAAATTATGCAAGTCTTTCCAAGCTTTTCTTCACATCAGGTCTGCTAACACTTCATAGGCTAAGGCAAATATCATGGCAAGATCCACAGTCAGAAACACCAAAAGGTTAAAAGGCAAAGCTTGAGCACCCAGGAAGGGATGAGGACCTGGGGCCATTGATGCAACCAATCAACTCCAGAGGTTTTTCATACTAACTAGTTCTTTACTCCACAACAAAGTGACATTTACAGTAGGCCTTGAAACTGGATTATCATAATTTGAAGAAGGGAGGTAACATGTGCAAAGCTTAGAAGCATGGAAGTGCTTGATGTGCTTAGGAAATGGTGAATAAATAAGTATGCTTTTAAAAAAACTTTATATGAATGGATCATACATTATGTACTTTGCATCTGGCTTTTTTGCTAAACATTATGGAGGATTCAATGTTGTGAATATGTCAGTTTTACCTAATTTGTCCCATAAATTAATGCAATTCCAATGACAATAGCAGGATTCTTCCTTTTTAGAAATTAATTGGCTAACTGTAATAATTATACAAAAGTCAGCCAAGAGTAAATAATCTTGAAGAAGAAAGTTGAAAGAATGACATTATGAAATATTTTCCAACCCAAGAATATATATATATGCTTTGATCTGCTTAAATCTTCTTTCAGTAATTCTTTTTTAGTTTTAACGTAGAACCCTTAAATGAAAGATGCTAGATTTTTTTGCTTCTGTCTCCTCAGAAGAGGAGAGAGAAAGTTTGGAGAGATGATAAAACCATGAGGGGACACTGTGCTCTGGGCCCTCCCCTGGACTAAACTTGCTTATAGATTGAGATCCAAGATTTGCAACCTGCTTTCTGCCTGGAAGTCTTTGAGCATAGCAGCTTTGCTGATGAAATTAACAAATAAGTGTAGAAGACATGGTGGCATGGGTATCTAGGTGAGAGTTCTTTTCCTCAATTTCCCATGGACTCCAAGTGATTTTGAGAATATTTGATGTCTTCTGAAGCTATGAGTCAATCCTAGATATTAGGAGGGAGGGAGAGCTAATATACCAATCAGAAGGCCACAGTGCATGGTGGGGGAATGACTCATCCACATGGAGTGCAGGAGGATGTAGCTACAGCTTTCCTGGAATTTAGATGCCAGAAAGCTGCATAGGAATTGATGGAGAAATGCCAGATGGACCAGTTGGCACCTGTCAAAGAAGCATTGAGTATCATCTAAATTGGGGAAGAGACAGGATGAAGACCTCAGCTATAGATGCTAGGAAGACCAGGGCACAAAAAGTGTGTTGCTTATGTGAGATAACATAAATGGGATTCTTGAACCACTTAGAGGTTTGGAATTAGGACCAACAGGAGGCAGAAACAGAAAAGACTTTGAAGGGACCGAAGAGGGTGAAAATCCCAGATTATATCAAGTTTTAAGATGGGAGTGACTAAGAAATTACTGGACTGGATTAGAGAAAAACCCAAAAGTGACTGAATTTACTTTGAAATTTCAAGATTTAGTACAGAGTGAAAATGGTTACTCAAGAACTAAGTTCAATTCAATTGTAAGAAAAAAAGAAAACCTGGAGTTTTCATATTTGGGTTTTGTGAGCTGTTGAAACAGTGAAGAGTCTGCCCATTTGAGATAGAGAAGTAGATAAGGTCATATATTAAACAGCTTTGACTCTCAGGAAGGGGTTTGTGTTTGATATGACTAATAAAATTGATATTTTCCAACAGAGAAGTAATATGGTCAGCTCTATTTTATAACTATTCTCTAGTAACAAAATGGTGTATGGAATGAAGGAGAGTGACTTTGACAGAACTTCCCATAGGAAGCTTTTCAGAGATCTAAGGAAGAGATGATGAAGGTTTAAATCAGAGACCTGACAATGAGGATGGAACAGTAGGGTGTCAGATATTTTTCAGGAGCAGAACTTAACAAACGTAAGTGTGAATCTTCCAAGGGTGTGAAAAGAATTGAAGACTCTTGCATGGCATGGTCAGAAGATGAGAAGTAAGAAAGGGTGAGGGTTAGAGGGCAAAAACTGTATTCAGATTTGTACATGGATTTGAGGTGTCCATAGTACTGAGGTGAAGACTTTTACTGAGAAATTAAACATGTAAGTCAGGAACTCAGGGGGAGTTTGAAGACTAGAAATGAAGATATGATGACCAATAAATTTCTGCATGCCAAGGACTTTCTTAAGGACAGTTTTTGGGGAATGAGTATGTAGACTGTTTAATTATCTCTTTTTCCTGCATTGTCTGGTAGGTAGTAATTTGTAGAGCCCTGGGAAATTGCTTGCCTCCAGTACGCCAGCCAGATCCCTAAAGTCTCACTGCTAGAAATGCATGGCTTTGTTAAATTGCTTAATCATGTGATCCATTTTTAAATGCAAATTTTTATGTAAGTGATAGACCACTGAAATCTCTCGTGTCTTGGTAAAAATAACCTGAGAAGAACTAAAATTGCAAAATGAGAAAAGAGAAAGGGGAGACAAGAATGAGTGGCTGCAATTATACCTATACTTCATATTTTGGTAAAGTTTGTGTGTGAATGAATCTTAGGAACTACACTTCAGGGTCAAAGACACTCATGATAATCTACAACGTCTGAGATTTCAGTCACTATTCCAAACACGTATATTTTCACCTTCTGATTATGGGTGTTTTTTCAGTGTAACCTCAGCCATGTCTCTGACCTCCTTGTTTCTGAAACACCCTCTTGGAGGCACATCCTTAGTATAACATATATACACCACAACCTGGGTTATAACACAACCTTAGTATAACATATATACATCCACATCTCTAGAGGCTCATTGTTGGCCTCTTTCAAAAAGCTATAGAGCATTTGTATATGAAACTAAGTGCACTAAAGGCCTTGTCACCTGACTTGAGGAGAATGGGGCTTTAGAGAGCCAGAATAGCTATAAAGTTGAGATTATTCCAGAATTTTGTTGCTGAGATACAGAAAAGTTAGGGGGAAAAAAAAAAAAGGTTAGGCAATTTGTCTACCGACCCAGTGAACTCTTCCTGAAATTCCAGCTTATCCCATTTATCCTAGATATGAGAACTTGATTGTCTCTGTGCCACAGTTTCTAAATATGGACAATGAGGATAACAGAATCAATTTTATAAGGTTGTTTTAAGGATTAAATAGCATAAAACATCACATTGGCAATGTACTTATCACTTTACATACAAAAGCTCAATGAATGGGTGTATAATGCTTATAATGACTAGTCCAGCATAATGAGTCTCCTTTATTTCTGTGCTGAGTTCCCTGAAACACACCTCCTTTCAAATGTCTTTTCTAGAAGGAAGGGATTCAAAAGAAGGTACATATGAAAATGGAGAGGCAGTCACATGAACTTAAAGTGTTGGGTGGAAAGGGTGATTGAAATGTGTACTAAAATCATTACTGTGCCCAAGTGAGATAATTACGCATCTTCCTATCATTCCTTCTTACTGCTGAGCCACTTTCACACTGACAGAATCCCACTAGCAGCGGAAGAGGACGAATCATTGCCCAGTGTGTGAGAGGAGGGACGAGTCCAGTCTGCAGTTTCATACTGAAAATGCCTTACTCTGCTCTAACAGTGGGCTTTCTGATTTTCTAGGGAAGCGTCCTTAGGAGAACATGTCACATGTGAAGCATATCATTGCATTCACAACCCTGAAATAACATTCTCTGGTGGTGTTTTGGGAAGGATGTGTAGATGTCAACCAAAACCACAAAGAAAGGATGTTGTCACTTTCCTGTGGCATGTAAGAAAAACATGGATATTTTGATGTGTCCAGTTACATCTGAGCAAACTCAGCGTAGCTAAGGAAAAGATCAGTTTTCAAAGTACTACTCATTGAGTAAATGAGGTATGACTACAAAGAAAGTGATAAATTATGTTTTAAAGCTTATTAAAACCAGTCACAACTGGTGTGTGTGTGTGTGTGTGTGTGTGCGAGCGTGTATGCATAGTTTGTGTTTGTGTGAGTTCTTTTCAGGCATTTTTGCCTACCACTTAATTTAAACAGAAAAATCTTCAGTGCATTATAAAAATGACTCCCACACATTAATGCTAAGTTTTTAAACATTATCTTGCTTGATTCCAAGTCGTTCATAAATGAGCATCGAAAAAACAGGATATTAATGACAACAAATATATACATTTATATGTTTTATAACACAGTGTTTGCTATAGGCATTAGAAGCTACACCTTTGCACTCTTAATTTCTATAATCTCACACTATCAACATCTCTTTTGAGGAATGACTTTTTGAAGCAGTCTCTTTTATGAACATTTCATATTCATAAAGTGATGGCTTCCTCCTGTCAGGCCTTATCCTCACTCAGCAAAATTGGAAGTCATTTTTCTGAAGAGAGCCGCACTGTTGGAACAAACTCAACAAGAATTCACATCACACATAAAAAGCTTTTGGAAGAGACCTGGGATTGGCTCTGGGGCAGACATAATTCAAATGCAAATGCGTTTCATCAGTGGCTTGCTGTGGATGCCAAATTTTGGGGCAAAAAGAGGACTAACTACTGATCATTTGCTCTTTTCTACCACTAATCAGAATATCAACAACAGAACCAATATTGTTGTTTCAAACCAATGTCCTAAGAGGCTTATAAAAGCATTGTAATGCTCGATCGATCATTACAGAGACATTACCAATGGTACCCCCTTTTGTGTTTCACAATGACTCAGACTTATAAAGGAAAGAGATTTACTATATATGACAAAAATTAAAATATACAATATAAAAAAGGATAAAATCACCATATTTGCCCTGTATCTAAAAATAAGACCATTAAAATGTTTAATGTATTTCCTTCTAGATGTGTTTATTACTAAGTAGTGTTTGCATAGTTGTGGTTTAGCAACCAGCATTTTTTTCTTTCAGTCAACATTAGAAAAATCTCTTCTCAACTATATTTTTTAGTGTCTTATAATATTGGAGTATTTACATAATATTCCACAATGTAACTATCCTAGAATTTACTTATCTGTTTTCTCAGGGAAAATTAAGTATTTAGACACTTTAAAAATTAACTTTTTATTATTATTTCCTTATGATAGTTTCTCTAGAAGTGGAATTAACTGCTCAGAGGTTATGAGCATTTCTTGAGGCTTTTGATAAATGTGCAGGGTCCGTTACTACGAAAATTCACAATACCTCTTCATTCTTCTATTTCCCCTACACCAGTGGTCCTCACCTGGATTTGATTGTGCCCCTCCTCCGGGGGATGCTTGACAAGTCTGGAGACATTTTGTTTGCACAACAAGGGAAGTGCTATTGGCACTAGTGGGTAGAGACCAGGGATGCTGCTTAAGATCTCACAGGGCACAAATGGCAAAGCATTACCCAGCCTAAAATGTCATAGTGCCTTTCTTCATATCCCCATTTGAAAAGTAATTCCCTTGGTTATTTCACTAGAAAAAGGTTGGTTGAGAGGAGATGCTAAGAAAGATCCTCCAAGGGAAGGGAGCTTTATGAGAAAAAAATGCTTATTTGTCAGAAAGCAGAAGAAATGTAATAAACAATGAAAAATATCTCCAGATTTTGCCAAATGTTTCCTAAGGGATTAAGTAGCCAGCAGCTGAGAACTGGTTTACACTGATCAAGATGCCTTGCTCATAGTTGGTGCTGAATAAATAACTGTTGCTAAATATATGAATTAATATTTCAATTATGGATTTATTGGCTATTATTAGTTCCTCTCTTCTACTCCAAAAAAGTAGCTTTCAAATTGAAATGCAATCCATGTGTTTAATTTAAAAGACCAATAAAAAAGCAAGATTATTGAAAAGCACAGAAATTATTAGGTTTACTAAGTCTTGAAACCATCCAGCATTCCTGGAAAACAAACAAATAATTTTTTCCCAGAAAGAGAAACTGAAGTTCAGGAATATGGGCTGATGCATCCGAGGTCACATAACAATTTCCATGTGAGAACAAAGTACCTTCTCCTCACTGAGGACACAGATAGAGCCATCTTCACATTTGTCATCCCACCAGTACCTTTCCACCCAGCTCTATCCCCTGCTAGAGAAAAACCCCGCTGAGAACAAGGACTGGATCTTACATCTATTTTTATTTTCCACAGTGCCAAGCACAGTGTCTTGTCTAAAACAAGTATTAGAACAAATGTGATTTAAATGGATAATGTTTCCTTTTACTCAGGATCTAATTTCCTTTCTATGTCTAATCAGAGTCCTTATCGTTCAGCAGCCATAGATCACAGTCATCATTAACTATGATGGAGATTAGCCAAGGCTCTAGATTTATGTTTCTGGGAGTCAGCAAGGTACAAGTCTCTGTCTGCACTCCAGATGGCGTTTTGGATGGATGTTCCATGAAGTTGTTATTTAAAAGCCTGGCAGCATCCTTTGCCAAGTGGGTAGTCACAGCTGGCATCCCTCTTGTTAGCATTTTGTTGTTTAATAGAAGGTCTGAACGTGATTATGTGCCAGGGTCTGGGCAACAATACTAGAGACCAGTCTTGCCCTGACAGGCTTTGGTGAGAGTACTTGGCTAACTATCTGTTTTCTTAGATATTCAAGTCAACAGATATTTATTGAAGCTTTATGCTTGCAAGACACTTGGCTAGGCACAGTAAGAGATAGAACCATCATGTAAGATATATATCACCAAGCATAAAAAGGAGATTAAAAAAAACTTGTAAGGGAGAGAAGTGCAAAAATTAGCACAAATCCAGGGCAGGCTCTAATTAAAGCCATGAGAGAGGTATCAGTTTGGATTTGCAGGGACAAAGGAGAGAAAGATCAAGACCAGCTGAGAAATCAGGAAAGATCTAATGGAAGAGCTGGCAATTGGCCTGGGCATTGAAGGATGGATGAGCGTTTGATGGGTAAAGAGGAATTCCAGGAACAACCTGAGCAAATTCACAGATGCTAGGAAGGATGGGGCATATCCAGTATGTAATAACAGTAGTAATGTGATAGATAATTTGTAGTAAGATCTTACTATTTTCAAATGTATTCTATTCAACTTTGTGTCCTTTTCTATTAAAGATGGAACCAAGATCAGTTTATATATATATTAGGCACAATGCTTAGGATCCACAGTGAGTACTTTTGAGGTCTGCCCCTAAATTTTAATTTATTTTACAATCAGAAGGAAAAGTAATATAATCCAGTGTGGATTACATTCATCTTTATAGTAATGCTGTCATAAAATATAATAATTAGTATTATTTTCATGGTGGAAAGACCCACAAAAGACTGTGTGTGGAATGTGGCCCCAAGTGGAACCATCCTTGACTCCTTTCATTCCTTTGCTTTTACCTCCAAACTATATTCTAAGTCTTTCTTTACTCTCCATTTCCATCTATCTGACAAAGACAAACCACCATAATCTCTTACACAGATTACAATATGAGCTCTTCTCCAATTTTCTGCGTTTACTCTTATCCTGTAAAATCCATTTCCAAGCAACTGCCCAGGGAACTGTGATCATTCATTTGCTTAAAAAATTCCAGTGGTTTCCTATTACACTAAAAAATACAATTTCATCTTATCTTAGCTAAGGGCCCTGGCTACCAGTATTGACTCCATTTGTATTATTCTCACCATGAGCACTACCATCATGACCTAGCTGTGCTGGTCCTTTCTCTGTTGGTGGAACATAACTGCTCAGGGTCTGTTAGCCCTAGATTCTTTCCACCTGTAATGTTTACATCTCCCTTAGTTTTGCATGACTTTTGTTTCCCAATATTTAGATCCCAATTCACACCTGACTTCCTCAAAGAGTTCTTCCGTGGCCATAGAATTCCTGTATGTTATCCCAGTTTAATTTTTAAAATGGCATTTATTAATATATGAAATTCAAATGTATATTTATTTGCAGATTTTTTTATTGTCTGTCTGTCTTGATAAGGAGGTGAATTTCATGAGAACAACCAGAGTATCCTCAGGGATTAGAAAAGTACCAGGAAGATTATAGACACTCAATTCTATACTTATTCAATGGATAAAAATTCAGTGTCTACTACATACATAGAATTGGAGTTCAGTGTGGAATAAAATAAATTTGGTTTCTGCCCTCATGGAGTTTATATAACAGGATTTATGTTTTTTATATAAATAAATCTTTGAAAGGCATGAGGTAGGAACTGTTACTATCCCATTTTCCTAAAGTGAGATGCTAGGACTGCAGGTTAATTCTTGTGGTCAGCTGGGACTTGAAGCCTGGTAGCTCATCTTCAGAACTTGTCCTCTTAACACTACATTGAATACCTTTCAACAATAAGCATACTTACTCCCATGTTTAGGTAATGGCTGGATATGTAAATCTAGAAATTTTGAAGTGTCTTGGATACCAAGGCTGAGAAAGTCTTTCCTTAGTGAGAAGACAATGAAATGTTGAAGGATTTAAGATTAAAGTGTTCTTTAGAAAGGATGCCCTGGAAAGTAGTATGGGAGGTCAGTGAAAGGAAGAAATCCTGGAACAAGAAATTTAGTAGGTTATTGCTATGGCCTGTCAACCACTCAACATATTTTAGGAACTTAGTGGCAGTTCAAAATTGTATGTTACTTGCACCCATTTCCTAATAACAGCTGCTGGATGAAGGAAGATTCATTTTTTGCATTTATTGAGGACAACTCTCAGGCAGAAAACTCTCCAATTCTATTCTGGAAACATCTATTTCATATATTTTCTGATGAAAATTACCAGTAGCATCAGTACCCAAAGATGATTGTAGCTATGCTTTATAATAATTATCGGCTTGTGGCCACAGATAATGTTTACTGTATCCATGCTGTCTTGAGATAACTTTGTATTCCCTGCTCCAGATTGATCACAACTGCCCAACATTCATTCATTCATTCATTCATTTCTTAATTCATTACTCATACATTCACTGAGCACATTATGTGTTCAGGAATGCTAGCTTCCAGTTTAGTGAGGGAGATGGACTTATTCTCTGGTAAAGGAAATTCCCTTGAATCTTTACTTACTATACCCAGAATAGGGATACTTCTCCCCATCTCCACCATTGTCACTCTGAGCCATCTCCTTCACACAGTTTCTTTTAAAAGCCTAGTAATTAATCTCTCTGCTTTTACATTTCTCCCCTATTCTTAACATAGAAACCAAAGTGATTCTTGTAAAATGTGAGATCATGCCACTCCTCTGCTCAAAACCTGCAATGTCTCCCCCTTACACTTAGAGAAAAATCAAGACATCTTGGATGAAGAGGCCCCATGTAATCTGGCTATGGACCTTATTTCCTACTGCTGTTCCCCACACACCCCCATTCCTTCACTGCTCCAAAAACAGTGGCCTCCTTCTTACCTCTCAAACACCCCACGCATGCTTCAATCTCAGGGCATTTGCACTGCTCATCTTTACTAGCATCCGTCAAATTCCAAACATCCTATGTAATTTACTTTTTATAATTATCACTGTCTGTCTCCCTCACCTGTGCATCCCTCCACAAGGTCTTCCTCTATTTTGTTTGCTGTTGTTTCTCATGTACCCCAAACAGGGTGACACATAACAAAGTTAGATGAATAAATAAATATGTACAAATTCAATGCAACATTGTGACAGTGAATAAAGTGTTTGAGAGAGTGTGTCAAAGAGCAGAGACTCCACTGGAAAGAATTAAGGGGAGAATTCTAAGAAATACCCACTTTAAGCCAAATATCTAATATTCTGACTCACTGAGATTATTATCCCCACTTTTAAGAGGGGAAGAGGCCCCTAGACTAGACAAATTTCCACACCAACTCCATTTATAGCTGACTTTCCACAGTGCTCCCATCTTCTCTAAACAATTAAAGATTATTTTCCACTGCGAATAAACAGAACTTTGGCTTATTGTACTGATGCTTATTGGTTCATGTAATCCTCAATATTTATTAATTATGACTTATCTTAGGGTTGGCCTAATGTATGAGCTAGAAGGTAAGATATAGAGCCCAAAAAGTTTTTCCCTTACCCCCCAAATATTCTCCCTGTCAACAGTCTATAGAACCTTAGAGTTTTATCAGTAGGATAGGTATAACTTTGTGATTTTTGTTGAACCCTGTTAAAAGGTAAATGCCTTTGATAACCAGAGCATTAATCCAGTAATCCTTTGGCGTGAATATTTTATTAAGCATTTTCAACCAAGAATTGAGAAAGAAGGTGCTGGTGGCATAGGGAAGGTAAGATGGAAGAAAGGTAGAGTATGGAGTGCTAATTGATAATGACTACCTTCCAAAGATTATCAAAATAAAATGTGTATGTTTTTGAGGTGGGGCATATGCAGAAGTACAGGGCTAGGTTGAGATGTCAGTGAGGACAAAAGAGGAGAAAAGGATTCTCAGAAGGATGGGACATTGTGATGATATGAAGAGAAGTCTTTATCTACTATAAATTTAGCTTGAAGTCCAGTCTAGTCCTAAGATTCAAGTGCAAGGGGCATCACACTGCAGTGGACAGAGCACAGGACACCCTGGCTTTGTCCTTAGCTTCACCCCTTTCTATTTATATCACCCTGAACCATGGCTTCTTCATTTACATAGCAGGGATAGTAATGTCTATTATTCTCCAAATATTAGGATCAAACGCTCTAACTAAAGGAAAAACTATGTAGAACATTTAGAAAGTTAAGAAGGTCTCAAAGGAGAGGAAGGAGGAATGTCAGAATTACCCAAGGGGTGTTTTCACAAAACACTTGCACCCTCCCTAAGCCCCAAGTTGTTTTTCCCTGATACTTTGATTTTTTTAAACCCAATTTTTTATTATGATAAATTTCAGACATACATAAAAGTAGAAGGAATAGTGTGAAACCTTGCCATTATCTTTGATCTAGCTTTAAACAGCTATTGGTATATTACCTAACTTGTTTCATCTACCCCTTGCTAGTCACTAATATTTACAACTTTACTTAGACAGAATTTGTATAACAAAAATGCATAGATTTTAAGTATATAATTCAATGAGTTTTTGTAAATATCTAAAGTCATGCAACCATAACTGGAATATAGTTTTTGTACCATTTCTATCACCCAAATAAGTTCTTCCTCATGTGAATACCGTGACTTCTTGCTGCCACTCCCAGTCCCTTTTTTAGGTTAAAGAAAATTCCTTTTATGTCTCATGTTGAGACTCTTTATCATGAATGATTTTTGAATTTTGTCAAATGAATTTTTATACATCTATTGACATGTTCATTATTTCCTTCATTCTATAAGCTATCATTTATTATAATAACTGATTTTTGAAAGTTAAATTAAATTGCACTACTGAGATAAATCCCACTTGGTTCTGATGGATAGTCCTTTTTAATATGTTTCTGGATTCAGTTGCTAATTTTTTTAAAGGATTTGTGTATCTCTGTTCATGAGGGATATTGGCCTGCAATGTTCTTTTTCTGTAATTTGTCAGGCATTGCTATCAGGATAATATTGCCCTCACAGAATAAGTTGGAAATTGTACCTTCCTCCTCTATTTTCAGGAAGAATTTGTGACTTGTTTAGCATTATTTCTTCTTAAAGTATTTACTGGAAATCACTGAAAGCCATCTGGTTTGGACTTGTCTTTCAGAGAAGTTGTTTTGTTTTGTTTTGTTTTTAAAGTGGGTTGTCATTACTGTGCAGGGCTCTATCTTTCTCTCTGCCTTACCAATTGTCATTATTCTGGATGGTGGCTACTCTAGGAAGAATTTCAATTGTTAATTCAATTAATTTTCTTGTTACATGCCAATTCATTTCCTATTTCTTATTAAGTCAGGGGTGGTTGTATCTTTTCATTGAATTTGACAATTTATTAGTATAAAGTTGTTCATAATATTCTCTTTTAATCATTTTATTATCTGTAGGATTAGTAGTGATGTCTCCAACTTCATCCTTGTTTTTGTTAATGTGTGCCTTCTATGTTTTGTTCTTGGTCAGTCTATCTACAGAGAAAAAGGTTTGCTCATTTTATTGATCTTTTCAAACAACCAGTCTCTGGTTTTACTTATTTACTCCATAACTGCATGGTTTCTGTCATTGATTTCTACTTTCATCTTGATTATATCCTTCTTTCTTCTTGCTTTGGATATAGTTTGCTCTTCTAGTTTTTAAAGATGCAATCTTAAGTTATTGGTTTGGGACCATTATTCTTTCCAGTATAGGTATTTAAAGCTATAATATTCCTCTATGCATTGTTTCAGTTTCATCCAATGAATTTAGTACATTGTATTTTCATTTTTAATTATTTTAAATGATTTTGTTTTCCCTTATGATTTTTTCCTTTGACAAATGTGTCAAAGAAAATTTTACTTAATTTCCATATGTTTATGGATTGCCAACATTTCTTCCATTATTTATTTCTCATTTAACTCCATTGTCATTAGATAACATATTCTGTATGATTTTAATTCTTTAAAATTTACTGAAACTCGTCTTATAGAATAGCATACAACTTGTCTTAGAGATCTTAGAGTATGTCCCATATATGCTGGAAAAGAATGTCTACTATTGTTTGGAAGAGATTTCTATAAACGTCAGATAAGTTAATTTGATTGATAGTGTTGTTCAAGTCGTCTCTGTGCTTGCTAATTTTCTATCTCATTGCTCTATCATTTATTGAAAATGGTTTATTTAAATCTCCAAATTAATATCTTAGAATTGCCTATTTCTCCTTTCAGTTCTGTCAATTTCTACTCCATATATGTTGGTGCTTTGTTATTGGGTGCATTTACATTTATAATTATTTCTTTTCCTGAATGATTGTTCATTTCTAACATTATTGAATGTCAACTCTTCTAGGGATTGTTTTTGTGTTAAAATCTATTTTGTTATATAACCATTCCAGCTCTCTTATGATTACCATTTCATGTTTTATCCTTTTCCATCATTTTTACTTTCAAACTGTTTGTGTCTTTGAAACTAAAATGCCTCTTAATAGACAGCAAATAGTTGTCTTTTTGGTTAATCAGTTCTGACATTCCCTGCCTTTTAGGTGGCATGTTTACTCCACTAACTAATGCTGTTATGATAGAGCTATATTTAAATCTGGCATTTTGCTACTAGCTTCTATATATCTTATGTCTTTTTTCCTTGTTCCTTCTTTATGTCTTGTTTTTAGTTAAGATAATTCTTAGTGTACTATTGTAATTAATTTTTTGTTTTTATCCTTAGATTTTTATTTTAGCTCTTTAATTGATGGTTTCTCTAGGGATTACATTAATCTTCAGATTAATATGAATGTAATTCCACTAAAATACAAACATTCCATATAGTTCCACATCCTCCCCCTCCTTAGTACTATTATTATTATGTATATATTTTAAACCCAATAGTACAGTTACATTATTAAACTGTTTTATGAAAGTTTAAATCTGTCTTTAACATAATTACTATGTATGTTTCTTTATATCCTTTATATAATCTTTGATATTTATACATATATTACATTTTTTACCACTTTACATGTCTTTGAATTTAATTCAGTTTACCTTTGGTATCATTTTCTTTCTTTCAACCTGATGGATTATTTTTTAGTATTTCTTGTAGGGAAAAATTCCTAACAAAAAATTTCCCCAGACTTTTTTAGTCTTAGTATATCCATATAGTGCTAACATAGGATTCTTGGTTAACAGCTATTTTTTTAGTATTTTGACAATGTCATTTCATTGCCTTTTCAACTCCATAATTTTTAATGAAAATTCAAACATTTAATTGTATTGTTGTTCTGGTTGTAATGAGTTTTTTTCCTCTTGATGTCTTAAAGATTTTTCTTTGTCTTTCAGTAGTTTTCCTAAGATGTGTTTAGGTATAACTTTTAGGGTTTGTATCTTACTTGGGGTTTGTTGAGACTTTTGTATATTTATATTAAGTTTTTCATCATATTTGGAAAAATTTCAAACACTATTTCGATATTATTTTCTGCCTTTTTCTATCTCTTTGTTTAGGCTTTCATTGATGTGTGTGTGTGTGTGTGTGTGTGTGTGTGTGTGTGTGTGTGTGTGTGTGTGTATGTATGCTTGATACTGCCCCATAGGTCTTTTAGGCTCTGTTCTTTTTTTTAAATATTTATTTATTTATTAAGTTATCATTGGTATACAATCCTATGAAGGTTTCACATGAGCAACATTGTGGTTATTACATTCACCCATATTATCAGTCCCCCATACACACCCCATTGCAGTCGCTGTCTATCAGCATAGTAAGATGCTATAGAGTCACTACTTATCTTCTCTGTGCTATACTGCCTTCCCTGTGACACCTCTACATTATGTGTGCCAATCATAATACCCTTTAATCCCCTTCTCCCTCCCTCCACACCCACTCTCCCCAAACCCTTCCCTTTGGGAGTAGGTAACCACTACTCCATTCTTGGAGTCTGTGAGTCTGCTGCTGTTTTGTTCCTTCAGTTTTGCTTTGTTGTTATACTCCACAAATAAGGGAAATCATTTGGTACTTGTCTTTCTCTGCCTGGCTTATTTCACTGAGCATAATACCCTCTAGCTCCATGCACGTTGTTGTAAATGGTAGGATTTGTTTTCTTCTTATGGTTGAATAATATTTCATTGTGTATATGTACCAAATCTTCTTTATCCATTCATCTACTGATAGACACTTAGGTTGCTTCCATATCTTGGCTACTGTAAATAGTGCTGTGATAAACATAGGGGTGCATATATCTTCTTGAATTAGGGATCTTGTTTTCTTTGGATAAATTCCTAGGAGTGGAATTACTGGGTCAAATGGTATTTCTATTTTGAATTTTTTGAGGAACCTCCATACTGCTTTCCACAATGGTTGAACTAGTTTACATTCCCTCAAGCAGTGTAGGAGGGTTCCCCCTACTTTGCATCCTCGCCAGCATTTTTTCCTTGCCTTTTGGATGCTGTCCATCCTAACTGGTGTGAGGTGATCTCATTGTGGTTTTAATTTGTGTTTTCCTGATAGTAATGTGGAGTATCTTTTCATGTGCCTGTTGGCCATCTTAATTTCTTTGGAGAAGTGTCTGTTCAGATCATCCACCTGTTTTTTAAGCAGGTTATTTGCTTTTTGAGTTTTTAGGCATGCGAGTTCTTTATACATTTTGGATGTTAACCCCTTGTTGGATATATCATTTATGAATATATTCTTCCACACTTTTGTTATACTGATGGTATCCTTTGCTGTACAGAAGCTTTTCAGTTTGATGTAGTCCCGTTTGTTCATTTTTGCTTTTGTTTCTCTTGCCAGAGGAGATGTGTTCAGGAAAAACTAGCTCATGTTTATATTCAAGAGATTTTTGCCTCTATTTTCTTCTAAGAGTTTCCTGGTTTCATGACTTACATTCAGATCTTTGATCCATTTTGAGTTTACTTTTGTATATAGAGTTTGACAATAATTCAGTTTCATCCTTTTACGTGTAACTGTCCAGTTTTGCCAATACCAGTTGTTAAAGAGCTGTTGTTTCCCTATTGTATATCCATGGCTCCTTTATTGTACATTAATTGACCATATAATCTTGGGTTTATATCTGGGCTCTATATTCAGTTCCACTGATCTATGGGTCTGTTCTTGTGCCAGTGCCAAATTGTCTTGATTACTGTGGTTTTGTGGTAGAGCTTGAAGTTGGGGAGCATAATCCCCCCAGCTTTATTCTCCTGCTTAAGATTGCTCTGGTTATTCGGGGTCTTTTGTGGTTCCATATGAATTTTAGTACCATTTGTTCTAGTTTGTTGAAGAATGCTGTCGTTATTTTGATAGGGATTGCACTGAATCTGTAGATTGCTTTATTCAGGATGGCCATTTTAACAATATTAATTCTTACTATTCATGCACATGGGATGTATTTATATTTATTGGTATCTTCTTTAATTTCTCTCATGAGTGTCTTGTAGTTTTCAGGGTATAGGTCTTTCACTTCCTTGGTTAGGTTTATTCCTAGGTATTGTATTCTTTTTGACACAATTGTAAATGGAATTGTTTTCCTGATTTCCCTTTTTGCTAGTTTGTTGTTAGTAAATAGGAATGCAACAGATTTCTGTGTATTAATTTTGTATCCTGTCATATTCTGTACTCTTTGTCTATCCCTTGACTGACTTTGTGGGTAGTTGATTTAATTTTGCATTTGCTTAGTAATTAATTGGTCTACTTCCTTTCCTTTGTTTTATTTTCTCTGGGAATGGCTATTTAGCCTTAGAAGCATTTCCATTTATAGCATTCCCTCCAAAATACACTGCTGAGAAGTTTTGTGGGAGGTAAATTCCCTCACCTTTTGCTAATCTGGACATTGTTTTACCCCTGCTTCAAATTTAAATAATAATCTTGCTTGGTAGAGTATTCTTGGGTCAAGGCCCTTCTGTTCCATTGCATTAAATATATCATGCCACTCCCTTCTGGCCTGTAAGGTTTCTGTTGAGAAGTCTGATGATAACATAATGGGTTTACTTTTGTATGTGATCTTTTTTCTTTCTCTGGCTGCTTTTAATACTCAGTCCTTGTCCTTGATATTTTTCATTTTAATTATTATATGTCTTGGTGTTATCTTCCTTGGGTCCCTTGTGTTGGGGAATCTGTGCACCTCCATGGCCTGAGAGACTATTTCCTTCCCCAGGCTGGGGAAGTTTTCAGCAATTACCTCCTCAAAGACACTTTCCATCCCTTTTTCTCTCTCTTCTTCTGGTACCCCTATAATGCAAATATTGTTCTATTTGGATTGGTCGCACAGTTCTCTTAATATTATTTCATTCCTAGAGATCCTTTTTTCTCTCTGTACCTCAGATTCTTTGTATTCTTGTTCTCTAATTTCTATTCATTTACCATCTCCTCTACCTCATCTTAATCTGCTTTTAAATCCCTCCATTGTATGTTTTATTTCAGATACTGTATTTTTCAAAGTTTTTATCTCTTTCTTGAAGTCCTCCATAAAATCTTGAATATTTTTCTGTTGCTCTGTGAGCATGTTTATGATTTTTATTTTGATATTTTTATCAAGAAAACTGGTGACTGCAGTTTCACTTAGCCCTCTTTCTGGTGATTGAGGGATTCTGGGTTGTACCAGGTTCTTTTGCCATTTCATATTTCTAATTATTACCATGGAATAACAACTTTCTGCAGGTGATGCCCTTTAGTACCCAGAAGCTCTACTCTCTGGAACTACCCAGCCCCTAGAGCAATGGCGGGGATCACCAGCACATGGCGCCAGTACCTGTCCAGAGAAAAGAGCTTTCCTGCTTCCTGGCTACAGTGCTTCCCTCCATTGCCAGAGCCAGTGGGCCAAGAGTGCAGGGATGAGCCTCTTCATTATTCCCCTGTAGCTGCCATAGGTGGGTCTGCCCTCTGGCTGGTCTGGCACCATGGCAGGGCAGCAGGTTTGTGAACTGGTGCCATTTGGGATGAAGAAACAACAGGCCATGTATTGCAGTGTGGGACCTCAGTGCTGCATTGACAGCCCAGGGATGGAGCCCCTGAAGTTCCTGAATGTTACCAACCTGCTGAGTTGATTGTGCCGGGACAACTTTGTCCACCTGTCCTTTCTCCTGAGCAGCAAGCTCTGTGTAATCCTTGCCCTTTTAGCACCCCTCTCACTGTTGGGAAGTCTTTCAAAATGCCCACCTTTCTTTTGTCCTGGGGCAGCTGGTTGTGGGTACCTGTTCTCCACAAGAGGCTGTAATCTCAGTCTCTCCGAGTATTCCACATGTCTTTGCTTTCCAACCCCTCTAATCTCCAGAGCACCATATAATGTGGGTTCATGCTCCTGGAGTAGATATCCAGGGGCAACTGTTTATCAGTCCTAGGCTTGTATTCCCTCCCTACTCTGTTTCTCTTCCTCCTGCCTGTGAGCTGCGGTGGGGGACAGGGCTTGGGTCCTGCCAGATCATGGCTTTGCTACTTTACCCTTTCCCATGAGGTCTTCTTTTTTCTCCAGATTTAGGCCATTTGTTGCAGTTTTCTTTCTGGTTGCTCCTTTAGGATTAGTTGTATTTGCTGTATTTTTGTCTTATATGTGGTGTTGGGAAGAGGTTTCTCCATCACTTCTCACACTGCCATCTTGTTTAATCCAGGCTCTGTTCAATTTTTGTTTGTTTTGTTTTGTTTTTTTGTTTTTTTATTTTGTTATCATTAATCTACAATTACAGGAAGAACATTATGTTTACTAGGGTCCCCCTTCACCAAGTCTCCCCCACAAACCCCATTACAGTCACTGTCCAGCAGCATAGTAAGATGTTGTAGAATCACTACTTGTCTTCTCTGTGTTGCACAGCCCTCCCCATGCCCCCCCACGTTATACATGCCAATCATAATACCCCCTTTCTTTTTCCCTGCCCTTATCCCTCCCTTCCCTCTCATCCTCCCCAGTCCCTTTCCCTTTGGTAACTGTTAGTCCTTTCTTGGGTTCTGTGATTCTGATGCTGTTTTGTTCCATCAGTTTTTCTTCGTTCTTATACTCCACATATGAGTGAAATGATTTGGTATTTGTCTTTCTCCGCTTGGCTTATTGCACTGAGCATAATGCCCTCTAGCTCCATCCATGTTGTTGCAAATGGTAGGATTTGTTTTCTTCATATGGCTGAATAATATTCCATTGTGTATATGTACCACATCTTTATCCATTCATCTACTGATGGACACTTAGGTTGCTTCCATTTCTTGGCTATTGTAAATAGTGCTGCGATAAACATAGGGGTGCATCTGTTTTTTTCAAACTGGGCTGCTGCATTCTTAGGGTAAATTCTTAGATGTGGAATTCCTGGGTCAAATGGTATGTCTATTTTGAGCATT
Source organism: Manis pentadactyla (assembly GCF_030020395.1). Classification (NCBI taxonomy): domain Eukaryota; kingdom Metazoa; phylum Chordata; class Mammalia; order Pholidota; family Manidae; genus Manis; species Manis pentadactyla. The sequence goes on from NC_080029.1 coordinate 22,557,060, forward strand.
TTGAGGAATCTCCATACTGTTTCCACAATGGTTGAACTAATTTACATTCCCACCAGCAGCATAGGAGGGTTCCCCTTTCTCCACAACCTCACCTACATTTGTTGTTGTTTGTCTTTTGGATGGTGGCCATCCTTACTGGTGTGAGGTGATATCTCATTGTGGTTTTAATTTGCATTTCTCTGATAACTAGTGATGTGGAGCATCTTTTCATGTGTCTGTTGGCCATCTGAATTTCTTCTTTGGAGAACTGTCTGTTCAGCTCCTCTGCCCATTTTTTAATTGGAGTATTTGTTTTTTGTTTGTTGAGGTGCATGAGCTCTTTATATATTTTGTATGTCAAGCCTTTATTGGATCTGTCATTTACAAATATATTCTCCCATACTGTAGGATACCTTTTTGTTCTACTGATGGTGTCCTTTGCTGTACAGAAGCTTTTTAGCTTGATATAGTTCCACTTGTTCATTTTTGCTTTTGTTTTCCTTGCCCAGGAAGATATGTTCATGAAGAGGTTGTTCATGTTTAAGTCCAAGAGATTTTTGCCTGTGTTTTTTTCTAAGAGTTTTATGGTTTCATAACTTACATTCAGGTCTTTGATCCATTTCAAACTTACTCTTGTGTATGGGGTTAGACAGTGATGCAGTTTCATTCTCTTACATGTAGCTGTCCAGTTTTGCCAGCACCATCTGTTGAAGAGACTGTCATTTCCCCATTGTATGTCCACAGCTCCTTTATTGTATATTAATTGACCATATATGTTTGGGTTAATGTCTGGAGTCTCTATTCTGTTCCACTGGTCTGTGGCTCTGTTCTCGTGCCAGTATCAAATTGTCTTGATTACTGTGGCTTTGTAGTAGAGCTTGAAGTTGGGGAGCGAGATCCGCCCCACTTTATTCTTCCTACTCAGGATTGCTTTGGCTATTTGGGGTCTTTGGTGTTTCCATATGAAGTTTTGAACTATTTGTTCCAGTTCATTGAAGAATGATTTGGTAGTTTGATAGGGATTGCATCATATCTGTATATCGCTTTGGGCAGGATGGCCATTTTGGCGATATTAATTCTTCCTAGCCAAGAGCATGGGATGAGTTTCTATTTGTTAGTGACTTCTTTAATTTCTCTTAAGAGTGTCTTGTAGTTTTCAGGGTATAGATCTTTTACTTCCTTGGTAAGGTTTATTCCTAAGTATTTTATTCTTTTTGATTGCAGTTGTGAATGGAATTGTTTTCCTGATTTCTCTTTCTTTTGTTTCATTGGTAGTGTATAGGAAAGCCACAGATTTCTGTGTGTTAATTTTGTATCCTGCAACTTTGCTGAATTCCGATATCAGATCTAGTAGTTTTGGAGTGGAGTCTTTAGGGTTTTTTTATGTACAATATCATGTCATCTGCAAATAGTGACAGTTTGACTTCTTCTTTACCAATCTGGATTCTTTGTATTTCTTTGTTTTGTCTAATTGCTGTGGCTAGGACCTCCAGTACTATGTTAAATAACGCTGGGGAAAGTAGGCATCCCTGTCTTGTTCCCGAACTCAGAGGAAAAGCTTTCAGCTTCTCACTGTTCAGTATGATGTTAGCTGTGAGTTTATCATATATGGCCTTTATTATGTTGAGGTACTTGCCCTCTATACCTATTTTGTTGAGAGTTTTTATCATGAATGGATGTTCATTTTATCATGAATGCTTTTTCAGCATCTATGGAGATTATCATGTGATTTTTGTCCTTCTTTCTGTTGATGTGGTAGATGATGTTGATGGATTTTCAAATGTTGTACCATCCTTGCATCCCTGGGATGAATCCCACTTGGTCGTGGTGTGTGATCCTTTTGGTATATTTTTTAATTCGGTTTGCTAATATTTTGTTGAGTATTTTTACATCTATGTTCATCAGGGATATTAGTCTGTAATTTTCTTTTTTGGTGGGGTCTTTGCATGGTTTTGGTATTAGGGTGATGTTGGCTTCATAGAATGAGTTTGGGAGTATTCCCTCCTCTTCTATTTTTTGGAAAACTTTAAGGAGAATGGGTATTACATCCTCTCTGTATGTCTAATAAAATTCTGAGGTAAATCCATCTGGCCCAGGGTTTTATTCTTGGGTAGTTTTTTTATTACAACTTCAATTTCTTTGCTTGTAGTTGTTTTGTTTAATTTTTGTGTTTCTTCCTTGGTCAGTCTTGGAAGGTTGTATTTTTCTAGGAAGTTGTCCATTTCTTCTGGGTTTCCCAGCTTCTTAGCATATAGGTTTTCATAGTATTCTCTGATAATTCTTTGTATTTCTGTGGGGTCCGTCGTGATTTTTCCTTTCTCGTTTCTGATTCTGTTGATGTGTATTGATTCTCTTTTTCTCTTAATAAGTTTGGCTAGATGCTTATCTATTTTGTTTATTTTCTCAACGAACCAGCTCTTGGATTCATTGATTTTTTCTATTGTTTTATTCTTCTCAATTTTATTTATTTCTTCTCTGATCTTTATTATGTCCCTCCTTCTGCTGATTTTAGGCTTCATTTGTTCTTCTTTTCCCAATTTTGATAATTGTGATGTTGAACTATTCATTAGGGATTGTTCTTCCTTCTTTAAATATGCCTGGATGGCTGTATACTTTCCTCTTAAGACAGCTTTCACTGAATCCCACAGAAGTTGGGGCTTTGTGTTGTTGTTGTCATTTGTTTCCATATATTCCTTGATCTATATTTTAATTTGTTTGTTGATCCATTGATTATTTAGGAGCATGTTGTTAAGCCTCCATGTGATTGTGAGCCTTTTTGTTTTCTTTGTAGAATTTATTTCTAGTTTTGTACCTTTGTGGTCTGAAAAGTTGGTTGGTAGAATTTCAGTCTTTTGGAATTTACTGAGGCTCTTTTTGTGGCCTAGTATGTGGTCTATTCTGGAAAATGTTCCATGTGCATTTGAGAAGAATGTGTATCCTGTTGTTTTTGGATGTAGAGTTCTATAGATGTCTATTAGGTCCATCTGCTCTACTGTGTTGTTCAGTGTCTCCACGTCCTTACTTATTTTCTGTCTGGTGAATCTATCCTTTGGAGTGAGTGGAGTGCTGATGTCTCCTAAAATGAATGCATTGCATTCTATTTCATCCTTTAATTCTGTTAGTATTTGTTTCACATATGCTAGTGCTCCTGTGTTGAGTTCATATATATTTATAATGGTTATATCCTCTTGTTGGACTGAGCCCTTTATCATTATGTAATGACCTTCTTTATCTCTTGTTACTTTCTTTGTTTTGAAGTCTATTTAGTCTGATACTAGTACTGCAACACCTGCTTTTTTCTCCCTGTTGTTTGCATGAAAATCTTTTCAATTCCTTGACTTTTAGTCTGTGCATGTCTTTGGGTTTGAGGTGAGTTTCTTGTAAGCAGCATATAGATGGGTCTTGCTTTTTTTATCCATTCTATTACTCTGTGTCTTTTGATTGGTGCATTCAGTCCATTTACATTTAGGGTGATTATTGAAAGATATGTACTTATTGCCACTGCAGGCATTAGGTTCGTGGTTATTACCAAAGGTTCAAGGTTATCTTCTTTGGTATCTTACTGTCTAACTTAACTCACTTATTGAGCTGTTATAAGCACTGTCTGGTGATTCTTTATTTCTCTCCCTTCTTATTCCTCTGCCTCCATTCTTTATATGTTGGTTGTTTTATTCTGGGCTCTTTTGTGTTTCCTTTAACTGCTTTCATGGGTGGTTGATTTTATTTTTTTGCCTTTAGTTAGTATTTGGTTGGTCTGCTTTCTTTGCTGTGATTTTATTTTCTCTGGAGACATCTATTTAGTCTTAGAAGTGCTCCCATCTAGAGCAGTCCGTCTAAAATACCCTGTATAGGTGGTTTGTGGGAAGCAAATTCCCTCAACTTTTGCCTGTCTGGGAATCGTTTAATCCCTCCTTCATATTTAAATGATAGTCATGCTGGATACAGTATTCTTGGTTCAAGGCACTTCTGTTTCATTGCATTAAATATATCACGCCATTCTCTTCTGGCCTGTAAGGTTTCTGTTGAGAAGTCTGATAATAGCCTGATGGATTTTCCTTTGTAGGTGACCTTTTTCTTCTCTCTAGCTGCCTTTAATACTCTGTCCTTGTCCTTGATCTTTGCCATTTTAATGATTGTGTGTCTTGGTATTGTCCTCCTTGGGTCCTTTCTGTTGGGAGTTCTGTGTACCTCCACGGTCTGATCGTTTATTTCCTCCCCCTGTTTGGGGAAGTTTTCAGCAATTATTTTTTCAAAGACACTTTCTATCCCTTTTTGTCTCTCTTCTGGTACCCCTATAATGTAGATACTGTTCTTTTTGGATTTGTCGCACAGTTCTCTTAATATTGTTTCATTCTTTGAGATTGTTTTATATCTCTCTGCATCAGCTTCTATGCGTTCCTGTTCTCTGGTTTCTATTCCATCAATGGCCTCTTGCATCTTATCCTTTCTGCTTATAAATCCTTCCAGAGATTGCTTCATTTCTGTAATCTCCCTCCAGACATCATCCCTTAGCTCTTGTATATTTCTCTGCAGCTCCATCAGCATGGTTATGACCTTTATTTCTTTTTCAGGAAGATTGGTTAGGTGTATCTCCTTCTCAGGGGTTGACTCTGTGATTTTGGTCTGTATCAAATTCTTTTGCCTTTTCATGGCGATAGAGGTAGTTGTGTGGGGCTGGCGCTGTATGTTGGCTGGGAGAACGTCCCTTCTTGCTGGTTTGTGGCCTTCCTCTCCTGGGAGAACAGTGACCTCTAGCGGCTTGTGCTGGGCAGCTGCGCACAGACGGGGCCTCTGATTCTTGCCTGGCCACTGTGGAGTTAAGCTCTGCGGTTTCTGTGGAGTCAAGTCTGTGGTTGCTATGGACGTGGCTGGCCTTGGTCTGCTGCTCCAATATGGCAGAGCCACATCAGAGGGGAGACAGGCGGGAGGCTTTTTATCACCTTGAGGGGCCTCTGAGCTGTGCTGCCACCCAGGGGATTAGGGCGCCTGGTGTTCCCTGGGATTCCCAGCTGCTGGGCTGAGTGTCCCCAGACGCTTCTGTCCATCTGTGGGGTCTCTGTCCCTTTAAGACTTTCAAAAAGCACTCACTTTTCTTTGTCCCAGGGGCGCCGGCTGTGGGGACCTGCTCACAGGTCTTACTGTCCTGTTTCCCTAGTTTCCAGCACCCCACACACGCACTGTGTGTCTGTGCTCCAGTGCGGATGGCTAGGGCTGGGTCTTTAGCAGTCCTGGGCTCCCTTTCCCTCCCTGCTCTGACTCCTCTCCTCCTGCCAGGAGCTGGGGTGAGGGGCGCTCGGTCCCGCTGGGCCATGGCTTGTATCTTACCCCCTTCATGAGGTGCTGGGTTCTCGCAGGCGTGAATGTAGTCTGCTGTTGTCCTGTGTCTTCTGTTCTCTCTTTTAGGAAGTTGTATTTGTTGTATTTTCAAAAATATATATGGTTTTGGGAGGAGATTTCCACTGCTCTACTCAAGCCTCCATCTTGGCTCCCACCACCTGTGTTCATTTTTATTAATTATTTTCTTTGTTCTTCAAACTGAATAATTTTTTAAATATATCTCCGAATTCATTGAGTCTAGTGCTACTTCAATTTTGCTATTTAGTACCCTACTAAATTTTCTTTTTTTATTGTTACTTTCCACCTCCAAAATGTTCATTTTTAAAAACTTCCAGACCCCAAATAGCCAAAGCAATATTGAGAAAGAAGAACAAAGCTTGGGGTGTGACATACCCTGATTTCAAGCTATACTATAAAGCTAAAGTGATTAAAGCAGTATTATACTAACACAGGAATGGACCCATAGATCAATAAAACAAAATAGATTGCCCAGAAATAAACCCAAGCATATATAGTTGATTAATCTATGACAAAGAAGCCATGAAAATACAATGAGGAACAGACAGTCTCTTCAATAACAAGGAAAACTAGATAGCTATTAAAATGAAACTAGTTCACTGTCCTAGGCCACACATAAAGACAAACTTGAAATGGATTAAATACCTAAATGCAATACAGGAAACCCAAAACTTTTAGAAGAAATCATAGACAAGAATCTCATGAATATCTGCATGAGAAATTTCTTTATGGATATGTCTCTGGGCAAGGGAAATAAAAGCAAAATTAAACAAGTGGGACTATATTAAACTAAAAAGTTTCTGCACAGCAAAGGAAACCCTCAACAAAACAAAATGCATGGGAGAATATATTTGCAAATGATATATCTGATAAGGTGCTAATATCCAAAATATATAAAGAACTCATACAACTCAATGTCATAAAAATAAATAATCCAGTAAAAAACAGGCAAAGGAACTGAATAAGCATTTTTCTGAAGACATACAGATGGCAAAGAGATACATGAAAAGATGCTCAGAATCACTCATCATCAGGGGAATACATATTGGTATTCCACAATGAGGTATCACCTCATAGCAGTCAGAATGGCTACTATCCAAAAAGACAAGAAATAATAAGTGTTTGCAAGGATGTGGAGAAAAGGAACCCTCATACACTGTTGGTGGGAATATAAATTGGCCCAGCTACTGTGAAAAACAATATGGAAGTACTCAAAAAAAACCTAAAAATCGAAATACCACACAACCAAGCAAATTCCACTTCTGGGAATTTACCCAAAGAAAACAAAATCACTAATTGATAAAGATATATTCACACCTATGTTCATTCCAGCATTATTTATAGTAGCAAAGATATGGAAGCAACCCAAATGCCCACAGATAGATGAATAGATAAAGAAAATGTGGTGCATATACACAATGGAATATTATTCACCCTTGAAAAAGAAGGAAAGCTTACCATCTGTGATAACCTGGTGGACCTAGGGGGTGTTATGCTGTGTGAAATAAGCCAGGTAGGGAAAGACAATGCTATGATTTCACTTATATGTGGAATCCAATAAGCAAAACAAACAAACAAAAAAGAAGTAGACCCATAAATATGGAGAAAAACCTATTAGTTACCATAGGGAGAGGGTGCGGGGATGGATGAAATATGTGAAGTGGATAAAGAGGTAAAAACTACAAATTGCAAAATAAGTTAGTCATAGGAATGGAAGTACAACATATAGAATATAACCACTAATATTATATTATCTTGGTATGGTAATGGGGGAACTACACTTACCGCACCAAACATTGAGTAATGTATATAATTATTGAGTCACTATGTTGTACATCTGAAACCAACATATTGTATATCAAGTTTATTCCAATGCAAAACATTCCATCTCTTTGTCACAATTCCATATTGTTGGTTTATTGTCATCATGTTTTCTTTTAATTCTTTTAACAGAATTTCTTTAGTTCTTTGAACATATATATACAACTTCTGGGAATTCTATATGTAAGTCCAAAATGTGGGACCCCTCAGAGGCAGTTCCTTTTTCATTGCTTTTGTGGAGAGGTGTGCTTTTTGTTTCATCCCATGGCTTACATTTTTAAATTGAAAATTGGATATTTTAGGTAACATATTTTAGAAACTCTGGATTATAATCCCACCTAAAATTTGCTGCTGTTGCTTGCCTGGACTCTGTCTGTGGAATTTGTTTCCCCATGATGTGTGGCTACTGGTATCTCTGTTTTCGCTATACTTTAAAAAATTCTTGTTTTCTTTTATTTTAAGGCTGACTACCTAGGAGTCACATCTCTGTTTCTGCATATCTTAGCAGTCAGCCAGTGCTTGGTTGGAGGTTGAGCTCAAACAAGTCAAGGCAACAAAACTTCCACCTATGTCAATGGATATATTTGTGTGTTGGAGAGTACATTCAAAGTTCAGGCAATTTTTAAATTTTCTCAGGTTTGACTTTTCCCTGAATTCTCTCATGTCTCTTGTACACTTCTATGTAGTATCAAGATCAGCCAGGGATGTGTGGATAGCATAGGCTCTCTAATCTCTCGTGTGCAGATGTGTGGAGAGTTTATCAATACACTATGTATGCTTTATTTCCAGTATCTCCTTATAACATTTCTGGCTTATTTACTGGTTCATTGTTTTCTCTGGTCAGGATTGCAACATCAGGCTAACTGAGCCTCTGGTCTTCCCAATTCATCTGCCAATGAAGTTCATTTGCTTCCCAATTCAGGTGCCATTTATCACAACTGTTACAAACAATACCACTGCCTGTGGGATCTTTCTGTGTTCTGGTCCAAATTAAGTCACGCCATCCAAGAACAAAGCTGCTTGTTTTATACATTGTTCTGCATTGGTAGAATCACTGTGCAGACTGAGGTGCGGTGAGGGATGGGAGTAGCTCCAGGAGGGAATGTCACAGACCCCCACTTTTATTATACAAAGTACACTTTATTATCTTTTAACAAAGAATACTCACTTCTTAATTTGGTATATTATTTTGGTCAATTTCCATAGCCCTGAGTTTTTTTCCAGTTTTACAATATTTGTGGAGAGAGTGTTTACTATACTTTTTATCCTGCTACACAAGAGTCCAGCCTCTCTGTAGGTTCTTCTATGCCTCTTTCTCCCCTATTTTGAATCATTGCTGGTATGAGTCACTCTAACTGACTGAGGTATTTCCTATCCTTGAAATTTGTGTTCAAGTGAGCAAAATGTGTAATCACATATGTGGAGTTAGAAGTCCAGAAGAGACATTTTAAAAAGAGAGATCCTCTCATGGATCTAATAACAAAAATACAAACATATCAATGTACTTTCCCCTACACAGTCATGACCACCTAGCTTCCACTAATTACTCTGTAACTTTTAAAATTTACATGGAACGGTAAAGAAATTGAGCAAGTGAAGAAATGAAAGAACATCTGTGTACTTGTCCATTATAATATCTTTCCAGTTTAGGGAAAAAACCATCTGCTTTTCCAGAAATATCCCAGTGTTTGCACTAAAATTTCTCTCTCCTGGGAAATTCCCTAATTCTAGACAGATTGAGACAGTTGGTCACCCAGCACCTAGAATATTCTTTTATAAGAGCACTAACCACCCATTGTTGGTACTTGTTGCTTATTTGCCAATTGTCTCAGTCAGCTATTATGCTGACAAGCTGTTGCATAACAAACAACCACTAAATCAAACTATATGTACAAAGCCATACATGCAGTCCATACATAAAAACCCAAGCATTTATTTCTCACCTAAGTGTCTGCTGGTTAGCTAGAGTTCAGCTAATTTAGGCTGGGCTCACCAGGCTTAGCTTCAGGCTCCACAGTTAAGTTCAGATCTGGCACCAATGTGCTACCTGGGCATGTTCTTCTCATGGCGATCAAAAAAGTGTGATGAGCACTAGTTCAACTGTACAATCAAGTTCAAGTTTTTGCTTGTGTCATGCCTGCAATTGTTCCATTTGTGAAAGCAAGTCACATGACCTGACTTGATAATCATGGGATGGAGTAGACTGTCCCTAGTCTGAGGATGAGCAAAATCACATGACAGAGGATATAAATATAGTAGTGGTGAATTATTGGGAACAACAGCATAAATGTTCAAAGTTTTCTCCAAAATCAGCCTGAGCTCAGAGACCATGCTCTGTACCTAGGCTATAGGGCTGTCTCAGGCATTTAGTAGTCACTTGGCTGTAGGCAAGTTACTTTACATGTCCTTATTTACATGTTCTCATCTGCGAAGTGGGGATGATAATATCTCTTTCATAGGACTGTTGAGAATAGTAAATAAGATTATTTTATAGTATAAAGCTTCACACCTCCTGGCATACAATACAAGCAGGTAAATGTTTGTTCAATGAGTGAAGAGGTATATGAAATGTAAAAGGAGGATCTTAGAAATATGTAAATGAATATTTTTAAATGTTGTGATAGTATAACAGATGAACTTGGGATTGGTAAGGTCACCTGGGAAAGTGAATTAGAGCTTAGTTGTGCTAAAAGAAAACATACTAGATGTTTGCCCCTAGGTAGAATTTATCCAGCTGATCGAACTCTATCATGAATTGTTTCATTTAACAAAAAAAAGATTAAATATTGGCTGGAATACCTATTGTAGTAATGCTTCTGACACTGCAGTCTTGGTGGTCAGTTCCATATGAATTCAGCTTTACCTCCTGTTCACTTAGCTTACCTTCTGTGCCTCGATATGCCTTTCTGTTTTCTCTCCATGGGGCCTTTACAACATCATGGAAACACATGTAAGAAATAAGGGGAGTTATTGCCCATAGGACAGTCCTCAACCCTTGGGGATAAGAGACCACAGATAAATGTTCCAGCCTCCCACACTTCAGAAGGTATTTCATAAGCTGATCAGGAGGTCCCAACGGAACTGAGACCCAACTGCAGGAAGTGTCCTCGTATCGGTCTTTTATCTTTCCTTTCTCACTCTTCTCACTCCCTCTTTCCTAATTCCTGGCAGTATTCCTATATAAACCACTGCATATTCCCTCAGTTTCTACTTGCAGGGAAATCCAAGTTAAAGCATATATATTTTTTACTTTTCTTTTGGTAACCCCAATCTGCCCCTCCCCAAATCTGTCTTGAGCTCCCACCCGAGAGGAACATTCCTAACTGAGAATTTATGTTTATTCAGTCTATCCCACCTTTTGTTAAAGCAAATGACAGTATTTTATATTAGAAAACTGTAAGGTTTTATTTTTGTTTTCAAAATCAAATCAAATTATAGAAAGAAATTATAGTATTAAGATGATTTTTCAAATTAAAAAGGCACCTTGGAAATGCTTATTTTCTCTTTAAAAAGGTGCCTCCCCTCTGGTTAAGATCTAGCAATCTATATAATCACATTTAAACCTTCCTGAAAACATTGTCCTAGAGCATAAGGAAAATACTTTAATGTTTTCTGTCAAATTGTTCACCCTGAAGAATGCATAGCAATGGAAAGCCCTAAATAAAATAACCTTTCTTTCAGTGAAATCCTTCCTACAAGCATATTTCAACAATCTTTCTGGTGAAAGCTCAAAGTTCTGTCTTCAGTTTTCATGTGGTCTTTGTATAATGGACTAGTCTGTGTAAATTCTATAACTAGAAGCCAATCTGTAACAAATTCCTTATAGAATAATGAGAAAACTGAGAAGGAAATAATTTCCTTGAGAAGTTATCTTGAGAAGAAAATAATTTCCTAAAGCTCCTCAAATAGCAGCAACTAGATTTTAACTCTTTAGCTAGTTTGTCTTCCACATTTTTCCAACTGACTTTGCACATTAAACATTTCCAGTTTAAGGTGAAGCCGTACAGAAGATCCATTCTCTTTTTGGAATCATGCTTCAGGAACTCTCTATCACCTCTACTGTAGAATTTTCTCTTTATATTTTGCTCTTAGTCTCTTGCTGGCCTACTTGGTTTCCAACTGTTTTGCTTCTTGAGTTCACCCTCAGCTGGGATCTTGCACTGGATACTCTCTAGCCCCTCACCATGCCCAGCTTTGCCTTCTCAAACTCTAGGTAGGTCCAGTGTCTTAGCACCTGGGTTTTAAGAGGGAGTTTAGACACTTATTACCTTGCTTTTGAGATGAAACAACAAAACTCTCTTAGAATAAGAGTATACTCATAAATTCATACTTAATGATTACCAAAGGAAATGCAAAAGTGAGATTTTCTCCCCTTCTTCAGTGTTTTGATTCAGATTCTAACTTGCAAAGCTTCCACAGATATCGCTCCTAACTCACCCTTTCTTTCCTCCTGCCCATAGACAGAGTCTCTTCCCTGATTGACCAATTTAGAAGAATGAAGTAAACATGTTGCCATGCCCTTAAACTCCATACCCCCTTAACTTGGAGTCTGTCTACCTATAGCATGCCCAAATTCTGCTTTGCATCTTTGTTAAATGAGAGGCCCATCTTTGCTTCACTCTGGCTTGGGAAGTTTGAACAATTCTAGGATGTTATGTCAGGAAGCCTATCATTGATCTACATGAGTCATGTTCTCCAATAGCATGATCAGTAACAAAGGGGATGTTTTGACCTCCATCTATTTGATCATACATTTATTCACAACTTGTTTCTTAAAATCAGAAAAAAAAAAAAACCCCAACAAAATCTCCTGAAATTCCAACATAGAAAATGAAGAAAGGGCCTTTTAAAAAAATTTAGCGACACAATAACCTCAACAAAGAAAATGGTCCTGGGAATGATTAATTAAAATGATAATTAACTATTCCTAAATGTTCAATTGACCAGGTGTTTGGAAAATTACAGTATTCTGAGGGTTAAAGTGATAATTGAGTAAATGCAGTTATGTAAGAAAATGAAAAAATCCATGAATCTCACTATAATAAGTGATTATTATCAGTACTTAATGTTAAAAGGTACCGTAATGTGTACTTTAAAGTGCTCTTTTACCAAAATGTTGCAAAGGGCTTTTCATTCTTACCACATTTCTTAAAAGTAATCTTAGTTCATTCATTCATTGATTCTAGAAATTAACAAGTACATTATTTCTCCATTTTAACACAGCCCTTTGATTTCTGCAACTCATGTTGCAATATGAACAGCAGAGTTCCTGATCCTATGACTGGTACGCTTATTAGTTACATGTATTGGTAGAATTGAAGTGGATGGGAAGTGATTTGAGTTTCATTTGCAGTTTATTTTGAACTAGGTGATTTTTCTAAGTACACCTTAACATTTCCAAACTTTTTGTATGTTTAATGCAGGCATTACTCTTATTGTTGATTTAATTTAATCAAATTGTGGTTAGAGAATATGATCTACAATATTTTTCCTTGGAATTTGTTAAACTGCATTTGTTGGTAACGTTTACAGATGTTCCATGAGTACCTAAAAATAATGTATATTTTGTTTATTGGATACAAAGTTCTATTAAAAATGTGTTAGATCAATCTTGTAAATCTTATCCAAATTTACTATACTTACTAATTTTGTTAGCTTCATATACTGCTTTCTAGGAGAAGAGTGTTATAATACCCCCTTCAATTGTGGGTTTGTGGATTTCTGCTTGTCAGTTTTGCTTTATATATTTCTATTTTAAATTAGAAAGTGCATATACATTTGTGATAATTAAACCTTCTTGGATTTTTTCCTCTATCACTATTATTTATTTTTACTTTAAATTTAAAATTTTCTACTTTTATTTGGCATTCTTTAATAGTCTCTATCCAGAACCTCAAAGATCTAAAGCAAGAAGGCGATGGAATATTACATCTGTAGTATTCCTTCCAAGAGGGCATGGCCCAAACTTAATTAAGAGGGAACATCAGACATCCATAAATTGAAAGACATCTGCAAAATACCTGCTCTGTATTCTTCAAGAATCTTGACATTGTTAAGGCCAATTTTAATAAAGATATTAACTTAAGAGAGGAAAGTGACATGACAGCTAAATACAGTGTTGATCCTGAAGATTACTTCTTCTTTACTTGCTATAAGGAATAGTGCTGGGACAATGATCACAGTTTGGTTATGTTCTGTGGATTATACAATAGTCTATCAATGTTATTTTGCTGATTTTAATCATTTCACTATGGTTATAGAAATGCAAATCTTGAGGGATAAAAACATATAATTTCTGCAACTTTCTCTCAAATGTTTCAGAAAAAAATAGTAATATATATTTACATATATAGAGTGAATAGTGAATCAAGTGTAGTAAAACGTTAACAATTCAGAAATCTAACTGAAGTGTATGTAGGAGTTCCTTCTACTCCTCTTATAATGTTTCTCTAAGTTGAAACGATCTCAAAATAAAGTTATCCTCCCCAAAAAAGTGATTACACCAAGGCAGCCACTGCCTACACACGCACATGCATCCCTATAATTTTTCCAGATATAAACCTTTCCCTGGTTTTAAACAGTGATCTTGCCCTGTCCCCTGGCCTTGCTCTGTCCCTTCACTGGCACTCTGCAGGGGCCAGATCTCTGGCTCAGTCTGCTTTTGGCCACAAATCCCAGGAGTCTTGAGCTTTAGCCTCACTTATGAGCTTGGATTTTTGTCCTTAAAGTTATTTATTTTGCTTTGCACCGTAATTATTTCCCATTGCTTTTCTCTTTATGTTTTAAATGACACTGTTAGGAGTGTATTGAACCCTGACATTAGGGAACCATTTTGACCAAAAGTTTCATTCAGTGGCTTTAACAGAAGCAACAATCACTTTTGGAGCATTAGCAATAAATATTTTTCCTGTAACTAAATATGTGCAGAATTCTGATCTTTTAAAGCCATTTATGTTTTTGGAAATCTGGATTTGGCAAGCTTATGGATTCAGCTGTGCAGTCCATAGCTCGGGATGCTATAGGATCTAGGATTACTGCAGTGACCATGTGACAACTAAGAAAAAACAAAAACAAGCTGAGAATAATTCATGTAAGCATGATGCTGATTTGAAAACCTGATGCTAATCCATTTGAATGCATGCAACATTCACCCAACAAATATTTTCACTACTTCGTGTAAAGTGGGGCTTGGGTATGCAATAATGAATCTTACTTACCATAGCTTCCAGGATCTTACAGTCTAATAGAAAAGATAAACCATCAATAAATAACCAAGATAGACACAAACAAAAATGCTCTGAAGAGTTCAAAGAAATAAAAGATGAATTCCAACTCTAAGGGATTAAATAAGAAATGGCTTTGGGGCTGTGTCTTGAAAAATGAGATCATTGTAACCACTTCAGGGAGGGACAAAAGTTGAGACTGAGGCAGCTTTAATTAATGGGAAAGCAGCATTAGGATAGAAATGTCTATTTCAAACAAATGAGTTACAGTAATATTTGACCATTTTATGTGTTCATAATGGCCAGGTTCTTTTCTCATCCACAACTTCCTTTCCCCTCATCATCTGTTATTTTCTAACTCACTTGTGATTTCTCAAAATCTGTTTAACTTTAGATTTTCCTGTGTTATCCCCCTGAGTAACCATGGTTGTTAAAGGGTTAGTGGTCTCTACAAGCAAATCCCAGTCACAGGAGGAAAAAGCAAAAATTTCTGGTGATCATTTTTAATGTTTAGCAAACCCTTCTTAATAAAAAAAGAAAACCCTGTTAAAAATTGTATTGCCTCTCAAGGAAACAATGAAATAGTTTTTGCTTTTATTTCAGCGTCTCCTCTGTAATTATACTTGTTTATGCTCTGGCAATGTGACATAACGGACATGTATGTTGGAATTCTGCCAGTCTGAATGCAAATGCCAGTTTTGCTGCTTACTGGCTGTATTTATAGTATCATATTTCTTCAATTTGCAAAAATGGGGCTATTCTTATAAACTTTTCAGGCTTGTGGAGACAATGAAACAAGCTAAAGGAGTCTAGGTGTCCAACTAGTTTTCCTAGTAGTTAATCAATAAATGCTACTTTTCTTTTTCACAGCCTTTATCATTCTCTTCCTTCAGCCTTGAATGCCCACCTTTTCTTTCCCAACCCCTTTCTCTGTTGATTACAATCCAACTCATTATTCAATTCCGGCTTTATCTTTTATCGAGGCTTCCCTAAACACCCTGAAGTGGTAATTACTGGAACCTTACTTTATACTCTACCAGCATGAGGACTGAACTTCCCTTTAGCCCTTAGAGTGCAGTCACATTGCTCAGGGCATCAGCGAAAAGATACTTGGTGACACTGTTGTTGTACCATCTATCGTAATAGACAATGAATAAAATCAAACTCCGAAAAGTTGTTTGTTGGTGAATCCCTTGGGAAGAATATGTGAACAGATGTAGGAGCTCTCTGTCATGACCCAGATGTGTTCCACTTGTTCAAGTGGTCAGGCAAGTTGCTGGTGATACCAATATCAAGATTGATATTGAAAATTAATTTAGGCCATAAAGAAACACTGGATAATAAAGAGTTAAAAAAGAATTCATGGATGCAGAACTAGATTTTATGGGCATTTGGAAGTCTTGAGGGTAATTCTGACAATATACCACTTCTGTCATGCATGTTCCCTTCAGAATAAAATGTTGTAAGACATCTCCTTTGTCTCTCATTCCTTCACATTTCTTTCTCTTTGAAAAACTGCCTTGTAACCTCTTGAGGATCAGAATTATGCCTGAAATGTAACACATGTTTAATGAATATTTAACAAAATTGAAATTGAAATGGGATATATTGAGATAAAATTGTAGCAGAATAAGACAGAAAGAAGTCATCAGGGACCTGCCTGTCACATGGTAAGCGCTTTGAACGATTGTAGCTAATCTTTTATGAAGTGCATTACATTCACTGTGTCCTTTACTGTAGTCCTATGGGAGTTTTTTCTCCTCTTCTTTATCTTCCAATCTAGAAGACCAGAGGATTCTTCTCGCACAATGACATGATAGGCTGAACACAGTTATTTTTCTTTTACTGTTCATTATAGTAAACCAAATAACATAGACATGCACCTGCTGAAATGTGAAAGCCTACATGAGGCACAATTGCTGTCTTCATTCATATTGGATAAATCATGTTCCCTCCAGAGATAAATCACATGTGTGCTTAGGACCCTGCTTAGATTTGTGTGTTGTCAGTCCCTCTAGAGAGAAGAACCAACCAAGTTCCAATTGTGTTTCCTCATGGATTTATGGGGAAACTCATTTTCTGGTACACCTTCCACATTTTATGATTCCCATAGGTCAGCGTGATTGTGGTGGTAAGAGTGGTGGCATGGAGATTTCAAGAGCAAATGTTTTTGACAATGATTTCTCTGACCAAACTAACAATGTTCATTGTTCCCATACCTGAATAGAGACACGGAAGTTCCCTTGTGAAGGGGACTGGCAGGGTGCTTTGCTCAAAGAAAGAGAGGAAGAGAAGACCAAAAGAATCTGGCTCCTTTGAAAATCACTTACTAAACAGAGGTTTTTGCCCAGGAAAATGTTGGCTTTGGCTGCTCTCTAGTGGTGGGCAGCGTTCACTGTCAGCAGATCCTTCTACAGGGATTCCAGGTTGAAAGACAAGATGGGAAAATCCAAGGATTTGCTTGGACATCTAGAGCTGGGTTGCAAAGGAAGGGTGTGTGGATACACACAGACACACAGGCACACACATGCGCACGCATGCACATGCCACGGGCCTGAAGGAGATAGAAGAGCAGTTTTCTCTGAGCAGGAAATGAGATGGGAGACAGGAAGATGGAGTCTTCCGTGAAGGGAAGCTAGAGGCAGGTGCTAATGCGACATTCAGAGCCTTAGCATCTGATAGCTGAGCTCACTTTCTTCTTTCCATAACTGTTGGAAGTAGCCATAGAAAGGACTCAACTTCCTCATTGATGTTCGGTCTGAATTTAGATAGTGGTGGTTTCCAAAACTGGAATTGTGCTGGCTCCAGGGTTTTACCTGGTGCTTGAGAGCTGGTTTCTCATACAGCACTACAGAGAAGTGGGGGAGAGAATGGGAACATAGCTCTTGCCACGTTGCACCACCCCACCTGCTTTGTGGAGGAGATGCATAGGCCTCACCTGTTCTTTTGTCCACCCTGACCTACCCAGAAAAAGGAGGGAAGCGACAGAAGGTAGTGGGCCTTTGGTGCCACGCATCTCAGTTTTCCCTAAATCATATTCTGTAGATGACCAAACTGCTGTTCTGTTTCATTAGCACTTGGAGAAGAGATAGTTAAGTAAAACCGTTTTGGGGTTTTTTGTTGGTTTCATTTTTGGTTTTGTTTTGATCCACAGTTAATGTGTAACTTGGGTTGGTCCTACTCCTGCACTGATTTTCTGTGAAAAGTTAGGAAGTGAATGAATCCTTTCAGGTCTCAGTTACTACATCCATAAAATGGGGGTGACAGTGAGGGAGGTTGGTTGTTATTCTAGGCTCTTTTTATCTCTGACACTCTCTAGATACTATGATTATCAAAGACACATGTTGGAGATGTGCAATAAAATATTCTGTTATGTGAGAAGTCATTTAAGTCCCAGCCAGCTGAGCAGTGATTTTCACACTGAAAACACTAAACACAGAAGGATACCAAGCAAGTGCATAGTGGTGATCTGAAAGGAAGCCACTTCCTTTCAGAAGAGCAGGCAGTAAGATCGTAGCCCTCAGAATACAGATTCTCCCTTGGTTCCTCCATCCTCGAGGCCTGCTCTGCGTTTGTGTCTGTATATGCAAGCAAAGTGGAGAATTAAAGCCATTATTTGGATAATTCAGGCAGAAAGAAACTCCACAACACCCACATATGCTGCAGTTGTCTAGACATTTCAAGCAGAAGTGGAGCTTGAGACGAAATTATCAGGATAGTGCTTCAATTCCTCTGAAAAACAGCAATGCTAATTGCATGACACATTCAATGTAGTATCACAGAGAACTGATGACAGAACAAAATTCTCTCTTGACATGACTGAAAAGGAGAGCGTGGAGTAAAAATATTCCCCATCAGGTAAAACTCGGTAGCAGAAGATAAAGCTAGTGAAATGAGAAGTGCTAAAATGGGCTGTGGAATACAAAAGAAGGCTTTTGTAAATATGCCCAGGGAAACAAAAGAGACTTGGGAAAATTAAAGCTGCTGATCAGCAAAGATGGGCGTGAAATTGAAGATGATTCTGAAGTGGCTCAGGGAGTAAACTCATTCTTTGAATCTACTTTTAACAGACGAAATGAAGCAAACAAATTTGGACTATCAGGATATAATGAAAACCTTGCCAAATAGCTATTGGCAACACCCAGGTGAGGGAAAACAGAACTTGGAAAATTTGCACATTTATAAATCAGCTAGACAGGCACCTGAGATTATTAAGGGAATTGACTGATATGGAGTACTTACTAAATAGCTCATACTTGCTTTTGAAAAAAAATCTTATATCACTGGGAAGATAGTAAATGTCCTTAAAAAAGGGATATCACAAAACCCTCCTTCTAAAAGTTGTATTATTTCCTCAAAGAACAGTCCTACAAGTTTGAGATCCATGTAGTAACTAAGAGATGGACAAAATACCATTCATTTATATTTAAACCATAGCTTCCTTTATGGCCAATGCAGGCAAGAGGTATTTAATAATAATTACTTAATACTTATTTAATAATAATTAAATAAATAAATAATATTTAATAATAATAATACTGATAAGTAAAAGAAGAATATAAATAAAGAAAATCCAGTAAGACAGAACACAAGTAACTTGGATATATTATAATCAACAAACATTAAAATCCAGGAGGCCAATGCCTTGCTGGATAAAGCTGGAGGAATTTCACAATGTGAGGTAATGGGAAAAAAAATATTCCTTTATTAGCTGTGACTCTCACCAATTTACTTGACGTCTTTTTGTCTTAGTGTTGTTACCTTTTTACAGGCCATAAAACTCCCTATTCTGAGGTTCAGATGAGTACATAATGTGCATACACTATCTAAACTTGGCCTGGCCCTTAGAAAATATTTTATCTTTCCATTAAAAATCACCTGCCTTGGCTTTTAATAGATGAAATTTCGACATTTTCTACATAGTATTCCAGCTAATTGTAGAAAGGTATTTTAAAAATAATCTTGGCTAAATATCCCATTTTGTGGATGCATAAACTGAGGCTAGGAGGTACTTCATGACCTGCTGAAAGTCGTGTAGATCATCAGTTTCAGCTGGGGCCAGGATATAGGCTCTAGTCTCTCATTCTCCAATCTCTTTCCCTACCGTGGTATAGCGATCAATCACAAGAACACTGCAGAGAGAGGAGATCCTAATGAAGAAAGACCTTGTTAGAGAATAATTTCTTCAATATTTGAAGCACTCCAAAACATGTAAGACAGGGCAGAGATGGAAACAGTTATTGGAAGTACTAGAAACCCCAAGAATAATGATTAGTTCTAGGATTATTAGCACATGGACAAAATACATTTAGAATCATAGAATTTGAAAATGGAAAAAGACCTTGGAGATGCTTAGCGCACTGCCATTACTTCCAGAAGGTCCTCATTAATGTTCTCCGCAAAGGGCTGCCAACTCCTGGTTGATTATCCCACCTGTGACAAGAAGCTTACCACCTGTCAAGACAATCCATTCCATCTTTGGGCAATTCTGTCGACATAAAGCTCTTCTTTCTGACTAGCAAAATCTTTCCACTTAGCTAAGTGCTCTAACTTCTACCCACTGGTTTATTTTAGCCTCCATGGTTACCAACAGATCTAACTTTTCTTATGGCTGCCCTTCAGATCCTTGGAGGCACTTTTCTATTGTTGCTAGTATTTCTTCTCCAATTTAATTATTCTTAATTCTTCAGATGATTTTATTTCAGTTATCCTCATTATTCTGGTTACTCTCTCCAAGTACAGAGCCTGAATATAGTTTTCCTGGTGTAATGTAGCCAGTGCCTATCCAGAACACTCACATTAATTATCACTTATGCTCTGATTGGGCTGATATCATCCCAGATTTCATGAGTTTCCCAAAGGTTCTACAATAGACCGTCCATCTTGTGAGAGGTTCTGTGAAAAATGGATTCTGTGGTTTCATAGACCTAAGGAAAAGCTGCATAAACCTAAAAACTTTTCCCTCTGAGATCAGGAACAAGAGGATGCCCACTCCTGCCACTTTTACTCAACATAGTACTGGCAGTACTAACCATAGCAGTCAGGTAAGGAAAAGAAATAAAAGGCATCCAAGTTGATAAGGAAGAAGTAAAATTGTCAATATTTGCATATGATATGATACTATTTACAGAAAACCCTAAAAATGCCACCAAAAAACTTCTAGAATTAATAAATGAATCCAGTAAAGTCACAGAATACAATATATATAATTAATATATATATTGATCAATATATAGAAATCTGCTCCATTTCTATATACAAATAATGAATTAACAGAAAGAGAAATGAAGAAATCAATCCCATTTACAATTGTATCAAAAATAATAAAATACTTAGGAATAAATTTAACCAAGGAGGTGAAAGACCTATCTATACTCTGAAAACTGTAAGACATTGATGAAAGAAACTGAAGAAGACAGAAATAAGTGGAAAGTTATTCCATATTCATGGATAGGAAGAATTAATCTTGTTTAAATGACCACACTGTCTACAAAGCAGTTTACAGATTCAGTGCAAAATCCCTATCAAAATGGCAATGGTATTTTTCACTAAACTAGAACAAATAATCCTAAAATTTATATGGGATCACACACACACACACACACACACACACACAGAAAAAAAACAAAGTAGCCCAAGGAATCTTGATAAAGAAGAAAAAACCTGAGGACATCACACTCGCTGGTTTCAAACTATATATTACAAAGCTACAGTAACCAAAAAAGTATGGTATTGACACAAGAGCAGATATATAGGCCAATGCAACAGAATAAAAATCCCATATATATTCCTCTCCTGGATTCCTAAAAGAGGTTTCCTGTAAACACAGGATTCATCTTTAACTACTTCAGTAGGTTTATCTACTAAATGATTAATACTCTTCTTTTATACATAATTAAATAGACACTATCACAATAAAAAGCGAAATTCCTCAATATCATTCAATCAGTGTTCACATTTCTCCAGATCTTATAATTTTTTGGTTCAATATGTTGTTTGAATCAGCATCCTGTTAAAGCCCAGCCTATACATTGTGATTAGTTGATAAGTTTCTTTAAATATATAGTCGCAGATTGTGAGATAGAGATAGGATGAAGGTGACAACATAGGAGAATCCTGAATCTCCCTCCTCCCGTGGACACAATGAATATACAACTACACATGGAGCAATTATCTCTGAGAGAAATCCAGAAGCTAGTTGAGTGACTCCTATACATCAGGTAATGGAGAAAACATCCACTTTGAAATGGGTAGGAAAAGCCAACCTATAGAAAGGGGGAAAATATCTGGAAACCACATAAGGGGTTAATATTCAGACTATACAAGGAACTCATGTAGAGGAAAAAAACAACCCAATTTAAAAATGGCAAGGGATCTGAAAAGACATTTTTCTAAAGGCATACAGAAGGGCAACAGATACATTAAAATGAGTTCAACATCACTAATTATCAGGGAAATGCAAATCAAAACCACACTGAGATGTCACGTTTTACCTGTTAGGATATCTATTATGAAAAAGACAAGTGATAACAAATGCTGGCAAGGATGTGGAGAAAAGGGAATCCTTGTGTACTGTTGGCAGTGTAAACTGGTGCAACCATGGGGGAAACCAGTATGAAGTTTCCTCAAAAAATAAAAAGTAGAACTACCATATGATCCATCAATCCCACCCATGGGTGTATATCCAAGGGAAACAAAATCATTATCATGAAGAGATGTCTGTACTCCCATGTTCACTGCAGCATTTTTCGGAATAGCCAAGCTATGGGAAAAACCTAAATGTCCACTGATAAATGAATGGATAAAGAAAATGTGGTATATGTAGGTATAAATGGATTGTTAATCAGTCTCAAAACAGAAGGAAATCTGCCATTTGCAACAACATGGATAAACCTGGAGGGCTCTATGTTAAGTGAAATGAAACAAAGACAGATAATACATGGCATCACTTATATGTGGAATCTAAAAAAAAAATGTCAAAGTCATAGAAACAGAATAAAAATGTGGTTTCCAGGGCCTGGGATGTTTGGGAAATAGGGAGAAGTTGGTAAAGTGTACAGAGTTATAAGATAAATAAGGTCTGAAGATCTAGTGTATAACATGGTGGCTATAGTTAATAATGTATTGTATGATTGAAATTAATTTGCTAGAGAATAGAACTTCAATGTTCTCAACAACAACAAAAAAAAGAAAAATATGTGAGGTGAGAGATATGTTAACTCAACGGTGGGAATACTTTCACATAATATACATATGTTGAAAAATCACTGTACATTGTAAATATATTACACTTTTACTTGTCAAAAATAAATGAGCCACAAACTTGACATTAACAAAAGGAATAAACTAATGTACAGTTACTGTTTCACCTCTTTTTCATTAAATTAATGAGTGAACTAATTAATTATTCTTGTATGGAATAAACAGGGGTTGTTCCTACAGTCTGCATATAGCTGATTTCATCCCTGCGGAGCTACCCCTCCATTTCCTAAAGATGGGTTAGTAGATTGGGAAGTGTAAGGGTTTTGTTTCTCTTTACTGTAGTTATGAATTCATAGTCCATGACTCCTTTTGATAGGACTCTAGTAGAGCTTGATAGCTTCCTTGTTCTCTGATATGATAACATATTCCAGGTTCAACATTCACAGTTCCTGCTCCAGACCTGGAATCCACCATTTTTCCCATGGAGACTTGATCCCTTGTAGTGGTTGCTTGGGCTGCTCATCGTTACTGAGTTTGTCATTGTCTTTAAGCTGCCAAAGTAGAAAGAGATAAAAATACTTTTTGAATTTTGCTTTACAACTCTGTTGATATATAATTAAAGGACAAAAAAAATCTCTAAGAAAAATTCAATTTGACCAGTTTTGACATATGCAAACACTTGCAAAACTGTAATCCAGACAGCAAATATTTTATCATCTTATGCCTTTTTATAATCCATCCCTCCTTCCGTTCCACATCCTAAGTAACCACTGACCTGTTTACTATCACTATAAATTAATTTGCCTTTTCTAGGATTTTATATCAATAAAATCATGTCTTACAAACTCTTTTGCCAGGTTTTTTCACTTAAAATAATTATTTTGAGGTTTATCCATGTTGTTGTATATATGAAGTTTCTTTTTATTGCCGAGTAGTATTCCACTGTATGGTCATACCACTAATTGATTATCCATTCATGTGTTGATGGACATTTGGGTATTTCCAACTTGGGACTATTAAAAAGAAAGCTACTATGAACATTTGTATAATTCACTTGGTCCTTGAGTGAATATACTTTTTGTTTTTGTTGGGTAAGTACTTAGGAGTGGAATGCCTTGGTCATGTGGTAATTGTGATCTTAGATTTTTTAAGAAACTGACAAACCATTTTCCAAAGTGTGTGTGCCATTTTCTATTTTCTCTAGCAATGTTTAGGAGTTCTAGTTGATACTGTGGTTTTAATTTGTGTTTCTCTGATTATTAAATACAGTAATCATCTTTTGTGTACATTTTTGGCAATTTGACTATCTTCTTTTTGTGTCTAACTTCCTTTGTTCACATTTTTTGCTTTTATTTTTATTAGACTTTTTGGCTCATTATCATGTTGTGAGAATTCTTTACATATTCTACGAGTCTTTTTTTGATACTTGTTTTGTATTTTCTTCCTTGTATTTTCTGTGGCTTGACATTTTATTCTTTAGAAGACCTAATGGTGTCTTTAGAAGAGCAAATGTTTTAAATTTTTGATGAATTAACCTTACTCTACACTTTCATCTAATGGTTTATGCTTTTTATTTCTGTCTAAGAAAACTTTGCATGCAACAAGGTTGCAAAAATCTCTGATGATTTCTTCTTGAAGTTTTATGGTTTTAGATTTTACAAATAGAGCTATAATCAATTTCAAATTACCTTTTGTGCATCATGTGAGAAAAGGGTCAATATTCACTTTATATCATTCAATATTTAGTTGATTCAGCATTATTTGTTGAAAGTTCCCTTCCTCTTAAAAGTGTCTTGACACCTTTGTCATATTTTGACTGGGGTTCTAATTTGCATC
The DNA here is from genome assembly GCF_030020395.1 of Manis pentadactyla. NCBI lineage: Eukaryota > Metazoa > Chordata > Mammalia > Pholidota > Manidae > Manis > Manis pentadactyla. The sequence goes on from NC_080029.1 coordinate 22,581,476, forward strand.
CTTATTCTGTTGAATTGTAGTTTCTCTCTCTCTTTTTAAACAATGCTTAATTTATTGATTACCAAATATATATTTAAGTCTTGGAATCTGATATTTTAAGATCTCCAACAGTGTTCTTTTTAAAAAGTGCTTTGGTTATTCGAGGCTCTTTAAATTTCCAACTAAGGCTTAGAATCATTTCAGCAGTTTCTTAATAAATGCCTGTTGGAATTTTTATTGAAAATGCATTGAATCAATAGGTCTTTTGGAGAGAATTGCCATCTTAACAATATTGAATCTTATAACCCATGAAGATGACATATCTTTCCATCTATTATATTTAGGTCATCTTTAATTTTTCTCAGCACTGTTGTACAGCTTTCAGTGTAGAGATTTTGGAAGCTTTCTGTTGAATTTATTCCTAGGCGTCATGTTTTATGGTGCTATAAAATATGATTTTAAAATATTTTATACTAGATTTTTATAATATTTAAGAATATAACTGATATTGTATATTAAATTTGTATACTTTGACATTCCTAGATTTATTTATTAGTTGTAGTAGTTGGGCTGGACATTTCCTGTGATTTTCTATGTAACCAATCGTTTCTTTGGTACATAGTGACTATTTAGTTCTGTACATTTATACCTCTTTTTAAAAACCTTATTGCAATGGCTATGCCCTTTCAGCATAATGCTGAAAAGAAGTGATGAAAGTGAATAGTCTCGCCTCACTCCTGATCTCAGGGGAAAAAATGTGACTTTTTACCATTCAGTGTGAAGTTGATGTTGGCTGTAGGTTTATCTAGTTTTTATAGCTTTAAAAAGTTCCCTAATATTCCTAGAGTACAAAAGTTAATTTATTTGGCTTGAGATACTACAGTGCAACTAACCTTGGGTCCCATGAAAAAAGTGGCTTGTTCATCTGGTAACTGAAACAGTTGCACAAGTGATTGTCCAGGAGACGATCACCACACTTCGGTTTGCAGCAGAAATGCTTTATGTGTGCATCTCATTTTGTCACCTAGCATAAGAGAAATATGTGTAAACAAGAGTTGAGATTAGACAAAATTAATTACTTTTACAGCTTCATCAAGAACATTCATAATTGAAACTTTTTTTTAAACCACACATGCATTGAAGTGAAGAATATAATTACCAATTGCTACTGTCTTGATCAATGCTATATCATCAGTAACTTTACCCACAATTACTTTACACCTTTAATGTAAATGTCAACGTAGTGAAAAAGGCAAATAGGGCTTTATTGTTATTATTAAATTTGTTTTGATATCATGGACCCCCCTAAAAGGGTCTTAGGGTTCCGCAGACCACACTTTGAGAACTACTGCTCTTGTCCGATTTAGCCCTACAATAAAGTATGATATGAAGTGTGTACTAAATATCCTGAATCTTCAATGAGGCTTCTCTACTTTAGTGACCCAAAACTTGAACACTACTACACCCTATGTGAGCTCTGAGAATTGTTTTGATTATGGTGTTTCTTTGCCTAGACTTGTGGAATTTCATACTCAACTCAGTATTCAGGCAAAGAATTAGGTAGACTCGTCTGCATTTTTCTGGAGCTAGTCCTTATTTCTAGCCATCTGCCACCAAAAGTCTTCCAGTCTCAGCCTCCAATCTCTGCTCTTTAGTTCGACTTGATTATGCTCTTCCTGCCACAGCCTGAAAAATGCCTTAAGGTAGAAATCTGAGGAAATCACTGAGCTCGTATCATTTATTCTCTTCTCTGAGATACTATAATCCCTCACTGCCCATTGTTAAAGATCTAAAAATAGTGTGTGTGACCTACATTTTAGTTTTCTAATTGTTCACCATTGAAAAAAAGGTACAATTCTTTTTATTACATTGTGCCCAGATAGAGACATCAAATTATACTTTTTAAGCCTATTATTTCGTGTTTTCCAATGATTTTGTTTTCTTATTTTATAATGATCATATTTTCCCATATTTCCTGAAATATTTTAATATCTTACCTCATCTTTTCTCTAATACTTTTACTTGAGATGGTATATACATAGACCAAGTCTTTGTGTGCCTTTAGAGGTAGTGGTAGTGCTCTGCTGTCTAGTTACTACACCTTGTTAGTTCATGTTCTCTGGGTCATCAGCTGCTGATTGCTCATGTGATCTGCAGAAGAATTCAGGAAACAGCTTTTATCTGTGTTAGAGCCAAATGAGTTTCAGGAAAGGGGAAGGGATGAACCTATGGACTGAAAAACTCCAGGTACCAGAGATCCCTTATTTACTGCCCCCATTTGCTGTCACTCCACCATGCAATTCTTCTCATCATCATCTCATCTTCTAACCTTGGGAGAGTGGTGGAGGGAGGCAGTTTCCTTAGAGTATAACACTGACCTTTAAGGTTTTGATTGGGAGGAGTGGGGAGTGAATGGCTAAAGAGAACTGGTTACTCATACTATTTCCATCAACTACTTATTCCAGCAGGGCTTTGGAACTACCCTTCTACTAGCCCTCAGAAACCTGCACCAAGGGTCTGGTTCATGTCTGTAGGTTTCTCCCACTAAGCTGGCTGCCAATGACTGTCTCAAGGCACCACAGGTGAACACCCTGGGACATTTGTGACTGTCCCAGGCTTCATTTTCTTACTTTTGCCAGTTGTGCCAGCCAAAAAAAGCCGAGAGTTTTCCACAAGTTTTTATATTTTAGGAGAGCAAGACAGAGGCTTTTATTTAGAGAGAAAGCAAAAAGGACAGAGCTCCTGGCTCAGGCCAGGAGGGGACAAGAGAGTCCCAGGGTGGTACATTGTCTAGGAGCTTTATAGGCAATTGAGAGACAAAGGGCTAGGGCTGTACACCTGCTAAGTGGTCCCAAAATGTTTATCTTTGAAGAGACATTAAGTTTCTAATTTGTCTTCCTGGTTATTTACAAGAATTTTACTGCTCTGATTTCCTCCCAGGATAGCAGCTTCCTGGTCTGGGACCATATCACTCAAGACTGCCTGCTTTGCTCCCAAGGTAGACTGAGTTATTATCTGTTTGTTAAGAAACTTACTTTTTAACTAATTGGGTTTTAAGATGCAATCTTATTTTCAAGACAGAATCCTTTCTGTTTTTACTACATTGTTTTGGGTTTGCTTGCTACATTGCCCAGGTTGCAAATCATTTGTTTAGGGCTGGAGGAAGAAAAGCAGCACCTGGGTAAAGTCAGAAAAACAAGCTGGGCCCCCCAGCAGGCCAAACCGAATCCCACAAGGGATTATCTTGCTTTGTTTTTTCCAGAGGACTTCACCCTATTCTGTCTAAGCCCATGGTCCCTGTCTCATTTGCCCCTTTGCAGATAGAGCTCTTAGCTGCTGCTAGGGGAAAGGGGGTGACTACCACTCTGGCTGCTTCATGATGAGAGGAGGCACAGTAAAGGGTGGAATTAGGTCTCCATTACTGGTCAGTCGAGACAGCCTCGGAAGATGGGCATTTCTATCTTGGGTTCTATTTCCATCACTATTTGCAGTTTTATGGCTTCAAAAGGATTTAGAAAACCAGCTCCATATTGTAGTAGTCCATGGGACTTCTGGGCCTGACATAGCTTGGACTAGCTTTCAGAGGTCCTCTGAAGTTATCCTGGACAAGCCCCACAAAATGATGTCGGGGTTCTTGTTCACGGAGTTGAAGAATGAACTTTGCAAACACTCAAGGTAGGAGAGCAAGGAAGAGGCTTTTATTTAGAGAGAAGGTGAGAGGACAGAGCTCCTGCTTCAGGCAAGGAGGGGACAAGAGAGTCCCTCCACAGGTTTTTGATATCACTATTATTGTTGTCAGTTGCTAGGATCTATGTCTTCCTTTTATTTCTAAGATTTCTCCAGCAATTAAAAAAGAGCAGTGAGCTATCACTGCTGTTTTGCTATTCAACTGCAATTGAAAATCTCTAATTCTCAGTTTCCTTCTTTAAAATAGGGGTAACATTAATACTAAATTCATAGAGTTTTGAAGAATTCAAATGACAAAGTACACATAACCTGGTGGCATTTGGAACAATATAAAATTCAGTAAAAGTTATTTGTTATAATTACCTTGTTAGTATTACCACTAATTATAAAACATGGAACCAAATAAGTCCAAAGATAACATTACATAGGAGACCTGCTCCACTTATATCAATCTATTGTCACTCACTGAGTATATTTATTAAACAGAGTACTAAGCCACCTGGTTGTACTATTATTCAGGCATGTCTCTCCATCTTACACACAAGCATTTCATGGTAGGTAACTTGTTAATGCTGTGCTAAAATTCAGAAACACTACTTCTAAATAGCTTTTTCAACTCTAGTTTACCAGGGTAGAAATAATCTAAAAATAAAATGAGGTAGATCTGGTACAAATTTGCATTGTAAATTCATTTTTTAAAATGAAATAATAATCATTGTGAGCAAAGTGCTCATAAAACACCTTTTGAGTGAATAGGTTGTTCTAAATTGACAATAATCTTACCAGGCAGTCATTCACAAAACAGCATTTGCTCATCTCCTATCTGCTTGAGCTTTCCTTTTTATCATGGTTCTTCAAAAACTGGCATGAATGGTTTAGCACTCTCATAAGCAAAGACTTTGAGTAGTCAGGAAAATCACTTATTTAGGTAAGGAGATGTAGACTCATTGAGTGGAGCTAGTTATTTCTTATACTTCTTGCCCTAATTTAGGCTTTTTTACCGTGAGTACATTTCACCCTCAGCCATGGTTCTCAAGTCACTCTGCTTATAGGGCAATTGTGAATAGAGACGCTTTGATTGCATTAGAACCAGCCTTCCTTATGACCCCATAGGCCACTATCAAGCTGGTTCCCCAGCCCAGAATCCCTCTCCCTTAATGAATTACTTGGTGTCCTGTATTGCTGGTAGCCAAGCTTAAAGATCACCCTAGTCTACAACTCCCCTCCCTATGCCCACATACACACGGACACACACACATACACCACACTGTACATCTTCTAAATATCATGATTAGGAGATACATAATTTTCCTGCTGTAGAATGGACAAAAGAATAATAGTTACTTCCTTTAGGCACTGTACTCCTGAAATCAAACTGGTAAACTCACATACCAGAAAATCAAATTCTTTATTAAGGTGAAATTGTGGAGGAATTTAACTAATCAAATATGTGTAGAGTTACAGTTTTTGAGACAACAGTACTAACACAGTTTTTGCTCTCAAGGATTTCTTTGTCAGAAAAAAATCATATGCTCATGTACCGAATTCTAAAACAAAACCATTCTTGGTACTTCAGTGGAGTTATAGAGGTTACAGAGTGAAGGCTTGTGATGGTCAGTTAATGCATCAGTTTAGTTAGGCTATAGTACCTAGTTATTCATCAAACACTAATCTAGTGTTGGTGTGAAGGTATTTTGTAGATGTAATTAATGTTCATAACCACTTGACTTCAAGTGGAAGAGATTATTTTTGATAATCTGGGTGAGCCTGATTTAATAGTTGAAAGGCTGTAAGAGCAGAACTAAGGTTTCCCAGAAGAAGGAGGAATTCTGCCTATGGACTGCAGCTTTAGTTCACTGCTGGGGAGTTCCTGTCTTCCTTTCCTGATGGCCTGGACTATCCCACAAACCTCTGACTTGCCCAGAAACCCTCCCAAATTTGGATAAGTCAGTTCCTTGCAATATAATATGTATATTACTGGTTGAATCCTGAAAGGGTACAGGGGTTTATTCTGGATTTTTTTGTGTTTGAGATTTTGAGCTATGCCTTAGACAATGATTGGGATTTAGCAGGGAGTGTCAAGGCTACAGGACAGTGGGAAGACATGGACATTCTTATACTTCTCAGCTCCAATATTGTCTTTCCCCTTCTCTAGCTATCCCTCATACCTCTGCCTCCTTTATACACACTTTCATTGCAATTCACTGCTTATCATTAGGCTAATATTTACCATTTTTTGGGCACCTATATATGCTACAATTATGTATATTTTTTCTGATTCTCACAACTATAATTAGTTTTATTTTACAAAAGATAATTGGGTCTCAAATAGATTAAGTACAGTTGCAAACTTTATTTCACATCTTTGTGAGCTCTATGTCCACTGGAGATAGTCATCCTGATATCAGTAGACATGATGACTATAAGCCTAAAGGAAAAGGCAGAAAATCTCTAAAATGGCTACAGAACACTCTGTTGAAAGTGAATGCTCATAATACTGTCTCTGAGCAGTAAAGGAAAAAGGTTAAGATCAGTATTTTATATTTAAGAAATAAAATCAGAAATATTTGATTACATCTGGAATTCAGAGTAACAATGGGAGAGATAGATAGATACATAGATACATAGATACATAGATACATAGATAGATATAGATAGATGATAGATAGATGATAGATAGATAGATGATAGATAGATAGATAGATAATAGATAGATAGATGATAGATAGATAGATAGATAGATAGATAGATAGATAGATAGATAGATAGATAGATGATAGATAGATAGATGATAGACATAGAGACAGATAGGGAGAGAGAGAGAGAGAGAGATTTATTATGTGGAATTTGATGGATTGGCTCATATGATTATGGAGCTAAGAAGTCCCATGACTGCTATCTGAAAGCTGGGGTCCCAGGGAAGCTGGTGATATAGTTCAGTCTCAAACTCCAAAGACCTAAGAACCAGGAGAGTTGATGTCTGAATTTAAGAACAAGAGAAGACCCATGCTCAGCCGCAGCAGTCAGGCAGAGAGGAGATGCACTCTTCTGCAGTTTTATTCCATACAGGCCCTCAGCAGAGTGGGTGGGACCACACACTAAGAGGAAGGCTGTCTGCTTTACTCAGTCTATTGATTCAAATGCTGATCTCATCCAGAGCTTTAACTAATTTTCCCGTAATCAGTCTGAGAGTAGGCTCTTTCAAGGAAGGTGAAGAAGAAAACTCCATGAGGATATATGGGATTCCAAAATGGGAAAGGAATATATGCCAACAAAATGAAAGGCCTAGCTTGTGAACTGAATACAATACAATGATTGCCTATTTTATGATTTTGCATGGATCATCACAGGTGGAAAGAAGGGCAGACTAGAGCAAGGAGCACGGAGCTTAGGTTCTTTAAAGGCAAAAGACTTCCTGATCCTCTTCTTTTCAACTGAATAGACAGAAATTACACAAATCTTATATCTTGTGCTTGGTTCTGCTGATAACCACAATATGTTAGTCATTTCCCCACTGTGTTCTAGTTATCATTGGTCTCTGAAGGCTTCACTCAAAAACAGCAAGTTGAGCTCTCCCAGCACACCAGCCTGGCCTGACAGTGTCTGTCAGCTGCAATACTTTCTCACTTGCCTCAGGCACCATCTCAGCACTCAAGGCAGTGTCTGAATCTTGAAGGGTAGCTTGTCTTCCCTGCCTGGGATTTCCATAGCTTGGCTCACGGTACAGCCATTCTGCAATAAGCTGCCATCCAGCCTGCCACAAGGAGGACCCTGCTCTTTCTTTTTTGGCATGGACATAGGTTTTTCTTTTTCTTACTTTTTTTTTTATTTTGTTATCATTAAAGTACAATTACATGAAGAACATTATGTTTACTAGGCTCTCCCTTACCCCAAGTCTCCCCACAAACCCCATTACAGTCACTGTCCATCAGCATAGTAAGATGTTGTAGAATCACTACTTGTCTTCTCTGTGTTGCACAGCCCTCCCCTTTCCCCCAGCCCCCACATTATACATGCTAATCATAATACCCCCTTTCTTCTTGCCCACCCTTATCCCTCCCTAACCTCCCATTCTCCCCAGTCTCTTTCCATTTGGTAACTGTTAGTCCGTTCTTGGGTTCTGTGATTCTGCTGCTGTTTTGTTCCTTCAGTTTTTCCTTTGTTCTTATATTCCACAGGTTAGTGAAATCATTTGGTGTTTCTCTTTCTCCGCTTGGCTTGTTTCACTGAGCATAATACCCTCCAGCTCCATCCATGTTGCTGCAAATGGTAGGATTTGCCCTTTTCTTATCACTGAGTAGTATTCCATTGTGTATATGTACCACATCTTCTTTATCCATTCATCTACTGATGGACATTTAGGTTGCTTCCAATTCTTGGCTATTGTAAATAATGCTGCGATAAACATAGGGGTGCACTGGTCTTTCTCAAACTTGATTGCTACATTCTTAGGGTAAATTCCTAGGAGTGCAATTCCTGGGTCAAATGGTAAGTCTATTTTGAGCATTTTGAGGAACCTCCATACTGCTTTCCACAATGGTTGAACTAATTTACATTCCCACCAGCAGTGTAGGAGGGAACCCCTTTCTCCACAACCTCGCCAACATTTGTTGTTGTTTGTCTTTTGGATGGTAGCCATCCTTACTGGTGTGAGGTGATATCTCACTGTGGTTTTAATTTGCATTTCTCTGATAACTAGTGATGTGCAGCATCTTTTCATGTGCCTGTTGGCCATCTGAATTTCTTCTTTGGAGAACTGTCTGTTCAGCTCCTCTGCCCATTTTTTAATTGGAGTATTTGTTTTTTGTTTGTTGAGGTGCATGAGCTCTTTATATATTTTGTATGTCAAGCCTTTATCGGATCTGTCTTTTACGAATATATTCTCCCACACTGTAGGGTACCTTTTTGTTCTATTGATGGTGTCCTTTGCTGTACAGAAGCTTTTCAGCTTGATATAGTCCCACTTGTTCATTTTTGCTTTTGTTTTCCTTGCCCAGGGAGATATGTTCATGAAGAAGTCGCTAATGTTTATGTCCAAGAGATTTTTGCCTATGTTTTTTTCTAAGAGTTTTATTTGAATTTACTTTTGTGTATGGCATTAGACAGTGATCCAGTTTCATTCTCTTACATGTAGCTGTCCAGTTTTGCCAGCACCATCTGTTGAAGAGACTGTCATTTCCCCCATGTATGTCCATGGCTCCTTTATTGAATATTAATTTACCATATATGTTTGGGTTAATGTCTGGAGTCTCTAATTTGTTCCACTAGTCTGTGGCTCTGTTCTTATGCCAGTACCAAATCGTCTTGATTACTGTGGCTTTGTAGTAGAGCTTGAAGTTGGGTAGTGAGATCCCCCCCACTTTATTCTTCTTTCTCAGGATTGCTTTGGCTATTCAGGGTCTTTGGTGTTTCCATATGAATTTTTGAACTATTTGTTCCAGTTCGTTGAAGAATGTTGCTGGTAATTTGATAGGGATTGCATCGAATCTGTATATTGCTTTGGGCAGGATGGCCATTTTGACGATATTAATTCTCCCTAGCCAAGAGCATGGGATGAGTTTCCATTTGTTAGTGTCCTCTTTAATTTCTCTTAAGAGTGTCTTATAGTTTTCAGGGTATAGGTCTTTCACTTCTTTGGTTAGGTTTATTCCCAGGTATTTTATTCTTTTTAATGCAATTGTGAATGGAGTTGTTTTCCTGATTACTCTTTCTATTGGTTCATTGTTGGTGTATAGGAAAGCCACAGATTTCTGTGTGTTAATTTTGTATCCTGCAACTTTGCCAAATTCCGATATCAGATCTAGTAGTTTCAGAGTGGAGTCTTTAGGGTTTTTTATGTACAATATCATGTCATCTGCAAATAGTGACAGTTTAACTTCTTCTTTACCAATATGGATTCCTTGTATTTCTTTGTTTTGTCTAATTGCCATGGCTAGGACCTCCAATACTATGTTAAGTAACAGTGGGGAGAGTGGGCATCCCTGTCTAGTTCCCGATCTCAGAGGAAAAGCTTTCAGCTTCTCACTGTTCAGTATGATGTTGGCTGTGGGTTTGTCATATATGGCTTTTATTATGTTGAGGTACTTGCCCTCTATACCCATTTTGCTGAGAGTTTTTATCATGAATGGATGTTGAATTTTGTCAAATACTTTTTCAGCATCTATGGAGATGATCATGTGGTTTTTGTCTTTCTTTTTGTTTATGTGCTGGATGATGTTGATGGATTTTTGAATGTTGTACCATCCTTGCATCCCTGGGATGAATCCCACTTGGTCATGGTGTATGATCCTTTTGATATATTTTTGAATTCGGTTTGCTAATATTTTATTGATTATTTTTGCATCTACATTCATCAAGGATATTGGTCTGTAATTTTCCTTTTTGGTGGGGTCTTTTGCTGGTTTTGGTATTAGGGTGATGTTGGTTTCATAGAATGAGTTTGGGAGTATTCCCTCCTCTTCTATTTTTTGGAAAACTTTAAGGAGAATGGGTATTACACCGTCTTAGTATGTCTGATAAAATGTCTGGCCTGGGAGTTTTGTTCCTGGATAGTTTTTTGATTACCGCTTCAATTTCTTTGCTGGTAATTGGTTTATTTAGATTTTGTGTTTCTTCCTTGGTCAGTCTTGGAAGTTTGTATTTTTCTAGGCAGTTGTCCATTTCTTCTAGGTTTTCCAGCTTCTTACCATATAGGTTTTCATAGTAGTCTCTAATAATTCTTTGTATTTCTATTGGGTCCGTTGTTATGTTTCCTTTCTCGTTTCTGATTCTGTTGATGTGTGTAGATTCTCTTTTTCTCTTATTAAGTCTGGCTAGAGGCTTATCTATTTTATTTTCTCAAAGAACCAGCTCATGGTTTCATTGATTTTTTCTATTGTTTATTCTTCTCAATTTTGTTTATTTCTTCTCTGATTTTTATTAAGTCCCTCCTTCTGCTGACTTTAGGCCTCATTTGTTCTTCTTTTTCCAATTTTGATAATTGTGATGTTAGACTATTCATTTGGGTTTGTTCTTCCTTTTTTAAATATGCTTGGATTGCTATATACTTTCCTCTTAAGACTGCTTTTGCTGCATCCCACAGAAGTTGGGGCTTAGTGTTGTTGTTGTCATTTGTTTCCATATATTGCTGGATCTGCATTTTAATTTGGTCATTGATCCATTGACTATTTAGAAGTGTGTTGTTAAGCCTCCATGTGTTTGTGAGCCTTTTTGCTTTCTTGGTACAATTTATTTCTAGTTTTATACCTTTGTGGTCTGAAAAGTTGGTTGGTAGAATTTCAGTCTTTTTGAATTTACTGAGGCTCTTTTTGTGGCCTAGTATGTGGTCTATTCTGGAGAATGTTCCATGTGCACTTGAGAAGAATGTGTATCCTGTTGCTTTTGGGTGTAGAGTTCTATAGATATCTATTAGGTCCATCTGTTCTAGTGTGTTGTTTAGTGCCTCTGTGTCCTTACTTATTTTCTGTCTGGTGGATCTGTCCTTTGGAGTGAATGGTGTGTTGAAGTCTCCTAAAATGAATGCATTGCATTCTATTTCCTCCTTTAGTTCTGTTAGTATTTGTTTCACATATGATGGTGCTCCTGTGTTGGGTGCATATATATTTATAATGGTTATATCCTCTTGTTGGACTGAGCCCTTTATCATTATGTAATGTCCTTCTTTATCTCTTGTTACTTTCTTTGTTTTGAAGATTATTTTGTCTGATACTAGGACTGCAACACCTGCTTTTTTTCTCCCTTTTGTTTGCATGAAATATCTTTTTCCATCCCTTGACTTTTAGTCTGTGCATGTCTTTGGGTTTGAGGTGAGTCTCTTGTAACCAGCATATAGATGGGTCTTGTTTTTTTATCCATTCAGTGACTCTATGTCTTTTGATTGGTGCATTCAGTCCATTTACATTTTGGGTGACTATTGATAGGTATGTACTTATTGCTATTTCAGGCTTTAGATTTGTGGTTACGAAAGGTTCCAGGTTACTCTCCTTACTTTTGAAGAGTCTAATTTAACTCACTTAGTATGCTATTACAAACACAATCTAAAGGTTCTTTTCTATTTCTCCTCCTTTTTCTTCCTCCTTCATTCTTTATGTATTACGTATCAGATTCTATACTTTTTCTCTATCTCTTGATTGGCTTTGGGGATAGTCAATTTAATTTTGTACTTGCCTTGCAATCAGCTGCATCACCCTCCCTACCATGGTTTTACTACCTCTGGTGACAGCTATCCAACCCTGGGAACACTTCCATCTATAGCAGTCCCTCCAAAATAGACTATAGAGATGGTTTGTGGAAGGTAAACTCTCTCAGCTTTTGCTTATCTGGAAATTGTTTAATCCCTCCTTCAAATTTAAATGATAATCTTGCCAGATAAAGTAATCTTGGTTCCAGGCCCTTCTGCTTCACGGCATTAAATACATCATGCCACTCCCTTCTGACCTGTAAGGTTTCTGCTGAGAAGTCTGATGTTAGCCTGATGGGCTTTCCTTTGTATGTGATCTTTTTCTGCCTCTGGCTGCTTTTAACAGTCTGTCCTTATCCTTGATCTTTCCCATTTTAATTACTATGTGTCTTGGTGTTGTCTTCCTTGGGTCCCTTGTGTTGGGGGATCTGTGGATCTCCATGGCCTGAGAGACTATCTCCTTCCCCAGAATGGGGAAGTTTTCAGCAACTACCTCCTCAAAGACACTTTCTATCCCTTTCTCCCCCTCTTCTTCTTCTGGTGTCCCTATAATGTGAATATTGTTCCGCTTGGATTGGTCACACAGTTCTCTCAATATACTTTCATTTTTAGAGATCCTTTTTTCTCTGTGCCTCAGCCTCTTTGTATTCCTCTTCTCTAGTTTCTATTTCATTTATTGTCTCCTCCACTGTATCCAACCTGCTTTTAATACCCTCCATCGTCCTCTTCAACGATTAGATCTCCAAACTGAATTAATTCCTGAGTTCTTGAATGTCTTTCCATACCTCCACTAGAAAGTTCATGATTTTTATTTTGGATTTCCTTTCAGGAAGAGTCATGAGGTCCATATCATTTAAATATTTCTTGGGAGTTGTATTAACAATTTTACTCTGGACAAGGTTCCATTGGGGTTTCATGTTTGTATATGGCGCCCTCTAGTGTCCAGAAGCTCTGTTCTGCTGCTGCTGAGCCCCTGAAGCAATGTCAGGGGTCGCAGGGGAGTGGTACTGGTGCCTGGGGGTAGGAAAGAGCTGTTCCCCGCCTCCCGGCTGCTGTGCCTGCCTCCACTGCCTGAGCCAGTGGGCCCGTCACACAGGTATGTTTTTGTCCCAGAGAAGCTGGATATGGAGCCCTGTTTTCCACAAGCAGCCGAAATCCCAGTCTCCCCAGGAACTGCCTGTATTAACTTTCCAACCCGGTAGTCATGCAAGTCTCATGAAAGCACCATGAAATGTAGGTTTGTGCTCCCAGCGCAGATCTCCGGAGCTAGGTATTCAGCAGTCCCAGGCCTTCCAATCCCTCCCTGCTCCGTTTCTCTTCCTCCTGCGGGTGAGCTGGGGTGGGGGAGGGGCTCAGGTCCCGCGGAGCCACAGCTCTGGTAGGTTACCCCGTTTAGTGAGGTCTGCTCTTTTCTCCAGGTGTGTGCAGTCTGACGCTGTCCTCTTTCCTGTTGCTCTCTCAGGATTAGTTAGGCCAATTAAATTTTCTAATTGTATCCAGTTTTAGGAGGAAGCCTCTGTCTCTCCTCTCACGCCGCCATCTTTAATCCCATCTCCCGGACCCTGCTCTTTCTGCCTGTCATTTCATGCTGTCCATTCCATCCAGCAACTCAGACCACGGCTAGAACCCAACATCAACCCATAAAGAATCATTGATGAAAGGAGTGCATGGGGCATGCCTGCCCTCTTCCATCTCCCATGCTAAATTCAGCTTACTTTTCTTCATTTGCAAGCTCGTGACACAGGGACACCAGGTTCTGGGGCCTCCAGAAAAGAGCATTATGTGCTCATTTTTTATAATTCACATATAGTCAAATACTTTGGGAGGCTCACAGTATTTGTTATAAAGGGGTTTCACCTGTAATAGAGCATACCTGTTTCTCTTTTTGAAAAAAAAAAAAAAAGGATAAAACATCCTGCATTGCAGAGGCACAAACAAGATATAGAAGCAGAACTTTGAGGATGCTTAGGTCAGTATGTGCACCTGGAGCCTTCTGGCAACTGACCAGATGAGTAATTGATAGCAAGTATTTTATAAAGGCATTGGCTGGAACTATTCTTTGCCAAAGAGTAGATAAAAACCTGTTACTTGAAATCTGATATTTACACTAGTTCATAAAATATTGACAATTAAAAGCCTGATATAGAAAAGTGACATTCTAGAGAAAGTTGTTGTGGGACAAGAATAGAGTGACCTGAGCTTAAAAGGATCAACAGGACTTGAATACTCAAGACAAGGAATGTGGACCAGACTAGAAAGGAGACTGTAGGAATACCTAACAAGGTATTCATCCTTTCAAGGGCTCCCTAAGTAAGAGAACTTGATATTTTCCACCAGAATCCGGGTATATATCATTTACATCTTTGTTAAATACAATTAAGCATAAAATAATAGATAGTAACAGTTATCATTTCATTTTCTCATAGTGTAGATTGTTATTTCCAATTAATACATTTTCTATCTTCATAAAGATTCAATATAAAGAACCCATCAAGTTATGGTCATAGATAGGATGTCTGCACAGAATGTTACTGTCCTTAAGATTCACTCATTCATTCATTCATTCAGCAAATATTTATTGAACTGTGTGCTTGACACTTTTCTAAATACTTGATACAATGAACAAATCAGCAGTAGACTCATAGACAGTGAGAAGTGACTGGTGGTAATCATGGGGGAGGAGTTGGGGTGGGTGAGTGGTGTAGGTGAAGGGGATAAAGAGAAACAAATATCTCTATCATAATATAAGTTAGTCATGGGGATGGAAGTGCAACATGGAGAATGTAGTCCATGATTCCATAACAGGTTTCTATGATGACAGATACTGACTGCACTAGTTGGGTAAGGATTTAATAATGTGGGTAACTGCTGAAGCACTGTGTTGTATTATTGAAACCAATATAATATTGCATATCAACTATACTTCAATTAAAAATATATTTTACAAATATAAATAAATAAACACTTGATGTATATCAGTGAAAAAAAACAGATTTAAAAAAATCTCTGCATCATGGCAAAGCCAGGTTAGGTATTTTCTATAGAGTAGGCTACTGTGATAAAGCTTTTTTCTGCTAGTGCGTAAAAATAAAGAGAAAGAAGAGGAGCAAGAGATTAACATTATGTGTAAATGAAAAGGGAAAGTCCCTTAGTCTTATCCTAAATTTTTACTTACATGTGGTAGGCCAGTTTTCTAGAGCTATTCCATTAATGCAATTGGGTATTAGATATTCAGTGGGTATAGAACAACAGGTGCTTGGTGCTATCTTTCTCAGTTCCAATAATTATGGTGGATTGAATCAGGAAAATGTGACACTCATTAGGGACAATTGTGTATTATGTGAATCATGAGTTAATTTTTCTGGGAAAAAAGGGAGAGTTGGGCAATAGAAAAGAGAAGACAGTGTGTTGGTGGAGAAGATTCAAGTTTGAGTAAACAAGAAGGAGATCAAGAGTCTAAAAGAAATAAGCTACAAAGTATTTATTTGTATCATGCTTTAGGTATTTCAAGCCAGAACATGGTAATGATGTTTTGTTTTATTTATTTTTTCTCCCCTCCCCTTTTAAGCCCTCAATTAGGCTTTGAAAATGGAGTCAGTGCACCTTTAAAATATTCCGCTTAATCACCTATAGCGAATGCTCATTTAATGATTGTCTTTTTGTACCCAACAAGAAGTAACAATGCTTTTAGCAAAAGAAATGGAATGAGAAATAAATTGCCTAATCAGCCCGGCTCATGCAGTGCTTTGTGAGAAAGATTATTGAATTTTCAGTCTCTGCAGAATTTTAATGAAGCTCCATCTTGCTGGAAAATCCAGTCCTTTGTCAATAGAGTTCAATAACTCGACCACCCATGTAATAAGATGTACCAGGTGAAATTTTTCACTCTTCCAAAGCCAGAGGCATGCTAGAAGTACCCTGAAAATATGGGAGCACTTTCTGTATCTGTTGCCATGGATAAAGCTCTGGAGTTCATGGCTAAAATGCTATGATATAAATAGTTTGTCACTTATTTATATAATAACCCTAGTTAAGTAATATTTGTAAGGACATGATAATGTTAGCTATAATTATTATATGTTGTATACTCTGCTAAAAGCTATATATACAATTACTCTTCTTAACCCGACAACTCTAGGAGGCAGTTATTATTATCTCTACTTTGCAGATGAGAAAGCTGAGGTTTAGGTAGTAGATAGAATGAACCCAAAGATGTCAGTGTCTAAATCTTTGAAACCTGTTAATATGTCACTTTATATAACAGAAGGGGCTTTGCAAATGTAATTAAATTAAGGACATTAAGATTAAGAGATTATTTGGGTTATCCAGGTAGGCTCAATATAATCACAAGGGTCTGTATAAAAGGAAAGCAATAGAGCCAAGAGACATAGAGCAAAAGATGTGATTACGAAATCAGAGGTTGGAGTGTTGCAGGAAAGGGCCATGATCCAGGGGTCCTCTAGAAGAAGGAAGAAGCAAGGAAACAGATTCTCCCTAGACCTTCCAGAAGGAACCAGTCCTACCAACACCTTGACTTTAGCCAAGTGAGACTGATTTTAGGCTTCTGGGCTCCAGAACTGTGTTGTTTTTAAGCCACCTGGTTTGTGGTTTTTTGTTACAGCAACAAGAGGAAACCAGAGTAGATCATTCCCAGTTATTTATCTAGGGCAGGGTTTCTCAGTCTTAACACTACTCATATATTGAGTGGCACTGTTGTGGAATTTTCCTGTGGGATTGCTTAGCAGTCCAGTATTCCTGGTCCCTACCTACTAGATGCAAGGAGTACCCTCATCCATTTGTAACAACCCAAAATGCTTCCAAATACTGCAAAATGTCTTGGGGGCAAAAGGGAGAATTGTCCTCATCTGAGAATTTGATCAGGAGGGTGGTAGTGTCAGTATTCAAGCCCAGGTTCTCTGAATCAAGAAAGATTTCTTTTAATTATTAGTGTCTACTGCTTCACCAGGTGATAGGGTGCAAATTAATCATCAATTATTAATGAGAGCTTGTTCCTGGGGCAACATAAGACCCAATGTATTGGGAACTTAATATTGGGAACGTTAGTCCCAGTTAGGTTGGGCTTGGGATGAAAGATAATTCTTAGGGGTCAATGTCTGTGAAAGGAAAAGGGAAGATCATTATTGGGCACAGGGAGAAGTTGAACTGCAGTGCAGCCTGACAAATCCTCACCCAACATAATGCAGCACTCAGAGAGAATAGTGTCCATTAAAGTTGTTCCACATTGGGTCGACATAGCCCGGCTGTGGTAACTGAGCAGGTTGAAGGTATAAGCTAGGTGTCATGATTTTTATGTGATAATTTGGCAATCCTGTATCTGAGGCATTTCAAACTAAATCTCACTTCTAAGCCTTATTTTGTCACGATGGAATTTGGCCATCCTACAAACCCAGCCATATTCTAAGTGAAACCCTCTTTCATGGTTCTGTGTTCCTACCCTTCCCCTGCAATGCCCTTTTCCTGGTGGATTGTATCCACCTTTTACACCTCAGTTTGGCATGCCCCTTCCCTTCTCACGATGCCAGGTAGTCACTTCTTTTTTACCTACTTATTTTTCCTTCAACCAAAACACTCCTGCTATTCTCTGCCTACACTCTTTTTATCTATATATCAAGATTTGGAGCAAGGCATAGCTGTTCCAAAAAAGCCACTTCTGAGGCAGCAAAAGGCTCTTTTATGTTACCTTCTTCAGATGACCTGCGACAAAATTGTTTTTATATCGTGTATGTCAGTACTTGGTTTGGATTGCCTTTTATTTTCTGCCTCTTATTTTTGTTTCCCAAGTTATTCTAACCTACTTGAGGAAGAAACTTCACTATTCCTTGGAATACCTAACATAATGCTATGCTCTACAGCTCAACTTGTCTTGGTTATTGAGATTCACGTTCATCTAAAATCACTCCAAAATTTAATTCACTTTTATAAATATTTATGTTCATAGTTGGGTAATAAAAACATGGCTTCTGAGTCAAGTGATCTGAGATCCATTTCCATGACATAATTTAATTATACACTAAATCTTGGTGATCTGCTACCTGGCTATACATGACTTTAACTCCTTAAGAGAAATAAACTTGTGTATATTGGGAAGTAGAGGAAAAAGGGCTGTTATATTTTCAGTAGTAGGTTAAAAGCAAGCCAATCTGGCTGGCTAGCAGAAAAGACAATTGTTTGGCAGGTCATTTCCAAACAACAGGAGGGATAGAAGTACAGGGATGCTTCAGAGACAATGGATTGCTGGGAACCCAACCCGTAAAGGCCCCCTTTGGTCTCTCACGTCTGCTTCTCATGGCCTTCTAGTTCATTCCTGACCCTACAGCCTGGACTCCACCACATAAAGGGAACACAGATACAAAGGGCTCCCATGTTTCAAAGAGAAAGAGTCACATTTCTGCTCTCAAGTTAAAAAACAATCCCTGGGATGTGATCTGATTAAAAGAGTTTACAACAGGTGCATAGTCTTGGACAAGTCATGCATGACCATGGTCTCTACGGTCACTGTGCGTGGGTGGAGTTTCTGGAAAATGTGTTATGATGACAGAAAGGGTGGTAAGTAGGAAAAAAATCTGTTTTAACAAAGCCTTTGGGTGATTCTGATACTCACCAAATTATACAAACCTCTACCTTAGGAGTAAGTGAGCTGCTTCTAAGTAAATGAAACATTGGTGAGGAGGTTTTGATGTACCTGCCATACAAAATGAAAGAAACATCATTCATTCAGCAAAACCTCATCCTTCCCAGCCCCCTTGCCAAAAGAGAGTGTGCTTTAAAATTCCTTTCTGGGATAGGCAGCTTGCTATATCCCATTGTCTTTCTCTGAGTAACCCAGCAAACCCTAATTTAACTGAGATGCCCAAGAGGTAAATTGTCCTATTTAATGGATTTTCTGGACAACTCAGAGTTAAGCAACAAAGAAAATAAAAGAACCCAAAAACAAAATACATATTAGATTTTTGACAAGGCTCAAACAAAACTGTTTGATTGGTTTTACTCAGACACTTTAATGTCTCAGCAAAGCAAAATGAACCTAAGTGAGCCTATTTGGGATGAGCAGGTGCTCATCAATCTTCTCATTATATTATTCCAAGTATTGCTGATTGTTGTACTATAATAAAGAAACATTTGCTTAAAAGATTGTGTTTTAAGAAATCCTGTTCTTTTTCTTTTTCTTTGTTTCCTTTTTGTTCAAAGCCAAGCACAAAAACAGTAGGTTATTTGAATGTCCTGTTTAAGACAGTCTTTACTTGATCAGACTGTCTGGAAGTAAAATTGCTCAGATACCCTCCCACTTGGAACCTTGGTAGGTCAGTGATGGTTATTTTATATAAGTAACTAGCCCTTTTGACCATTAAAAAAATTAGATGGAAATTTAATACCAGGGTTCCTTACAAAGGACTCTAGAGATCTGCTTAGTTTCTGTCACAGGATTTCATAAAGTTTGTTTTCTTCTAAGATACTGTGATGTTTGAAATTTCCTCCAACATCTGTATTATGGAACTGAGATCAGACTGCCTGACTTAAATTCTGATTCTGTCACTTTCTGATATTAGGCAAGTTATTTTTCTTTAAATCCTGGTTCTCCTCATCATTAAACTGAGAATACTAACCCACCCCCTTTGTGATGGGGTTACTCTGACAATTAAGTGAAATCACACAGTCACATCCTTAACACAGCAATGTCTGGTACATAGTAAATTACCCGGTAAATGCTGGCAATTATTAACTGTTCCTTTTGAGAGATATCGCTTCACTTTCCCTTGATCTTTCATACAATAAGCCCAGTCAAAGACTTGGCCAATTTCATCTGCAGCATGTAAAAAAGAAAATAATTATCTAGGAATGAGGAAAGGTGTTACGAGTTTCCCTGTAGTAGTTCACCAAATCATTCAATAATAAATGGCACTCAGTAAAATTACAAACATTTTGTAACTCTAAAAATTAATAAACATAGCCAGCCTGAAAACACGAAAAGTTTTAAAAACTATGGTGCTACTAAGAACCACTGTAACAGGCAGTTGTAATGTCTCTTGCACTGGGTTTAGGATCATTGGTTAAACAGTAATACTGAAGTCCTTCACTATAAGCATATAAATTTTTGTTGTTGAAGAGAAAACTAAACTAAAGGATTTTTATAGAATGCTCTGCTGACTTTTCTTCTTTGCTGTTAAAGATGATGAAAAATTAGTTCCTAACAGTGACTTTAAACATGTCTGTGTGGTATTCCAAATAGCTTCCTTGTAATGTTGAGATCATATACCCAATCAGTAAATATTCTTGACATCAGTTTTCCTGAGTCTTGGAGAAAAAGAAAGAACTCTCTAGGTCTCATCTTTCCAAGGTTCTTTTTCAAAAAAATTGTTTGTGTACAGAGCCATTTCAGTTGCTGAAGCTGGGAGAAAGTAGAAGTGAGTCAAATTATAGCAGCTGTTTTATTGCTGTACAATGATAGTGCATAATAGTTCAGCTAAGCAGGATACAAAACCTGATTCCAGTTTTCACTGCACCAGGAATTTCAGGTAGACTGAATGTAATTACTTTCTTTGGAGTTAGGCCAAGGTGTCTGCATTATGAGCATCTTGTTTTGAGCAATTTGTGCTGTGGGACCATTAATGGCTAAACGTGCTCTGTGCCCAAATTCTTGGCATTTCATAGCAGCAAGAAAGAAATTTGAGGAGATTATCTTGTTCATCACTGTGTTTCCAAATGGAGCAGGACATAGCTCAGAGTGTTATTTGTAGGTGTTGGTAAGGTCTATGGAACTTTGAGACATTTAGATTATGACCATTAGCAGATGCAGTCATTAACATTCACTATTTGTCCTTCACCTGTGTGCAAAGGGACTTGCAGCAATTTACAAATTCAAACCATAAAATACAATATTTTAAGATCAAAGAAAATAGAAAGAATAGATGCTCTGGGGCATCAGAATTAGTAGGTTACATCGCTTTGGAAAGGAATTTAGCTTTTGTTTTGTGTCTGCTAAACCAAAGATGAATATACACCAAAATGCGTGACTTCCTCTTATTTTTCTTTTGCTGAACCTGGGACATAATAGGGGTTACAATGTGGAAGGAAAAACATGAGTGAACATACATATCTGCAGTGACTTTTTTCCTGATTACTTTTTTTCTGCAATCAAATGGAAAACCATTGGGTGTTTTCTTGTTTTAAGACTACAGCAGACAATTTGGACAGTAACCTAAGGTGGGTTTCTATACAAGAGCTTAAATTATGTAACTAAGCCAGCATCTCTTAGCTTTTGTTATGTTCTTTCCATAATTCCAAAATTCAGACATATCTCAGAATGCCTTAAAAATCTAGAAAATGACTCAACATAAATATTTAATTCAATAAACTTATAAGAGCCTCAATGGCTCTAAAGACAAGTAAAACCCAGTTCCTGCTTTGAAGTAGAAATAATCCAGAAAAGCCATTTGCAAATGTACCTCACTCCTAAAAAGCAAAACAACAACAAAAAAAGCAAACAAAACCTGATATGCAAGGAACAATATTAAAAATATCATAAGAAGTGTAAAGAGCTTAGGGATGGAGGTAGAATAGTTTAAATGAAGAAGAGTTTAGCTAGTTATTGAGGAGATTAGGCACAAAGAACCTTGAGAGATTAGTTGGATTTCTACTGCAGAGATTTCTACTTCAGGCTGTCATCCCAGGTGGAAATCAAAACCAAACAGCCCAGTATGTTCAGGTATTAAAGAAAGGGACAGTTTGTTTACATCATTGTATGCCTACAAGTAGGATAAATGCAGTATTGTATGAGTGATTAGCACTATATTTTGGATGAATTTAAATGTCAGAATAAGGCTATGGGGAGTCATGGAAGGTTGTGGGGGCATTCTATATGCTGTTTGAAGGTGACAACGACAGCAGAGTAGAGAGAACTCGAAACTAAATGGATTTGAGTTGTTCAAATGATAAGAAATATAGGCCCAGATTTGGCTACTTTTAGCAGGAGTGTTAGGAAAGCTTTCTGGTCAAGTTTTGACCTCAGCTGGAATAATGAATCCTGTCTTTAGATTTGACTTTTATTGTTGTAATTGCTAATAAAATAGTACCTCTACCTTGGCAATTTCCATAAAAGAGATGTGTCCATTGCTTCTGTTGTATCATTTATGTAGAAGGTGAGTTTATTGATAACATCTCTTCAAAATCTTATAGTTATTAGAATTAGTTCGTTGGTAAGGCTCAAAGCATCATCCTTAGGGAGTTCATTTTCATCTGACTTTCATTTTGACCTCTCTGCCTCTATGTTGTTTTAGTTTCTGAGCCCTGTTTTACTCTTATGATTTCTAGTATCAGTCTTTTTTAGTCAATAAGGCAGCATAATTAATACAAGAGTTTCATGACCAGAAATCCATGAGATGAGATGATGAGATAGGGGCTTTAGTTTAAGAGTCCATGATGGGTATCTTTGCTTTCTTTCTTTCTTTTTTAACCAACTCAAAGAAAAATTTCCAGCAAAATAAATCTAAGGAGTACTCAAAAGTTAAATTCATGTTTCCTAAACTCCTACACTTAGTGCTATGCTGGTTGTTTTAAAAGCAGCAACTGCAGAGTAAACAATAAAATGGAAAAGAAAGAGGACTTAGGGAGCCAAACAAGCACCTCTATAAAAATGTAAAATCATACCTGAGGCCAAGAACACCACACGGGTCCTCTCTCTCATAAAGTGAGGATAACAAAGTGCTGTGTTTTTTAATAGCCATGCTCTATATAGCAGCTGAAGCTTTTTAAAACATATTTCATATTTTTAACTATGCAGGAAGAAAGAAAGAAAAGGGGAATAGGGAAGGAAGGAAGGAAGGGAGGAAGAAAAAGAAAGAAAAGAAAGGTACGGAGGGAGGAAGGGAGTTAATTTTGGTTGGGAAATTTATTTGATCAGAACCATGCTATACCATGGGTTAGTTAGAAGTTTCTTCATGTAAGGAAATAATATGGGATTATTTCATATCATCCTCACCTTCATACTATGAGATTATTTCATATCATCCTCACTTTCATCTTGGGAAGTGTTATCATTCTGATCTTACAGATGAGGAAATTAAAGCCCCAAGAGGTTTAATTCTGAAGATCATTTGCTCAGACACATTCATAGAAATTGTGGGGCTTGGGCAAGGGTATAAATAAAGGGCTTTATGCCAACTGACAACATATTTAATAGTTATTATTTAAACTATCACAGTGGTAAATAAATACATCTTGTCCCTCTACCTTGACATATGTACTTTCCTAAAAAAATTAAAAAGTATGTAAAAAATATGTTTTATATCACTATGTATGTATCATATAGTAAAGATGATTGAATTTAATTATTGTATGTATACAAATGCTTGAATGAGCAATAACATAAGAAAATAAGTAAGAATTATAATACATATACTCCTCATAATGTTTTTCTTGTCTTAGTTCAGCATAATAATTATGCTGTTATAAATAAGATTTTTAACATAATTTGGATTCTATGCACTATAGTAATCTAAAGAAGTAAAAAATAATAACTGTATTGAAAGGACACAACATTTGAATATATTTTATCAAAATTCAAACATTGGGTATCAAGTATACTTTTTCAGACTCTAAATGTAAAGCATCAAAACAATGTGTTTCAAATTTATTTTAAATTACCTTTCTTCTAAACTATTTTAAATTATTAAGTTTAAGGAACCAAATGCACAGTATATTCAAAGAAAATTTAAATAATTTAAATATACTGGAATGTTTATTTTAGTTTTCAGAATTTAACAAAATAGCATTAAATTTATAAATTTTAAATATAAATTAAAAAAATAAAACCATTCTCACTTCCAGTGTTCATATCCCTTTAAACACTAATGTAAAGAAAGGACATCATACTCCTTGATGTGTCACAGCTCAACGTCCACACTTACTTGTACAAACTGAATGTAATATGAATTGTTTAATGTTTACTATTACAAAATGTTCCTCAGACACTACATACAACTGTTGCAGTAACTGCTCTAATTAGTGGATGCTTTAGGAGCCATTTGTTCCAGTACAACTTGGAAATGACACTTCATTATGTAAGAATTTATTGCATTTATGCTATCTGAGGGGAAGTTTTGACAAGTTAATTAATTTGTCTTTTATCTAAAAGCCTCTGCTGCAGCTCCCATACTCCTGGCACTCCACAGCAGGGTTCCTCTTTGGTGTCCCCAGAGGCACCCAGCAAGCCTTCCTGGTGTTCGAACAGAAGTGACTTTCCTTTTGAAGACATAAGGCAAGAGGTGTGGAGAAGCATTTATCTGGGTCCTGAGTTGTGTTTATTGTGAGACTGGATGCTGAGACTTGTATGCTGAGCACAGGACCCCAAGTGACAGAGGCAACCAGGGTTCTTTAGCTAATGCCGTTTTGTGTTTTGGATATGCAAGACCCCTTGATACACAGAGCCCAGGGCAGGGTTCCTCTTCTCTGGGTCTACAAGTGATCATGACACAATTAGATGACGTTGCAACTTGATATTCTACTCTCTGTCAAGACCTCTCTGATTCAACAGCCTACACCCTCAACATTCTGCTGCTTCCTTAACAACCCCTTGTGTTGGGCACATAACCTTTTAGACCTGACTGAGAGGGAGGGAGATAGGGAGAAGGAAAGCATTTAGCTTCTACTGCAAGGGATAAGAAAATGGGGCACCAAAGCACCCAGTAGTAGCCTTTTCCCAAAGTCCTCCTCAAAAATAAAGGGTTAGTGTGTACAGATAAACTATGTTGCTACAAATAGGTTTTTAACTTCCTCTTACTCTGAGTTCGTTTTTTTTTCTTTTTAAAGTGAAAGACAGTAAGATTTCCTACATTAAGACAATAATTTAGCCAAGAAGTTGCTTCGAAACATTGATTCCCATTTCCTTAAGTAGAAGGTGTTCCTGGAGCCGACTGGAGAAAACACTGTGGAACGGACTTCTGATATCTAGGAGACCCTTGTCATCGCTCTCTTCATACAAAAGAAAGCTTTCCCCATTGCTGCAGCATTCCTGCATGTGACGCATAGTTCTGTAAATGAAGACAAGAGGACAAAAAGCCCTTTTGTTGCTAAAGAGGCTTAGAGTGAGTTTTAAGTACAAATGAAAGAGTTGAATTAAAAGGGTTGGTGGCTTCTCAAAGCAGAGTTTTCATAGCTTTGAGAATTTTTCTCTTCTGTAGTTGTCAAATTGTTAGAAAAAAAAAATTGAGGATGAGGATGTCAGTATCAATTAGAGATAAAAGTACTTTTCTTTCTTGTCTTCCCAATGTCTGTACAATATTGTGAGTGTGTAAAAGGAGCCACATTTGCCGAATGATATGAATAATCATAAGACAATTATAAGAGATTGTTTATATAGGATGGATGAAGGGTGACCACTAATGCATAAGGTTAATTCCAGATTGTTTTTATTCAGAGTATCTCAAGAGTGCATTTGCTTTCACCAAATTCCTTAGTATAAGTACATGATCAGGATTCAGCTAAGGAATCTAGCAAACATTCTCAAAACAAACAAACAAAAATATTCACCTGCAGGTCTTTCCATGACCCTGGCAATTCCTCACTTAAATTGGGGTGATGTCTTAAGAGAATACTACTATTCCATTATAAGTGTCCCAACTTTAGTGGTAACACTACAATTTCTGTCCAATTTGCATGAATTCTACTGTGGACAGTTGGCTTTGCTATTTATGTACCTGTATATTCTTGTAAGATGCAAAAGTTGAGTGAGTTCATGGAAAGTTTGAGAACAAAGCAACTTTTCATGTCATCTGGTATAATTGTCATATAACAGAACAAGACATAGGCACCAGAGAGGCTAAGCTCCTTTCTGGAATTTGTATTAAGCTAGGATCACTTATGGAACAAAAATGTCACATCTAAGACAATGAAGTGAATTGAAAGCTGGAAACTCCTACCAGCCCTTGTATAGCTTATCTCTTACCCCTGGCTACTCTTTTTCTCCCTATTCTAGGTACCCAAGGCCTTGACCTCAGTTCATTCAATTCTCTCAGTTACATAGGATCCATAAGAGGCTGTCTCTCCACCTTTTCTAGGCATCCACCTTGTTTTAAGACTGTTTCCACACACACTTTCTGGTATGCTTATCAAAACTTACCTATGCTGTATTCCGTATCTGCCCAAATCTTAGCCACCTCTGAGGTTACTACTCAAATAAACATCTTCATATTAAGTGCATAAACACTAATAACTGGCTGAGAGTCTCAAAAGGTCCTATGAATTATTTGCATTTTAATAAAAGAGCAGTGCATATACTTAGCACAGGAGAATTGCAATTGGTGATCATCTCATGAATACAGATACCAATATGACACTATAGCCCTACTAATATGTATTATTTGTATTTATACATAATTGTTCACTAAAATTATATATAGTTAATTTGAAGATAGAGATTCAATCATTCTTCCTAAATGCTATTTGTTTAAGTAAAAGAGAAGGCCATGTAAGTTAGGATACTCAAACACAGCTGGGCCCAACTATAATTTCAGTTTAAGATTCTATAGCCTGGGAAGATCAGTCAAGACAAGCAGCTAATGAGCCTTAACAAAGTCAGCTGCTGTGTGGGTGAGCTCTGTGTTACAATGGGAACCTCCAACTCAGAGAGAAAGCATCAGATAAAGTAAGGCTGTGGCAGGTACCACTGTATTTGAATTACTAAGGATGTTGACCACCACATGCAAAAACGGAGGTAGAGATGACCTGAATTGTTGACTATGGCTTGTGTTCTTTAAGGAGAAATTACCATTTAACTCCTAATCCTCCCCACTCCCAACCAAGTAACCCTTTCAGCTTGTCATTACCAGGAACTATTTTGCTCGAATTCCATCTCAAAGAGGATACCCCTTTGCACTATAAAGATGCAAAACTCATTCACATGTTTGTATCACTTGCAGTGAAACTCATATCATGGATTCTCTCTACTATTCACAACAAGGTGTTCTGGTTTTCTTTCAACTTTAGGAACTCATGTCTCTTGTAAACATAAGCATCTGCATCAGAAAGTAAAGGAGGAGTGGTAGAGGGATCAGTTCTGCTTCTATGTCCTCCACTTAAACTGATGGATCTTTTGCCCAAATGAAAAGGGAAATCCCGTAGGGGCTTATGCTACTTTCTATAGTTGAAAATATGGTTTGGTTCAGATTCTCATGTAGAAGGAGATCGCAAGTTTCCAGGAAAGTTGTTCAAGAGAGACCTCAACCCCAACGTGAAAGTGCATTTTAAGGCTTTTATCTACTACTCAGGGACTTTGTACTAAAGCCTTCTTTGTACTAAAGCATCCTTTGTATTGGCACCTGCCTCATGAGCTATGGGGGACAATATACACGTTCAACAAAATTGCAAATGTCTGTATACATCTATTCTTAAGAGAAAAACTGAAAAACTAAATTTCTCCAGGGAATAGGCATTTCTAGTTAACTATTCTTGTCAGTGTGGCTATTGAACTTGTTTCCCTTCTATTATAGGAACTTTGAAAGAAAAGTTTGTAATATGCTGCACATTAAGTTGCCTGCCTTGAAAGAAACAAGCCTTGAAACCCTAAAATGTTGCACACATTTATTGAGCGTTTACTCAATGACAGATACCAAAATTAGACAATTGATGTGCAAAATCTCATTCAGGTTGGTATTGTCATTCCCACTTCTCCAATGAGAGAATTGAGACCAAAGACCTAAAAATGATGGATTTAGTAAATGATAAGTCTGGGTGTAAGCTCAGAACTAACTCCAAGCCCCACATACCTTCTTTCTTCTGATTTGCATTAGACCATACTACCTTCTTTGTATCCCACCTTACAGTGTAAACAAGAAAAGTCAATAAATATTTGGTGAAGGTACAGAAAACTATTGAGCTAGATTCCCAAAATGTAAATAAAGAGTGTATGAGGTTAAGTCGTGTGAAGTACCAGTGTGTGTAACTCACAGTTCTGCCATGTGGGTAAGACCGACTCTGGGTAAACCTGTGAAATAAGCCATTTGACTTTGTTCCTCGTCCCCCTGCCATAAGTACTAAGTACTGCCTAGAAGTATGTGAGTATTCTTTTCAAATCCCTCCCCCAGCCACCACCACGATACACCCTTCTCCCCCACGTTTCCATCATAGCCCTTTATTAGAGTTAGTTAATAAGAGGCAAAGATTTTACAACCCGGAGGGAACTTAGAGAACACTTACAACACACAGAAGCAGCTCTGATCAAGTTAAGGCAGAGACAGGGCTCTATTTTCCATACAGCAGTCAGAGAATAATCCTAAAATATAAATCAGATCACATCTCGTGCTTAAAATCTTCCTGTGGCTTCCCATTACACTTCAAAAAAACCCAGCCCCCCATGAGAGCCAAGAAGGCCCCTAGTGGTGTGACCCCTGACCACCCCTCAGCCTCATCGTACGTCCTGATCTATTGCTTCTGGTGTTTTCCAGTCATATCAATCCCCTGCTAGTTCCTCAAGCTCACTAAACTCATCTCTCTGGGTTTTCTTACATGACTTTCTCTCTTCTGGTTCATCCACATGACCAGCTCCTGATTATCCTTTGGGTTTTGAATTTAAGTTCATAAAGACCTTTGCTGACCAATCTACGTAATGATAAATTACTACCTCCAAAATTTGCTCCTGTCTCTGCCTTCTGCTCATTTGCTGCCATGGCAGGCATCACCATGTGTAGTTATATGTATTACTGGGCTTCCCCATCACTGTGCAAATTCCCTGAAGACAGGGGGCATGTCTGTCTATTCACCAGTATGTATTCAGTGCCAGACTCATGACCCAGCACATATTAAGTGGTCATTAAATATTTATTGTATGAATGAATGAGCTTGAGTGTTCTGACGACAGACCAGTCCTCTTTCAATGACACCTTACAGCTTGTCTTTCCTCACCTCTAACACATCTACTGTGGTCACTTCCCTATTATTCTCTACTAATTTAGTGCTTAGTGGGCACTGATTTACTAGATAAATGAAGTTTTCCTGATTTACAATTAAAAATGGTTATGCCTAACAATTTAACCACAGACACTTATATTTTCAAGAAAGTCACCTTTAAAAAGGGTGTTAGTAAAGTTCTAGGTTCTGTAGCCATCCATCAAAGGAGATTTTTCATTTCTCTATTATGCAAATGCTCACTCTGCCCACCCTTAAGGCTGAGATTCATGCAGTGGGAATTTGAACAACCAGTTCTCCCCATGACCCCAACGCAGGAGAATGTATCTAGCCCCAGGGGCATAAAATAGCTCCGCAGTAAAATTCAAGCTTCAATATACATGAAGGGTGTATGTGACACTGTGACCCAGAAAGCATCCACTCCTATAGGGCAGGATGGAGTTGTAGGAGGCTTAGATGCTGTCTCTGCTACCTCTTTCCACACAAACTGAGAGACATTGAGTACGGAGAAATAGAAGCTGTTTCTGAGTAGCTGGCACCACAGCAGGAATGGAGCTGAGTTTACTGAAGAATAGATCTCCTTAGGTCTTATTATTGCGGGGATCTGCAGCAGCCAGCAGGATCAGGGATGAGATCTTTATAAGCAGTTGGAGGAAGAGCCCATATGTGGTCTTCATGCAACAGTTAGTCCCTTGTGTCAAGGGCTCCGTATTAATAAAAAGGAGTTTAAGTCGTGCTGTCACAAATGCTCTACATTCACTCTGACAGAGTGTAGAGCTCTCAGTGAGGTGAGGATTATATTAAATAGAAAGTGAGAGGAGGAGAATCTGAACTCTAGGAGGATATTTCCCCCAGCCCACCTGGTTCATGTTTCACAAATCATTCACTGAGGAAGGTTTGGGAGTTATGTTAAGAGCCCAGGACTGACATTTATAATATTAGATTTATTCCAAGCTTATTTCAGCCCATGCCACAACAGGGAAATGTCCAGCCATTCTAGGATGAATTTTTTGTTGTGTTTACTAAATCTAGGATTTAAGGAACCCCATTATAGAGTCTGAGGATATAAGAATATTCATTTGGATGGGTAGGGATGCTATATCCCCTGTCTGGCACTTTCAACAAATATTTTCAGGTTGAATAATAATTTAACAGTAAATATAAAAGTACAAATGAACTTTTAAAAATAAACTAAGAAAGTCTTTCTTAGCATGATGTTAAAGTCCGAAACCATAAAGGAAAAAACCTGACAGATAACACAGGAACTTTCACAGAATAAAAGATTCTGTGAAAAAGACTCACAAATGAAAGATTCTGTCAAAATTGATGATACAGATTACCAACTTGGAAATTACTCACAATATATGGAAAAGGTAAATATTCTTGGTAATAATGATAAATGTAAAATTAGTATACAGTGATTTCTATGTGCCAGACATGACAATAAGCTTATATTAACTCATTGACCCAACAACCTCATGAGATACTTGCTGCACTTAGACTCATTTTACAGATGAGGAAACTGAGGCACAGAGAAGTTAAAATAATTATCCAGACCATGCATCTTGTAAGTGGTAGAAATGGGATATAAAATATTTATACAAACAAAAAGGAAAGCAAACATCCCACCAGAGAAATGGGAGATCTCCTTTGAAAAGACAACAGAAATGAATAAAACTGCAGTTCTTGATCATTTTCACAGAAAAAAAAAATGTTTTTCTTTTCAAAAAACACCTTGATGGACTTTGCAGTCTGAGAAAGAACCCTCTGGGTGTAGCCTAATTGAAAAATAATTTAGGTATAAGATTGAGATTGCCTTACATTTCAGCTAACAGAAATTTAGGGCTGTTGGGGAGCTTGTAAGGTCTGGAACTCTGAGAAGGGCAGACACCCGCAAGAGGAGGGCCCAGGAAGTGAGCAGAAGCTTGAATGAGAGGTGTGCAGATGCAGGAAAGCTGAGAAAGTCTCCCCTTGGTGTGCAAGGGCAAGAACCTTTGCAACAGTGAAGTCTGATACTTAGTTTTAATGTATTGGCCTTTCTGTGTTGTAATTCTATCATTTCCTCTCCATGACATGACTTAGAGAAGGATGGGATGTACCAAGTTAGCGTTTAGAGCAGTATATTACACTACAGTGACTTGGCAATACAGATAAACAGCTTAAACATATATACAATTAGTCTTAGTGATTCTATTCTGGAAACCCAGAGAAATTTACTGGAAAATGCACAAAGATGTATGTTCCAGATATTTACTAAAACATTGATTGCAAAACACTAAAAAAATAAAAGCCGTGTTCACTGATTTTCTATTGCTAGATACTTATGTGGGAACTATATAGTGTAATAGAATATATCCTTTAAAAAATATGAAAGTTATCTATATGTCCTGCTGCAGTTCAACATACATAGTGAAAAAAGTATGTCATAGGAAAAAAAAGCAGTATAGTATTTATAGCATGAATTATTATAGGTTATAATTATTATAAACATTGGAGGTTAATCAAAGAAGACTAATAAAGATAAATTTTCATTTTGGAAAGAAATGGTATCACATAATTTCAACAAATATCAAAAGATATTTCAATAGAGTAAAATATTACCATCAAGGTCTGCTGTATATTCTAGGCAGACAATGGATATAGCCTTTGATCTTGGTGCCTACTATAGCTTCTTCCTGTCTGGGTGTGTCACAGGTACTGTTCACAAATCAAAGGTGGAAGACAGCTCAATGTTATCCTCTAAAGAGATTACATGGTTCAGCCAGGAATGCGAGCACAGTATCCCTTTGGAAATAGGAGTGTCGGGGAGAAATGTGCCTCACTATTTCCAACTTAATTAGAGAAATCCTCAGAATTAGCTTTGAGAATTGCTAAGCCAGCATCTTCCAAAAACTATTCATTTCCCAGTGTTTTCCCCTTTCATAGGATTAAAGAAGTAATTTAGTAAAGATTGTTCAACAGTTTTTTTAATCAGGCTTAGCTTGTGGATATGTCAACATTGGAGTGTATATACTGCAGATATATAACTAACAGGTTTGCTTTCTCTCTTCTGCCAAAACCCAAAACAGTGACAACAAAGACATAAAATGTGATGAAAACAAAGACATAAGTTATCTGGAGTTTGAGAAGGCAGCCAGTCTTCTGGTGGAAGAGATAAACATGCCTCATCACATCCTAAGCTATTAGTGAAACACTTCCTATGCAAATTTACTGAGCATGTTCTAAGTACAAAGCATTCTTGAGAGCTTCAGAAAACACATAAATAAATACATAAATACAGGGCAGAGAGGCTTATAGGCTATAGGGGAGAACAGATTTAACGTGCATGTCAAAAAAATCACACACTACATTTCGTCATGCAAAAACAGTAGGGTTCTATGTTTTCTGTAAGTATAATCATCTCCTGCATGAAACCCATTCTAACAAGTGTCAAAGGCTGGATGTGTCTGCTGGCCGAGGCAGTAGGGACCCAAAAGGGGCATTTTAGTTTCAATAGACTCTTCAGTCTTCATAGCACTTCTTTCAGGTTGATCAGTCTCATTTGGATAAATATTCAAGCAATTCAAACTTGGATTTCCTGCCAGGGCTGCCTTTCCCCTCCAATTTTTACTTACACAGGTAGGGTCTTGTTTCAAAAGGGAGCTGATATAACCTCAAGGCTTTGGGGTTTGGCTTCATTTTGATGTTGTCTTTCTCTTCTCTCTGATAATCAGCCTGCGTCACTGCTGATTTTGGTGGTGATGGAGTCTGAATTCCACTGACATTGGGAGGATGTCAGTATCTGTCACTACGAGCCTACATGGGGCATTTGTCAGAATTGGAGAGAAGTTCTTCCTACAGGCAGACACAGCCATACAACAGAAAGCATGACTCAGCAGGCAGAACGGAGGCTAGATTGTAACCCACACCCCTTCAGTGGGCTTGGCACAAGACCAGCCTGTACAACCGTTCACGGAAATCTTTCCATGAGCATTGCCTCTCAGCAAGCTCTCCTCTTCTGCTCTCTCTGCAGCTCAAAGCCAGGTGTTTACTGACCCACCAGTCTTCACAGACCTCTCTCCACTCTGGAGGGGACCATGTGGTAATTTTAGAGCAGAGGCCATGTGGAGCCAGTATCATCATCTCCGATCTTGGGCTCATCTATTCAGATACATGTGAGCTAGATTCTGGGGCAGAGGTTGCTCACTGATGGACACTTACAACCATGAATGCACAGATTGCCCTGTGTAAGGCCTGATCAAGCAAAACCTGAGTTTACTATATACCTGTTGGACCAGCACCTTTACGTTACTTGTATCTGCACTAGGTTAAAGTACTTCTAAATTAAAGCACTTTCCTAATTCCACCAAAGTAAAGAACAAGTAAAAGTTTGAAAATAATCATACTTAGTAGACTTTGATTTTAGGCGTGTATCTTACACCAGCCTAATTCTGAGCAGGCAATGGAATTCAGACAAATGTCTGAGTAGACATTTCTACATTTTCCTGATTTATGTCCTGCTATATATATAACTTTATATTTTATTTGGGAATAATAAAGAATGGACTGCATCATGATTATTGTTAAGTGATTAAAATGTGAGGATTTACCTACCCTCTTATTAATGTACCACTTTAGTAAGATACACCAGGCACCCTCATTCTACCAAGAGTTTTTGGTTCTTATTTTTAAAATGTAATTAGTACTCATAGTTTTTAGACAGTCATGCCAAGTTGACCATTTGGGGGCTATTATCGGAGAGTATCCATAGCACTACAGGGGGAAACTGCTACGCACCTCTTCACAGAGTGACCTGAGATTGGATTTTAAGGAAATTTGCATGCTCCCTAGAATTGTATGCAAAATGTAGTGTGCTCTCTGGGAAAGGGTCCAGAGCTTTCAACACATTTCATAAAGTTCCTGTGACAAAAATAGATCACAACAAAACAAACGTATAAACAAAAGCTGCCACTTAGAACACAATTAGAACTAACCCAAAGGAGATATCACTATACAACTGTGTGGGAAATATGGTAAATAATGTCTAATTTAATTAATTAGATTGTAAATTTAAATATATATATATATATAGTATGTATATATAAATAAAACATATGTATGGCTTTTTTTCTTGAATTCTTTGAACCTAAAGCTAGCTTAGCTATCTTTGCTCTTCAGAGGTTAAGTCACTAGGGTCTAGGAAGAAAAGCCAGAAAAAATGAACTTCCTCTCACTCCTTGAGATCTGCTGTACAAATTTAATGTCTGTTCAAACCCCCAGGGCCTACAGTGGAGCAATATATAAGTACAAAAATATAATACTGAAGAACACTGCCTCATAGGCTACTGCAGTCACTTACATGCAACCTTTTTTCTGTCTTCAAGAGGGAAACACATACAACCATTCAAGGTGTACTTAATTTGCATAGAGAAATGAGAATTTCAAGATGTTTCCACGAGGAGCTGAAAATAGAGTTCAGGGTCCTTTCTCCATTACAGCTAGAGTCAAAGCAGCAAAATGAATACATTCCCCTTTTCACAAATATCCTGTCTCAGTCGCTGAAAAAATACTTGGAGGTGTATTTTCCACAAACAATATTATTTAGATTATTTTTGATTAAGGAGGCTACAAATCCTTTGGAACATCAGAACAATGCCTGACGATTGCTTGAAAATGGCTCTATCTATTTAATTAGAAATAGTTTTCTCACTTGTTTTCTTGCTCCTGTTGTCAGCCCCACCTTGCATCTCAATAGCTGCAGGGACTTGACAGACCCACATCTAAAGCATCTGTGGCGTCTTTCTTTCTTGTCCCGCCATTACGACCAAGGTTCCCATTTGCACCAACTCTCAGCTAACCCACCACCATAGACTTTCTCTCTGTTGGCTTTCTTCCCTCTGAGCCCTCTTTTTGCAATCATTTCTCCAGACAACAATCTGATTAACATTCATAAAGCCCTGAAGGATTCATGTTCCCACCTTTCTCCCAAAAATATCTAATGGATCATCTGTGAGAGAACATAATTCATCCTTGGCTTGGCATTCAATACTTTACCACATATTCCCTGCTCTGACTCAGATTTTAACCAGTCCATTCAACTTCATGTCTTTGAGTTAGTTCTCTGATGAGTAGGGACTATATATCTTTCTTCATATCTAAACCCTACCTAAGTTGAAAAATATGACTTTGATAGGTCTTTTGCCCACTGCAGGAAAATATAACCTCATCTATCTCTTAAACCCAATAGCAGCCCTTCCATAAAGGATTATTGTCTCTTTGTCTAATACAAAGAGATCATTGATTAGCCTTGAGTTTGGACTTTCTTAAGTCCATGCTGAGATAACAATCTTTAAAGTCAGACAATATGTATAGAGAGTAAGGTTTTTAAAAATTCCAGTAATCCCTTCGGTTTATTAGAGAACCAAACAGAAGCACAAGTGACAAAGAAAATAGATCAATTGAAAGGAATAAATGAACTTCATCAAAATTATAAATTTTGTGCTTCAAAGGACACTCTAAAGAAAATGAAAAAACAATTCACGGAATGGGAGAAAATACCCCCAAATCATATATCTGACAAGGGACTTAGACCTAGGATATATAAAGAACTCTGAACAATTCTGTAATAAAAAGATAACCCAATTAAAAAATTATTAAAGTCTTCAAATTTCTCCAAGGAGATATATAAACAGCTAAGAAGTACATGAAAAGATGCTCAACATCATAAGCTAGCAGGGTATTGCACATGAAAAACAAAAAGACTTAGCAAAGACGTCTTTTTTAAACTTAGATGAGGTTTAGAAGATGCCATTTCTCACAGAAGGATAGCTAGAAGCATATACATATAAAAAGAACCATTGACAAGAATGTGGAGAACTGAAATCGCTGGTCAAAATGTGAAACAGTGCAGCCTCCTTGGGAAACAGTCTGGCTGTTCCTCAAAAAGTCTACGTTCCTAAACATAAACTGATCATAAAAACCAGCAATTCGACTCCTAGGTATATGCTCAAGAGAAGGGGAAACCTATACATGAAACGTTCTAGCACTGGAATGCCTACACTAAAATCTATACATGAATGTCCATAGCAGTATAACTCACAATAGTCAAAAAGTGGGAAGGACCCAGATTTCCATGAACTGAAGAACAAATAAACAAGTGATGTATCTATACAATGGAATATTATTCAGCAATAAAAAGGAATGAAGTACCAGTATATGCGACAACATGGATGAACCTTGAAAACTTTATGCTAATAAAAGAAGCCAGTACAGAAAAGGCCACATACTGCATAATCCCATTTATATGAAATGCCCAGAGTGGGCAAATCCCTACAAACAGAATCTAGATCCAGGGTTGCCAGGGGCTGAGGGAAGGAGGAAATGGGAATGACTCCTAATGGGTATGAAGTTTCTTTTTGGGGTGATGACAAGTATCCTGAAATTAAATAGTGATAATAGTTGGATAACCCCAGTATGAATATATTTATAATTACTGAATTGTATACTTTAAAAGACTTAACTTTATGGTAGGTGAATTCTAAGTCAACTCAACTTTTATTTGAACAGTGCTAACAGGAAAAAAGTATGATTTTAAAAAATCATAATAGGGGGCTTGGACCATAGAGTGTTACTTGAATAGTAAGAGAGAATAAAGGAAATTATGTCAGAACAACCTTCCTACAATTAGGAGAGAAACAAAAATTTTAAACAATAAGCAGGAAGCAGAGAAAGAAAGGAAAAAACATAGGTACAAGGAAGATGAAGCCTGGGTTCCCCAGTAACCCCAAAGCACTACACTCACCAAAGCAGTAGAACTTGTGATAGAAAACCTATATAATTTGAGAAAAAAATCTGAGACATTTTGAGCTGATCTGCTTTGTTGCCATATCCCACCAGGCTCTAAAGTCTACTTCAAATATTTCTTTACCTTTTGCTTCTTGCAAAGATTGACCTTAGCCATATACTTCAGTTTTTCTAACTTTCTGGGCTCTGTTATAAACCTCACTCTAACTTCAGAATTTGCTGTCTTTTCTAAGTTGTATCTGAGTCCCTGAGCTCTTGCACAGCTTTTACTCGGCCACCACCCAGACCCTGAAAAGACTGAGGCACTAGAACAGTTAGAATATGAAAGGGAAAGTTAAAGTACCCAAAAGGGCATCTCCTCTGGGACATGAGCTATTTATAAGCTACCCTGTTTGCATATTAAGCCATTCTGTTATATCCTTTGATCCTCAGCAGGGGACTAAGGGAGAGTCTTTGAAAGGACACTAGACAAAGACCATCAAGAAAGAAGATTTATGGTCCTAGGGGGACAGTCAGCAGTTCCAGATGCTGTCTGTCTCTGCTCTCTCAAACTAGAGACAGAATAAATAGCCCCTGGAGCCTTGAGATGAGGAAACAAATGGGATCATTGTTTCCAAGGTCAGGAGGATTCCAGTGTTCACCCTGAGGCCAGTGCAATCAATATCAGCAAAACATAAAAAAATGTGGATGATTAAGTCATTGACCCACTAGCTGAAATCATGATGTTAAAATGAGCACATAATGACCTTTCCTGTTACCCCAAATCCTTTGATATGATGTGTGTGTATGTGTGTGTTTATGTACACATGCACACATATATTTTTAGATGATATATTTGTGGATGAAATCCAGAATACTGAAACATAAAAAAGTACCACTGTCAAATTTGTGAAGAATCCCTGAAAGACAGCAAATAGAATCCAATTGACAAAGAGTGAAAATAATAAGAATGTACCAAAGGAGAGGGTGGCCAGGATGGCGGCAATGATTCTGGGTGATCCTAGTTGACTCAGTTAACAGGTTGAGACGCTGAGACATGAAGGTGAGACAATCAACACCATAAACAAATGGGTAACTACATTCAGGTTACCTGGGTCGGCCGGGTGAACACCAGGAGATGTCTACTGCCTAAGTCTAAAGCACTGAGTGTGGGCTCTGGTGCTAGAGACAAAGCAGGATACTGCATGTTACCTGGATCTCCAGGAGAAAGGATTTCAATCTCATTTACTTCATCAGTAGCCCTATGTTCTGCTGCTAAGTTACTCGCAGTTCTCTGAAAGTGTCTGCCTGTAACCATGCCTTCTACATAAAAAGTGCTCAGGGAATCCTTGCTATTTTCCTCTGATTATAATGAACTAGTATTACTTCTCACCAGGTAAGTCTTAGTTTAGAAATCACCTCAGAAAATCATCCCTGTACCTAAAACTTCCAAATTGGAATTAGGACCTTCCAAAACACTATTTTCTTTTTGGAGGAGAAATGGGTCCATATTAATATGCCACTCCATCTTAATTGTGAGAGGAGAAATTTTTAAGTTACTACTCTTCATATACTCAGCATCTAATGCACATACTAGCATAATATAGCTGTTGAGTGTATTTCTACTGAATGAACAAATAAATACGACTATAGAAGTGACTGTTTTCTTCAGATAATCTACAAGGTGTACTCCTGTCAGCAGATCATTGAGCATTATTTTTTGTACCCCAGTGGCTGAAAACTGGCATCTGAGTGACCTGTGTTACCTTTGACAAGGGGCAAATATTTCATGTCTTCAAATTATGTGATTCAGGAAACTGCCTTGAATAAGTCAAAGACCATCATTTCACCAGATCTTCATGGCATGTCACCATTCTGTGAACATAGCTTTTGGGAGGAGTGACTGAAAACTTCATCCAGAAAGAGCCTTTTCTGTTGGATTACAGAGTTGAAGGATTTGGTCTTAAAACTATTGGCTTTTTTTTCTCCATCGGTGGCCAAATATAATGTGATAGTTAATGTTAGGTGTCAACTTGCCTAGGCCATAGTACCCAAATATTTGGTCCAACGTTGTTCTAGAAGTTTTTCTGTGGGTACTTTTAGATGAAATTATTAACATTTAAGTCAGTAGGCTGTTAACAAGATACATTACTCTCCATAATGTAGGTGGACCTTATCCAACCAAGTGAAGGTCTTAATAGGAAAAAGATTGACACTTCCCCCAATCCCCACCAAGAAAAGGAATTCTGTCAGAAGATTACAAAATCAACTCTTTCCTAGGTTTCCAGCCTACCCTACAAATTTTAGACTTGCCAGCCTGCACAATTGCATGAGTAAATTCCTTAAAATCTATTTATCTATCTTTTATGACCTATCTATCTATATCTATTTATCTGTGTATCTATCATCTCTTTATCTATCTATATATCTTTCCATCCATCCATATGTGTGCACACACACAAACACACACACACACTCTTGGTTCTGTTTCTCTGGAGAACCCTGACTAATACAATGAAGATGGACTCAGAGGTCATAGCTAATTAATCAATGTTATATCATGGGCTAAAACTTAATTCCTACTTTCCAGAAAATAGAATAGGGGCTCCCTCTGGCCAAATTTTTGAAGTAAAAAAAAAAGTTTGTTCTCAAGCCCATTTGTCTCTCTGTTTTATTCCCTTTTCTAACCTATACCATTGTCTTCATCCTCCCACATGAAGCGCCATGTATCCTTATGTATCCATCATGGGATCATGCAGAAATTTAAAATGCCATGGGACACATTCTCTCCTATGGAGTAGGTAGTAGCTTAGAAGGAAACCACTAAGCTCATTTCCTAGGCATCGATGCATGTTTAAGAAACCATTCTGGGTTTATGTACTTTACTTTCTTTGGCATTGTGACAAAAAACCTTACCTGAAGGCATTACTCTTACAGGATTTCAGCCCTTGTGAAAAGTTAAAGGCACACATGGGAGACAGAATTGGCTTTGATGCCCCCCAAGTTATGCCAAGGATGTGGCTAAGCACACTTAGTTGTGTTGAGCCTGAGAACACTCCGCTGCATCACAAGAAGTCATTTAAAAAGCAACAGTGTGAACGAACAGGAATGGTATTAACTGTTGGCTCCCCTGAGGCGGCTTTACCTTCTGCTGGGGCTTCATTGTGGGGAACTACAGCGCTGATTTTCTTTTTGGTGTGGAGCCCTCCACCTCGCTCTGTCTTTTCCCAGATGCCATTTAGCTAAACAGATGCTTAGAATGATGGCCTGAGAGGTAAAGAGATCATCTCCGCAGTATGGCTACCCTCTCTGCAGCAGAAAGGGGTTTTTTAAGGCAGTGTAGCATTAGCAAATCTCTGTAATATTTGTCCGCTTTAGGGAAATTGTAGTATAAGTTTGTGACATTTACTATCAAATGTGGATAAACCAGGAAACATTTGCTATAAAAAGGACATAATTAATCATGTCTTTCCGATTTTTTAAAGTGAAATACGGTGTGTGCTAATGATAGGATTTGATATTATTCCTCTTCAGTGGTTATAGGAACAGCAAACAGTAGGCTTTGCCACCTATTTGATTATTCTATTTTAACCACTGCTATGAAGATCGAGCAATGCATGATTTTTGCTTCAGAATATTTTAAACCCAGGCTGCCTTTGTCCATTCTTTACATTCTAATATTCTATGCTTCTATATGACTCCTGGTCAGAAGCATCAGTGGTCAAATAGTCCTAAATTATTAATCAATAATCATCTAGAAGCAGTGGGTAAGTACATCTTTGTGTAAGATATTATAATTAGCACTATATAAATTTGAGAAACATGCTTTCTACCCTACAGGAAGTATAATTTAAGACATACTGAGTAATATGTTGTTCAGGTACACATACAAGGATGGAATACTACAGATTGGTTGTCTGCCTCACTAACATCAATTCTACCTTCTTCCAGAAATAGCAGCTTTCTGCAATGGGTCTATCCTTCCACCACTTTTAATTTATGTGATCTGAGTTTACCAGTTGTAAGGGTAGAACATGTGACCCAGAGCTAAGCATATCAGCATATCAAGATGATAGAATGTGCTCACCAAAGCTGGTATCATCTTACAACCTAAGAAAAGACCTGTCTGGGACAAAGATCAACACAGAAAACTGAACTAGGAGATGGGAAAGAGAGCTTTATTTGAGTCTTTAGTAACTTTCTTCTAATAAATTGAATGTGGCAGAAGTGATGCTTTTTGATTTTTGAGGCAAGACCATGGAAAGGATATCTTTCACCTAGCTTGCCTTCTCTTGAATCACTAGGTCTGGGGGAATCCAGTATCATTCATTAAGACACTCAGATAGGTCCATGTTAGGTGTAGCTGAGGCCTTATTAGCACCACTGTGCCAGCAATATGGGTGAGTTACTTTGGGAGCAGAACCTGTGACCCCAGTCAAACTTTCAGATAACTGCAACTCCAGCTCACATCTTGACCACAATTTGTGAGAGACCCTATAGCAGAACCACTCAGATAACTCAAAATTCATGACCCACAGAAACTGTAAGAGTAATAAACATTTATTTTTATTTTAAGTCATGTTGTATGAGGTAGTTTTTCTGGGTTTTTTAATTAAAGTATCATTGATATAAAATCTTACAAAGGTTTCACATGAACAACATTGTGTTTTCAACATTGACCTGTATTATCAAGTCCTCACCCACCCCATTGTAATCACTGTCTACCAGTGTAGCAAGATGCTGTAGAGTCACTACTTGTCTTCTCTGTGCTATACTGCCATCCGCATGACCCACCTACATTATGTGTGCTAATCATAATGCCCCTTAATCCCCTTCTCCCTTCCTCCCAACCCACCCTCCCCAGCCCTTCCCTTTGGTAACCGCTAGTCCCTTCTTGAAGTCTGTGAGTGTGCTGCTGTTCTGTTCCTTCAGTTTTGCCTTTGTTTTTATACTCCACAAATGACTGAAGTCATTTGGTACTTGTCTTTTCCCTCCTAGCTTATTACACTGAGAATAATAACCTCTAGCTCCATCCATGTTGTTACAAATGTCAGGATGTCTTTTCCTTTTATGGCTGAATAATAGTCCATTGTATATATGTTACCACAATTTATCCATTCATTGTTTATGGGCACTTAGGTTGCTTCCATATCTTGGCTATTGTAGATAGTGCTGTGATAAACATAGGGGTGCATATGTCTTTTTGAATCAGGGATTTTGTTTTCTTCAGGTAAATTCCTACGAATGAAATTCCTGGGTCAAATGATATTTCTATTTTTAGTTTTTTGAGAAATATCCATATTGCTTTCCACAGTGGTTGAACTAATTTACATTTCCACCAGCAGTATAGGAGGGTTCCCCTTTCTCTGCATCCTCACCAGCATTTGTTGTTTCTTCTTTTTTGGATGTTGGCCATCCTACCTGGTGTGAGGTGATATCTCATTGTGGTTTTTATTTTCATTTTGCTGATGATTAGTGATGTGGAGCATCTTTTCATGTGCCTGTTGGCCATCTGAATTTCTACTTTAGAGAAGTGTTTGTTCAGATCCTCTGCCCATTTTAAATCGAGTTATTTGTTTTTTGGGGAATTGAGTCATGTGGATTCTTTATATATTTTGGATGCTAACCCCTTATTGGATATGTCTTTTATGAATATATTCTCCCATACTATAGGATGCCCTTTTGTTCTACTAATGGTGTCCTTTGCTGTACAGAAGAATTTTAGTTTGATGTAGCCCCACTTGTTCATTTTTGCTTTTGTTTCCCTTGCCTGAGGAGATGTGCTCAGGAAAAATTTGCTCATGTTTATATTCAAGAGATTTTTGCCTATGTTTTATTCTATGAGTTGTATGGTTTCATGACTTACTTTCAGGTCTTTGATCCATTTTAAGTTTACTTTTGTTTATGGAATTAGACAATAATCCAGTTTCATTCTCTTACATGTGGCTGTCCAGTTTTGCCAACACCAGCTGTTGAAGAGGCTGGCTTTTCCCCATTGTATATCCATAGTTGCTGTATCATATATTAATTGACCATATATGTGCAGATTTATATCTGGGCTTTCTATTGTGTGTTCCATTGATATATGGGTCTATTTTTGTGCCAGTACCAAATTGTTTTGATTATTGTGGCTTTGTAGCAGAGCCTGAAGTCAGGGAGCATAATTCCCCCAGCTTTATTCTTTCTTCTCAGGATTGCTTTGGCTATTTGGAGTCTTTTTGTGGCTCCATATGAATTTTAGAACTACTTGCTCTAATTCATTGAAGAATGCTGTTAGTATTTTGATAGGGATTGCATTTTAGGTATATATTGTTTTAGGCAGAAAGGCCATTTTGACAATATTAATTCTTCCTATACATGAGCACGGGGTGTATTTCTATTTATTGGTGTCTTCTTTATTTTCTCTCATGTGTGTCTTGTAGTTTTCAGAGTATAGGTTTTTCACCTTCTTGGTTAGGTTTATTCCTAAGTATTTTATTCCTTTTTAGGCAATTGTAAATGCAGTTTTTTCCTGATTTCTCTTTCTGCTTATTCATTGTTAGTATGAAGGAATGCCACAGATTTCTGTGTATTAATTTGCTATCCTGCAACTTTGCTGAGTTCAGTTATTAGTTCTATCAGTTTTTTGGTGGTGTCTTTAGGGTTTTCTATGTATAATTTCATGTCATATGCAGACAGTGACAGTTTAATATCTTCCTTATCAATCTGGAAGTACCATAGCTAGGACTTCTGGTACTATGTTGAATAAAAGTGGTGAGAATGGCATCCTTGTCTTGTTACTGATCTTAATATGATGTTGGCTGTGGATTTGTTGTATATGGCCTTTATTACATTGTGGTGTTTAGCTATTTTGTTGAGTTTTTATCATGAGTGGATGTTGAATTTTGTTGAATGCTTTTTCAGAATCTATTGAGATGATCATGTGATTTTTGTCATTTTTGTTGATGTGGTGTATGATGTTGATGGATTTTTTAATATCTTACCATCCTTGCATCCCTGGAATAAACCCTGCTTGGTTATGATGGATTAGCTTTTTGATATATTTTTGCATTTGGTATTTTGTTGAGTATTTTTGCATCTATGTTCATCAGGGATATTGGTCTGTAAATTTCTTTTTTTGTGGTATCTTTTTCTGGTTTTGGTATTAGAATGATGTTGGCCTCATAGAATGAGTTTAGGAGTATTCCCTTCTCTTCTATTTTTTTGGAAAACTTTAAGGATGGGTAGTAGCTCTTCTTTAAATGTCTGATAAAATTCAGCCATAAAGCCATCTTGTCCAGGTGTTTTGTTCTTAGGTAGTTTTTTGATTACCAGTTCAATTTCATTGGTAATTAACCTGTTCAGATTTTCTGTTTCTTCCAGGGTCAGTTTTGGAAGGTTTTATTTTTCTAGAAAATTGTCCATTTCTTCTATGTTGTTCAATTTGTTGGCATATAATTGTTCATAGTATTCTCTAACAATTCTTTGTATTTCCATTGTGATTTTTCCTTTTTCATTTCTGATCCTGTTTATGTATGTACACTCTCTCTTTTTCTTGATAAGCCTGGCCAGGGGGTTACCTATTTTGTTTATTTTCTCAAAGAACCAGCTCCTGCTTTCATTGATTCTTTCTATTGTTTTATTCTCAATTTGATTTGTTTCTGCTGTGATCTTTATTACGTTTGTCTGTCTACTGACTTTCAGCCTCGTTTGTTCTTCTTTTTCTAGTTTCATTAACTGTGAGTTTAGAACGTTCATTTGGGATTGTTCTTGATTCTTGAGGTAAGCCTGTATTGCTATATATTTTCCTCCTCTCAGAACTGCCTTTGCTGCATCCCACAAGTTATGGGCTGTTGTTTTCATTTTTCTCCACTTATTGCTTGATCTGTATTTTAATTTAGTCATTGATCCATTTATTATTTAGGAGCATGTTGTTAAGCCTCCATGTGTTTATGGGCTTTTTTGGGGTTTTTTTGCATAATTCATTTCTAGTTTCATACCTTTGTGATCTGAGAGGCTGATTGGCACAATTTCAATCTTTTTGAACTCTTTTTGAACATTATTGAGCCTTTTTGAACTTTATTGAGGCTCTTTTATGGCCTTCTGTGTTATCTATTCTGGAAAATGTACCATGTACACTTGAGAAGAATGTGTGTCC
The DNA here is from genome assembly GCF_030020395.1 of Manis pentadactyla. Classification (NCBI taxonomy): domain Eukaryota; kingdom Metazoa; phylum Chordata; class Mammalia; order Pholidota; family Manidae; genus Manis; species Manis pentadactyla. Next base: position 22,626,136 of record NC_080029.1, read on the forward strand.
TGCTCCTTTTGGGTGGAGTGTTCTGTAGATGTCTGTTACTGTTCTAATGTGTTGTTCGGTGCCTCTGTCTCCTTACTTATTTTCTGTCCAGTCAATCTGTCTTTTCATGTGAGTGGTGTGTTGAGGGCTCCTAAAATGAGGGGCTCCTAAAATGAGTGGGTTGCATTCTGTTTCTCCCTTTAATTCTGTTAGTATTTGTTTTTCTTCTTAGGTGCTCCTATATTGGTTGGATAGATATTTATAATGGTTATATCCCCTTGTTGGACTGATCTCCTTATCATTATGTAATGTCCTTTCTTGTCTGTTGTTACTTTCTTTGTTTTGAAATCTATTTTGTCTGATATAAGTACTGCTCCTCCTGCTTTTTTTCCCTATTATTTGCATAAAATATCTTTTTCCATCCCTTCACTTTTAGTCTGTGTATGTCTTTTGGTTTGAAATGAGTCTCTTGTAGACAGCATATAGATGGGTCTTGCTTTTTTATCCATTCTGCAACTCTGTGTCTTTTGACTGGTGTATTCAGTCCATTTACATTTAGGTTGGTTATCCATAGATATGTACTTATTGCCATTGTAGGCTTTACCAAAGATTCAAGGATAGCTTCCTTGCTATCTAACTGTCTGTCTTAACTCACTTATTACTCTATTTCAAAGTTAATCTAAAGGTTCTTTTTTTTCCCTCCCCTTCTTCCTCCTCCACTCTTTATATATTAGGTGTCATATTTTATATTTTTTGTGAATACCTTGACTTTTTGAGTGTTGATTCAGTTTTGTGTTTGCTTAGCAATTAATTGGTCTACTACTTTTACTATGGGTTTATTTTCTCTGGTGACAGCTATTTAGCCTTAGGAGCATTTCCATCTAGAGCAGTTTCTTTTAGATACCTTGTAGAAAAGGTGGTGGTGAATTCCCTAAACGTTTGCTTATCGGTAGATTGTTTAACCCTGCTTCAAATGTACATGATAATCTTGCTGGGTAGAGTATTCTTCGTTGGAGGCCCTTCTGTTTCATTGCATTAACTATATCATGAGACTCCCTTCTGGCTTGTAAAGTTTCTCCTGAGAAGTCTGCTAATAACCTGATGGGGTTTCCTTTATGAATGATCTTTTTTTTTTCTCTGATTCCTTTCAATACTCTCTCTTTGTCCTTGATCTTTGTCATTTTAATTACTATGTGTCTTGATGTTGTCTTCCTAGGGTTCCTCATTTGGGAAATCTTTGTACTTCCATGAAGTGAGTGACTATTTTCTTCCCCAAACTGGGGAAGCTTTCAATATTATTTCCTCAAAGAGACTTTCTATCCCATTTTATCCCTTTTTCTTCTTCTGGTACCCCTATAATGCAGATATTGCTCTGTTTGGATTGATCACCCAGCTCTCTTATTATTCTTTCATTCCTAGAGATCCTTTTTTCTTTGTTCCTCAACTTTTTTGTTTTCTGTTCTCTAATTTCTATTTCATTTACCATTTCCTGTACCTCATCTTATCTACTTTTAAATCTCTCTGTTTTATGTTTCATTTCAGATATTTTATTTTTCAAATTTTCTCTTTGTTGAAGTCCTCTCTAAGATTTGAATATTTTTCTGTAGCTCCATGAGCATGTTTATGACTTTCATTTTGAAATCTTTACCAAGGAGATTGGTGATTTCAGTTTCACCAAGCCCTCTTTCTGGTGTTTTTTTCTTGAATTTTTGTTTGGACCAGATTCCTCTGTCTCTTCATTTATTTTTAGTGTTTCCTATGGGATAATAATTTTGTGTAGTAGTTGCCCTGTATTGCTCAGAAGGTCAATTTCTTCTGCAGGAGCCCCAACTGTTGGCATGCAGTGGGTGTGTGTAGTGGGTCTGCCTTCCTCATGGTGTTCAGATTTCAGGTAGGCGGTGTGGACTATCAGCTGATCACGGGATTGAGGGCACTTCTCTTGGGAGCTGCTGTCTGTTCCTGCTATGATGGTGGGGATGCTGGTGAGTAGGACTGACGCCCTCCAGGAGGAAAGAGCTCCCAGAGCTGATTCTTGCACACAGCAACTGGCTGGCCCAAATAGGGTTGAGCAGGATGGGGATTCTCCCCCTGCCTACCTGGTGTAAAGTTTTATTTTACTGCTGGCCAGCAGGCCATGCGTCATTGCAAGGATACTCCAGGCTGTGTTGCCAGCAAAGGGGATGGAGCATCTGAAGTTCGTGAGGGCTCCCAATCTGTTTGGCTGAGGGCAGGCTAGGGAGGTATAGTCCACCTGAATTTTCTCCTAAACAGAGAGGAATTCTGCAAAATTCTTGTCCCTCTGACACCCCTCTCACTTCAGTGAAGTCTTTCAAACTGCTTATTCTGCTTTCTTTCTCAGGGGGGGTCAGTAGAGCATGCCTGGTCTCCACAGGGAACTGGGATCTCAACTTCCCCAACTATTCCACTCGTCTCTGCTGTCCAGCCCCACCAATCACCAGGGCACCATGCAATATGGGCTCATGTTTTTTGGTGCAAATTTCCAGGGTCAAGTGTTTAGGATCTTGGGCTCCTACTCCCTCCCCACTCCATTCTTCTTCCTCCTGCCTATGGGCTTGGGTGGGGGGAGAGCCTGCAGATAGTGGCTTTGTCATTTTACCCTTTTCTGTGGATTATTTTCTTCTTCCCCAGATGTAGGTGGTCAGTTCCACAGTTTTCAGGTTGATTTCAGGCCTAGTTGTATTTGTTTTGTTTTCATATTTATGTGATTTTGGGAGGAGGTTTTTGCCTTGACTTCCTATACCATCATCTTCTTTTCCTTTTTTTACCCAGAAAAAGATAACTACACTACTTACACTGAAAGAATCCTGACTAATAGTTGATAAAACCAAACAAATTCACCATTTCTGATAGGCAAAATTAGTCTTTTTGTCTCTGTCCCCATTTCACTTTGTACGACCAATGCCTACAGAACCATAGATGTAAAATGTGAAAATTTTGTTAGGTAGACACTTCCTACAACAACATTCCAGATAAAATATGTAAATGTAAAACATGAAATCTTAAAAAATAGTGTATAATTTTACAAAGGATTTTCTAAGTGTATCTACTTAATTCCATATAGGAAAAGATTGACAGAGTTTCTATGTAAATTTTTAAAATAAGTAAAATAAAATCCACACTGGAAGGTCAAAAGACAATGAGAAAACATATATAACCTTTGCTAATGAAAGGATCAATATTCCTAATTTTAAAATATTACTGTTAAAAGGAACAAATGGGCAACTGACAAAAGAAAATGAATCAAATAGCTAATAAACATGAAAAAAACTCCAGTATCACTAATAAAGGAGTTTTTAAAATGAGATATCTTCTTATGTTCAAACTGATAAAAATATTGGCAGTACTTACATAAGCAGGTGTTTGAGGAACTAGATATTCCTATCCTACTAAGGAGCCAATAATTATCTTTGTATTTTTTTTCTGAAGCTAGTTTGAGTTGGGTTTCTGTCACTTGCAGTAAATGAATTAGAAGCTCTCCAGATAAGATTTTTCTTCCTCCTTATAACTTTAAAAATACTTTTGTTTACCAAAGTGAAAATATATTATCCCTATTGTACAAAAATTCTCAATCTAAATATTTTGAATCAGACTCAAAGGGAAAAGTAGGGAAAGCCTTTAATTTCACTTATGCATAGCCCTCAGTTAGCTAGGTCCTGACATTTCTGCTCTTGCTTGTTTTAGAGTAGTCCTATAGGTCAGTTTTATCTGATTTCAGATGAATTTTCTAGACTTGTTTAAAGCAGGTCCAAAAAAGGAAAATCAGATTTATACATGAATATCAAATCTGAGTACAATTCATTTTACCAAATAGATGCCTTGTTTTTAAAAAAGGTTTCTTGTATAATTCCTTTAGATAACAATTTCCTCTAGTAAGCCTCTGATGTGATTCAATTTATAAGTAGCTTTCCAGAAACATCCAAATATGTCTGGATAGGCACAGATCTCACGATGCAGGAGTGCAATCCCATTCTTGACTATTGAAATTACCTTACAAGAACAGAAGCAGCACCCAGAATTAAACCAGACAGAGTGGGGCAAACTTTCAGAAATCCTCTGAGCAAAATGAATCTTCTTAGCAACATGTGGCACTCTTACTGCCTTTAGGTGATTTATTTTATCCTTGAGTTGGCATAGTTTCTGTCTTGTGAAGAGTAATTTTTTTTTTATGTTTGTGTGTCATTGCAATAAAAAAGCTTTACAGAAAGCTAGTGTTAAAGAAAACAGTCTGATTGTATTGCTTGGTTGATTGGGTTTTCTCTCTATAGAGTCATAAATGTAGACATCTCAAGGGCTAGAAAAAATGTCAACTTATAGACCACATATGAAATTGTAGAAATTTTGAATCTCTGCTTGGGTTATATAAATCCTCTAATCACTGTGTTAAGATATATAGTTATCAGCTCTCCTGGACTATTAGCTGATTGTGTTTTTAATATTTCAATGAGATATTTTGGTTAGGGGATACAGCTATAAATAATAGAAAAGTTCTGAAAAAGCATAAATAACATGCATATTCTAGCCAAAAGAAAGAGCTTGTTTTTTTTTTTTGAGGCCAAAAACAACAAAACAGCATATTATGTCTGTTGTCTAAGAAATAGGTGACTAGATTCAAGTTATTGGCCCATAGACAAGTGGAACAAAGAACTATAGTTTGCCCCCAAAGGCCTGACAGGGAGGACAGATGGAAAATAGAATTTCAGCTATGGCATTTGCCAAAGATTTCCACTTGGAGCCATGTGGATCTTGGGATATTATGAAGATAATAATGAGTATTTCAATTAGAGAAGGCAACTGAAGTGACTTAAGACATAAGGGAATGCATTGGTCATTATTTGAAAAACCCAAGTATGGAGCTTCTGCATGCTTGGCTGAATTTAGGAGCTCAAGCCATGGCAAATGGAACTGGTCTTACTGTGGCAACTGGTTTCTCTGTGATGATTAATTTTATGTATCAACTTGAATGGCCTCAATATTTGGTCATTATTCTGGGTGTGTTTGTGGTCTGTTTTTGAATGAGATTAACATCTGAATCAGTAGACTGAATTTAAACAGACTGCTCTCCCTAATGTGGGTGGACCTCGGTCAATCAACTGAAGTCCTGAACAAAACAAAGGCTGCTTGAATGGTGATAGCAGACTTTTCCTGCTTTCTGACTAGAACAGTAAAATAAACTCTTCTTGGGTCTAAAGCCTGCCAGCTTTTGGTTTGGAACTTACACCATCAGTTTACCCAGTTTTTAGGTATTCAGACTCAGAATGAAACTACACAGTTAGCTCTCTAGGGTCTCCAACTTGCTGACTACACATCTTGGGACTTCTCAGACTCCATAATTGCACAAGCCAATTCCTTGTTTCTGTTTCTATGAAGAACCCTGACTAATTTCTATTTTTCTCCCTCTCCCTCATCTTCCACCTCTCCTTTTTCCCCTCTACTCTGAATTCCCCCAGGTACTGGCATCCATTTATGGCAAGAGAGTCGCTAGTAGTGAGTACAGGCTTCATACTCCAGTTTCAAATTCAATAGACAAAAATTAAACAAAACAAGAGGGCCCCTTCTTTTGAAATCCTACCAAAATCCTCATTGTATTTTATTTACTCTCATTCATACATATGTACAGACCCAAGCAGCTTGGACAGGAGAACATGATGCTCTTATTGACTTGGCCTGAGACACATGCCCATTTCTTGAGCCAAATGTGGAAACAGATCCATCCAAAAGACTGAGAATGATGGTTTTATGGGTTGCATTGTGCCTCCCCAAAATATATGTTGAAATCTTAATTCCCTGTACCTCAGAATGTGACCTCATTTGGAAATAGGGTGAATGTAGATGTAATTAATTAATATGAAGTCATACTGAAGTAGAGTGGGTCCTTAATCTAATATAGCCTTGTAAGAAGACAATGTGAGGAGACAGAGGGAGGACATCTCGTGGTGATGGAGACAGAGGTTGGAATTGGACAGTTATAAGCCAAGGAGCACCAGAGATTGCCAGTAAATGATCAGAAGCTATGCAGAGGCAAGAAAGGATTTTCTGTTTAGGTTTCAGAAGGAACATGGCCCTACTGACACCTTGATTTTGGACTTCTAGCCTTCAAAGCTGTAAAACAATACATGTCTGCTGTTTTAAGCCAAGTTTGTGGTACTTTCTTATAGTCACCCTAGGAAACTGATAAAGGTGGAGAGGTTGTTTATCAAAGGAATAGAAAAGTATGGTTATTAAAAGAATGGAAGTTGGGGGAGAGAGGACATAAAAACAAATATGTTGGTGTAGGTTTTGCAAATCATTTTCTTTATTTTCAAAAGAAAATAAATATTGTATATCTACCTATGAAAATGGTACCAGATTAACTAAAATACAAATATTTTGTGTTTAGATAGAATTCTTTCAACCTTGTTGTTGTTCTCACCTGGACAGAGACTCTGCTTAGCCAATTATACCTCTTTTTCTCATTAAAAATGGGAAAGAAAATTGTTACTTAGAAACAAATATTTCCAAACATGGAATAATGGGGTGTGTAGAAAATAATGATGAGATCTTTAGTATAAAAATATTTAAACTTTTGGCATCCTATATAGATAGAATTGTCAGGCAGCTGCATGTGGGGAGGTTTTTCCCTGTGCACTAGGTCAAACTTTAACCCAGCTAGGGGAGGGTTCTTGACTCTGGAAGGCAGCTGTGCTCACCACTGTACCACTAATGCTGCACTGGTTCTTGACTCTGATAGAGAAAGAATTCTCGACCAACTCAGAGAAGTGGAGGTGATGCCGGGGTTCTTGTTTGTGGAGTTGAAGAATGAACTTAGCAAACAGTCAAGTTAGGAGAGCCAGAGAGAGGCTTTTATTTGGAGATACAGTGAGAGGATAGAGCTCCTGGCTCAGGCCAGGAGGGGTGTATTGTCTAGAGGATTTATAGGCGGTGGAGAGACAAAAGCTAGGGATGCAGACCCACCAAGTGGTCTCTAAATGTTTATCTTTGAAGAGATATTACGTTTCTTATCAGTTTTCCAGACTATTTTGCCTAGTTAACATAAGAAATTTACTGCTTTGATTCTTTCCCAAAATAGCAGTTTCTTGGTTTTGGGAGCATATCAATCAAGGCTGTTTGTCTTGCTCTCAAGGTGGGCTGAGTTATTCCCTGTTTGCTAAATAGTAAGTTAATAATCTTACTTCTTAACTTCTTGGGTATTAAAATGCAATTTTATCTTTAAGATGGAATCCTTGCTGCCCTTCACTATGTTGTTTACGCCTGGGCCTGCCTGCTATATTAGTTGCCCAGGTTATATATTACTTGATTAGGGGCTGGAGGAGGAAAAGCAGCATCTGGGTAAAGTTAAAGATAAACCTGGGCTTTTTAGTAGGCTAAAGTAAATTGTACAATAACCTCATTTAATTGACACAAACAAGACGTGGGCTATGCTGAGGTATTTTCTTATCTGGGGGATGTTCAAACATTCCAGGCCAAGTTACTCCTGGCTTTTTAGTTTTAACTAATCTCACTGAAGAATGCTTATATTCCTAGTTTGATACTTTCCTTTAGAGGATTGTGATTCTGACTTTGCTTAATTGTTTAATATGGAGTTTTTGAAGGGGTACTTTTCCGGAGGCCCTCACCCTGCTCTGACTACACCCACGGTCCCTGTGTCAAAGGTAAGGAAGGAATTCATTATAGTGAGAGTAGAAACAAATGTCAGCAGGAGTGTAGGCAGCAAGAAGCAAAGAAGAACAAAGGGAGGGAAGGGAGGCTCATTGAGCTGCTCAGCATAGGGAAAATCCCTTACCAACTCCTAAAGGCAGGGTGTCCAGTGTCCATTTGAATCTACCCTGAATGGGAAGTAAGGCCTGACCACCCCAGGATTTGGGGAAACCGCAGAGCACTGGATGGAGTGAGTTTATGTTCTGAGAACTTCCACTTTCCTACTGGTCTGAAATAAAATGGAGAGAGAGAAAAGGATTGTGTTAAGTCTAGAAAGCTGAATGAAATAGCAAAATGACAGACATTTATACCAGAGGTGGAGGTTGGAGAGTTCTTGTCTTGGCAACAATAAAGTTTATTTGCTATAAGACAGTACACCCTCAGACAGGAGTGAGGGTGATCTCAGAGAGGAGGCACACTTAACGGTTTAGGGTTTGGGTTTTATAGGTCCTTTTGGGTGGGGGAGCATAAGGCATGATGTACACAGGTGATTCATAATTCCTTTAAAGCTTTGTCTTAAGAATAGGATTATTTATGTGACTGTGTTAGTCCAGATCTCAGCATTCTTTATACATAGGTTCAATTACACTTTGGAGGGCTTCCTCCTGTTCTGGTTACAAAATTGATTAAGGGTCTGGTAGAAGAGGACCAACAGCATATAGATTAATTTATAGAATATGCTGGGCCTTTTTTGCAGGCTAAATAGATTTTACAATGGCATGACCCTTGTCCCATTTCCCTGCCTTATCTCAGCATGAGACAATCATTGAAATCTAGGAATCTAAAGCAGTGGTACCAGCAATACATGATCAGGGCCTATTCAGTGTTCCAAAATGAGCATCCTTGCTGAGAATCCTCCTTCAACACACAGACTGAATGTAGTTAAGTACACACAACATTGTTAGTGAGAAGACATACATTTAAGCAAACAGTAGAGCGACACAAAAACACTGATATAATTGAGTGGATGTGAGATCCATTTGTCAAATACTCAGTAAGGTAAGCGCTTGGGATATTTAACAAGCTACTTGGATGATGGCATGCATTTTCTAATTTATTGGCTGCTTGCTTTTTTCATAACGGTAAATTATATATCATTAATCTTTCTAGGAGGCTGTTGTTCTAGAGTTAATTTAGTGATAATTTTTTCAGATAACATAACTGTTAGAGAAGTAGTATGTAATCAGTAGAGGAAAGTAATCAGGTGAGAAGTAGAATATGCTCTCCTTTCTTCAATTAGTAGGATACACTGTGGTTTTGGATAACGAGAAAGATTAAAACAAAAACAAAGATACAACTTAAACTGGAATATCAGCAGCCCTTACACTAAATTTCTTCTACACTGGAGGCTCCTTTGTTTTTCAGCCAAGTTTTTCCAGTACTCCAATATTACCCTTCTTCCTTATTTTTTTCTTCTTATTTTAGAACCACCCACTCTCACCCCCAGGGAACTGTATTCCTGTTATTTGTTATGCATAACAATGTTTGCATCCTGTTTGTTGTGCTATCTCTTATCTCTTCTAGCCTTGGGGACCATTTACATAAGCAAAGGGACCATTAAAGTGTTTCCTAAGGGTTCTTTCTTTAGGACAAATGCTGCTCCCCTTTTATCAATAGGCTCTAATTAGAAGCATCTTTTAAAATTTCTGTTTTCCACTGCTTCTAGTAAGGCCCAATAAGTTCCTACCTAATGTGCCCTCCCACAGATTAACAAACACAAATTCTGGACAAAATGCAACTCTTGGGAGGAAAAATTTTCCTTCACCCTTCAAGGTTCTAATTGATCTAACAATCATATTGATATGGGACAGATTAACAGGAGAAAGTTGAATTTAATTATATACATATAGGAAATCAACACAGACACTAGATTCCAAAGACTGGGAAAATGAGGTATATGTGTCATCCTGAACTAAAGAGAAGGGGTAAGGGTCTGGGACTTCAAAGGAAAAGGGAAGCAATTCACAGAATATGAAAGAATAAATGTTTGGTAAACAATATTTGCTGGGTCACTCAGAAATAATGGGACACTGGAATTTTAACAGTTTGTTGAATTCCTGTCTGTCTACCACTCTAGTTCACATAGTAATGCAGTTACCTATGGTGATGGCTCTCTTCCTGGAGCAGGTACTCCATCTAAATTCTTTTAGGCAGTTAGGAGGAAGGTCAAAGTTTTTTCTAAGTCTTTTGGCCTTTGATTGTTTTCAGCTACACATAATCTGCATGCCAAAGTTGCACACCTTGGGGCATCTTGCCCTTGGCCCCTACCCAACACAGTACCTGAAATTACTGGAGAATTAACATAAGCAGACTAGAGCAGAGCTGCCACTTGGGAGAAGGAAAGGACCCTGGGAGTTTTGAGTCTGTCTTCTACCTCTTCTTCCCCTTTTTCCTCCTCCTTCTCTTTCTTCCTTTTTTCACAAGATTTTAGCTTTGGGCAGGTGGCAGGCAGAGCCAGGCAGGGCAGGTGAAAGTCTCACAGAAAACCCACAGCTTTCTGGCTTCAAAACTAGAGGACAGACTCGGGGGAACTATAACCTCTTAAGAGCAAAAATTATTGAGGGGTGGGAGTCCCAGAAAGAAGAGATCCAGACGGGAGTTGCTGCATATTCTGTGTATAAACTGCCCAAAGAAATCACTGACACATGAACAATGGGTGTATGGGCATATGAACCTTAAAAATAAACCCGATTTTACCAGCAAAAACAGGTTTATTCAGGAACAGCAGAGAATTACAATCTGAAACATGCAAGGTTATTACCTACCCCCTATCCCCTCCACCCAACCCCCTACCACCCTGCCCCCTGGAGTTACACCCAAGCAAAATACCTCTTAAAACCAAATCAGTCAAAGGGAGAAATAAGGTTTAAAACCCGTTTATTGCTCACAAACTGCAGTCCCAGGCTGTCTTTCTTCTCTGCTCAAGCAGCCACAACACCGGCCTCCCCTTCACCTCTCAGGTACAGATAAGCCCTCCATTGCCCAGGTAATTGCCCATTGATATGGAGATGAACTTCTCCACCCCTGAGGAAAGATGCAAATACACTAAAGCCATACTTCTCTCCACCTCTGAATGCCTGTTGATATGCAGATGTACCAAAGCCAGGCGAGATATTCTGGAAATACTACATTTTTACCCACACAAGGTATGGAGGAACCATAGGCATGTCAGGAGAGCAAAGGAGAAGAACCCTGTTATAGGGAAAGGGATGAGTTGGGGGGGGTATTCTAAGAAAAAAGGGTCCATTGGAGTAAACAGGGAGTCCCACATATTGTGGTTTCTCATCAGCTAACTGTGAGGGTCTCTCATTTGGGCTATAAGGGAGGCAGAAACCTTTCTTCCTCTTGCTGGAGAGTGAAGCTAAAACAGTACATGGTGTCCACCTCTTCTGATGGGGTCTGGGAATTAGGAGTGGTGAGTGTGAGAGCTCCCCCTGCTAGCCTCTAAACACCATGTCAGTGACATTTCCCTTAATTTATTTTCACAGGCAAATTCCAAGAAAATCAGATACGAGTAAAAGAACTGAACTAAAATTTGAATTAGCATCCAAAGAGTCTTGGCTGGTGAAATCTAACAAAGTTATTGCCTATAAAAACAAAACAAAACTATCAGCTCATTTTAGAAGGACATAAAATCCATTGCCTCTGTGACATGTGTTATGTGTAGGTTACAATCCCCAACTACGTGACATAACAAGATACCAGAAAATGTGAATGTAGACTGAGCCCAAGATGACTGACTCAGATATTGGAAGGAGTTGACAAGTATTTTAAAGCATTTCTTAAAAGTGTGCTCAATAAAGAGAAATACTCTCACAGTAAATGAAAATAGAAATTAAAACAAAAAAAGAACCAAATGGAAACTCTAGAAGTGAAAAATATAATACTAGAAATTTTTAAATCACTGAATGACCTTAATTACAGACTGGAAACTCAATAAGATATCACTTTTCCCTGTGTGGGTAAAATTGCAGTATTTCCAGAATCTCTTGTCTGTCTTTAGTGCTTCTCCGTACAATAGGTGTTTCCAAGTGGTGTAGAGTAGTCTATCTCCATATAAGTAAGTAATTATAAGGGTGAGTGAAGGCTTTTCTGGAAAAGAGAGGTTGGGTGGGGGCCTCTTCTTCTGCAATCAGGTCATGAGAGACACAAGGAGCAGAAGTGGACTGCTTATAAGAAATAAATGGGTTTATTTCTCCCTTTGACTGATTTGGTTTCAAAGGTATTTTGCCTCAGGATTTTCCCCTGGAGCTTCACCCTGTAAGGGCCAAGAGCAGGCTGCCCCAAGATGTGCCATTGTGACTTGCAGATTATTCCAGAGCTGAAAACTATACAGGCCCAAAAGACTCATAACCTTTGGTCCTCCCCCTAATTGCATAAAACAAATTTAGATGGAGAACCTGCTCCAGGAGGAGAGCTAGCACCATAAATAACTACCTTATAATATAAACTAGGGTGGTAGACTAGGAGGAATTTGGTAAAGTCTGTTAAAATTCCTGTGTCCCATTGTTTCTGTGTGTCCCAGTGTGGGTAAAATTGCAGTATTTCCAGAATCTCTAACCTGGCCTTAGTGCATCTCCATATTAATAGGTGTTTCCAAGGGGTGGAGAGAAGTAGTCCATCTCCATATATATAGGTGGTTACATGGGGGAAGTGAGGGCATATCTGGAGTGGGGAGGTTGTATGTAGTCCCTTTTTGCAGCCAGGTCGCGAGAGACATGAGCAAGCAAATGTGGACTGCTTGTAGGCAATAAATGGGTTTCTCCCGCTGTATTTCTACCTTCGACTGATTTCAGTTTCAAAGGTAATTTTCCCGGGGCTGGGAAAATATTACCTACCCACTATCCCCTCCACCCCACCCTCTACCACCCAGCCCCCTGCAGTTACACCCAAGCAAACATTATTTACCAAACATTTATTCTTTTATATTCCTGTGAATTGCTTCCCTGTTTCCTTTGAAGTCTCAGACCCCTATCTCCTTCTTAGTTCAGGATGATATATATGCCTCATATCCCTGTTTTTGGAATCCCAAGTGTATGGAATCCCAGTACGTATGTGGTGAAACTTTGTTCTCTTTTCCTGTTGATCTGGCTCATGTCAATTTGATTCTTAAACTAGCTAGAAGAACCTTGAGGGACAGAGGAAATTTCTTCCTCCCTAACAACAAAAATATACCTAATAGATTTTTTGAGGACGAACACTTTTCCTCTATCCTCCAAGGTTCTTCTGGCTGATCAAAGAATCAAATCGACATGAAACCCATTAACAGAAGAAAATCAGATGAAAGTTTAATAGCATGTGTACCTTCACTATACACAGGAGACACCCACAAAATCTGAATAAGTCCTGAAATGGCTGAAGCCACCACCTTAAAAACCTTCTTAGGTAATGCAAAAGAAACTTTTGGTGTTGGGGAGCCAGTTATGGGAAGTGACCACAAAAAGCACAGTAAACAGGGGTAAGATGACAAATTAAATTCCTTATCTTCTCCACTGAAAAGAGTTTCTAGAGATTTAGTTATCCTCTTCTTCCTAGTACAGAGTAGGAGGCACATTTACAGATGGAGATGTCCCTTGTAAATGTAAATATCTATGAAAAAAGGGTACCATCTCTTTATTGGATTTTCAGAGCTTCTCTTGTGTCTACTTCCTCAAAAATAACCAAGTTAAAATAATCAGTATGTCAAAGAAGCATATCTTAAGGTGGCAAAATTTGCTCCCCTATAAATTGAATACAATTCCAAACAGAATCCCAGAGGCTTTTTTACAGAAGTTGGTCATCTGATTCTATATTTACACAGAAAGGCAGAGCATTTAGAAGAGTAAAAAAAGAGTCATTTTGAACAAGAATGAAAGTAGAGGATTCACTCTAAAGATATAGTAATCAAGAAGGTGAAGTATTGATGTAAGATTAGTTGCATACATCAACAGAACAAAATAGAAAGCCCAGAAAGAAACACATATATGGTCAATTAAATTTCAACAAGATACCAGGATAATTCAGTGGAGGAAGGAGGGGGAAGGCCAGTCTTTCAAAAACTGAAAGCATAGTACTGAAAAACGTAGATATCTATATGGAAATAATCTTTATCCTTACTTTGTACCATACAAAAAATTAACTCAAAATGTTGTCAGGCAGCTATGTCTGGGGAGTTCTCTCCCTGCACACTAGATGAAACCTCAGCCAAGATGGGGGAGGGTTCTTGAATTTGATAGAGAAAGAATTCTTGACCAGGTCAGACAAGTGTAGGTAAGGAAGGAATCTATTAAAGTGAGAACAGCAGTGAATGGCAGCAGCCATGCAGGCAGCAAAGAGCAAGGAAGAACAGAAGGAGGAAAGGGAAGTTCATTGAACTCCTGCTCAGCATAGGGCAAATCCCTTGCCAGATCCTAAAGCCAGGGTTACCTGGCATCCAGTGTCTGCTGGTATCTGCATGCTGTGGGAACTAAGCCCTTACCACCCCAAGATTTGGGTGAGCCATGGAACACTGTATAGAGTGAGTCTATCTTCTGAGAACTTCCCTACTAGTCTGAAGTAAAACAGGGAGAGAGAAAAGAATTGTGTAAGATAGAAAGGTGAATGAAATAGCTAAGTGACAAAGACATTTACCACCAGAGGTGGAGGTCAGCAAGTTCTTGTCTTTATCATGGAAAATAATTCAGAGGCAAGTACAGTTGGCTTATGCAACAAGAAAGTTTATTTGATATAAGACAGTACACACTCAGATGGGAGTGCCAGTGACTTCAGAGAGGAGGTACACTTAAGGATTTAGGGTTGGGGTTTTACAGGGCCTTTTGGGTAGGCATCAGCATAAGGCACAATGTATACAGGTGATTCATAATTACTTTGAAGTTTTGTCTTAAGAATAGGGTTATTTTTGTGACTGTGTTGATCCAGATCTTGGCATTCTTTATCCACATAGGTTCATTTACACTTTGGAGGTCTATCTCTTGTCCTGGCTACAAAGTTACTTAACTGGTTAAGGAGCTATAAGAAAAGGATGAACAGCATATAGATTAAGTTAAAGAATATGCTGGGCCTTTTTTGCAGGCTAAGTAGATTTTGCAATGGCATAACCCTTGTCCCATTTCCCTGCCCTATCTCAAAAAGACATCATAGATAGAAACAGAGAAGCACAAATTAATAAAAATAAATAAGAATATATGTTCACAAAAATATTTGTATAGAAATATTCATAGAAACTTTATTCATAGTAACCCAAAAGTGGAAAGAGTTGAGTTGTTCATCAATAGGAACATGTATGAAAATTTTTCCGATACCCATACATGGTCATAAATTGTAATACTACTCAGCAAAGGAATATTAATATATGCAACAATATAGATGAATCTCAAAACCATCATGCTGAGCTTAAAAAGCCTATGTAAAAAATATCATCTTGTCATTTCATGTATATCAAGTACTAGAACAGGAAGATCTGATCTACAGGGTAACAATCAAGACTGGGTTGTATCAGGATTAATGATAATGTTTAAAATGTTGCTGGGGTTTGGAATACCCCAACGTATTCCAAAACTCAGGTATTATACACTTAAATTTGTTTGTTTCATTGTATGTGTATTTTATATCAAAAGAAAATTGCATATAATGTTGAATTCTGGTTAAGGGTAAGTAAACTGAAGTATTTAAGTAGAAATATACCATTTCCTTAGAAATGTATCAAAAAACTAATTTCAAATGGAATAATATATGGTTAGTAATTGCTGAGAGGGTTAGACAGGTGATGTATGTATAAGAAAAGATTAATGGTAAAACCTAGGTTGGTTATATGGGTGTTCACTGCTGTGATATTGTGATAATGTAAGAAATATTTATAAGAAATATAGCTATTCAGATGACCAAAATATATTTTTCACATATATTTGGTCTTAGTCTATTGTGCCTTGCTCCTGATTCCCAAAACCCTTGGAATTTCTTGAGTAATAAGAGAAATGGAAGCATCTTTTGTTATAAATCTTGGTTTGTTGTCTTCAGTTCCTGAAATCAATTCACAGTCATAAAGGTGAAAGGGGTGTCATGCTATTCGTGTCAAGCTCCTGTCCCTACAGCTGGGTATATGTTAATGAGGTGACTTCTGGGTCACCTAAAATTAGAAGCCCATTGCTAGGGAAGCCAACCATGAATAAGAGGATCGGAATTTTCAATCCCACCTTCTGCTTTCCTGAGAGAGGAGAGGGTCTTAAGGTTGAATCAGTCACCAACAACTAATAATTTAATCGATCATGCCTACATAATGAAGCCTCCATAAACACCCAAAAAGAAGGGATTTGCAGAGCTTCCATGTGTGGAAAGAGAACCCTTACACATGCCACCATGCAAAACCCCAAACTCCTCTATGACAGAAGCACCTTTGTTTGGGACCTTGTCCCATGTATCTCTTCATCTTGCTGTTGATTTGTATCCTCTGGTATCCTTTGTAATAAATCAATGATCTAATGAATAACTGGGTTTCCTGAGTTCTGTGAGCAGCTCTAGCATATTAATTGAGCTCAAGGAGGGGTAGCTGATTGGTCAGGAGCACAGGTAACCTGGACTGTGACTGGTTTTTGAGTTGGAGTGTAGTCTTATGGGACTGAACCTTTAACCTGTGGGATCAGACATTGTCTCCAGGTAGAGAGCGTCAGAATTGAGTTGAATTACAGGACACTTAATTGGCAGAGCATTGCTTGTTTGGATATGTGAGGAACATTCCCTCCAGCTCCCCAACTCTGCATTGGAATTGATTCTAGGACCTTTCAACTGAAAACTTTGCTCACCTTTGCTCTGTGTATAAGAAATTTCGTGAAAAAAAAATGTCCATTTTTCCAGCTGATCCCTAGGTGAGATAGTTCCTGTTTGGTCTTTATTTTTGGTGGTGGTGGTAGTGGTGCTGAAGAGGTTCAGAACAAGCCCCCCCAAAATATACCATTTTGGCATGTCAATTATTTTGAGCTGAAGGTACTCAGGACCCTGCAGTCCTGGGAGAAACATTTACCCTTCTCTAAATGCCTAGAAAAATGCAATGTGGGATTTTTTTTTCCAAAGTAAGGGTTATTACCAGAGAATTTTATCTGAATGACCTATATGAATGGCAGGGCAAACATTTAATTACCAAACATCTGCTCTTCTTATTGTCCTTTGAAGCCCCAAGCTCCTATCCCATTCCTTGGCTTAAGATAGCATAGATACATCTCACCTTTCTGTCTTTCCCTCATGTATGGGGGGATTTCCTGCATATGGAATTAAATTTGATTTATTCCCATTAATCTGCCTCAGGCCAATTTATTCTGACACCAGCAAGAAGAATTTTGAAAGGAAAAGGAAAGTGTTTCCTCCCCAACAGTGCTGAGTTGAATATCAAACAAAAAAGAAATATATTTTACAGATGAGAAACTTAACTAGGGAGGCAAAGTAAGCTGCCTCCTGTCATGTGGATGACAACTTGTGAGCATGAGTTTGATTTAATTCTCCATTCTCCTGACCTGTAGGTATTTGGGGATTTTATTGCCCCAACCTAGGTGGAGTGGGTCCTTTAAAAGCGACAAAATAAAGGCTGGATCATGAGATACCTTATAGGGGCAATTAGAAATTGTTATCTGTGATATAAGGCACACTGTCTGTGACACATAGTCCTTCCATTACTGTTGGAAAGATATCATTATTTCTAAATAGTGTTACCGAAAATAGCATATCACAGTGCTTCTCAAACAATCCATGTTGAAAAATCAGGTTTTATTTTTTTTTAATTCATTACTTGTCAATATTTTTTTTTAAGTGACACTGAATTACTAGAAAAATAAATTTTAATAAAGAGACACAAAACATAAGCCCCAATTCTTATTAGCTTCAGCAAACATTGTCAAATTGCTATAGAAGTTTCTAAATTTTTACCCTCAGTTTCTGTTTTTATCTCCTCGCCAATAAGTAACAGTTTTTGAACTAGCACCAGGGCAGTAGTTGAGTCACAGACTGGTATTGAATTGACCTGAGTTTTAGATGGAGAGGCCTAATCTTAAAGTCCTAATTTTGTCCTCAGATGAACTACAACTGTTGACTAGCAGTGTGTGCTACTGCAGGCGGGGAGTTATCACCAAAACAACTGTCCACTCTCAGTTATCACCTGCTGGGTTGAATGATGGCCCCCCTAAAAGATATGCCCACATGAAACCTGTGAATGTGATCTTATTTGGAAAAAGGATTTTTGCAGATGTAATTAAGTTAAAGATCTTTAAATGAGCTCATTCAGGACTATCTGGGTGGATCCTAAATCCAGAGACAAGAGCCTTTTAAGAAGAGAGGATATACACAGAGACCCAGGGAAGAAGGTGATACGAAGATGGAGGCAGGTTTGTGTGTGACGTGTGTACAAATCAAAGGACACCAAGGATTACAGGCAGCCACTGGATGCTAGGAGACAGGCGTGGAGCAGATTCTCTCTTAGACCTTCTAAATGGAACCAACCCCATTAACTCCTTTCTTTTGCGTTTTAGGCTCTAGAACTGGTAGAGAATAAATTTCTATTGCTTTGTATTACCCAGTTTGTGGTAATTTGTTATAGTAGCCCTAGGATACTAATTCACCACCTTATGAAGAATTGGTCTATCTGGTCCAATTCTGGAAACCACCTTCACTAGGACCTAAATGGAAAAGATCTCCTAGAAACTCAAGACCAAGAAAGCAGGTCTCACTCTAATCTTTTAGTTTCCAAGAGGAGAAACCATAATTAAATAAAATAGTTAGTCAATAAGAAATGATCAATTCCAAACATCCTATGTAAAATTTTACCCCTTAGCACTATCAATTCCCCTTAACACATTTTTCCTGTAGCAGTAATTTTTTGATCTACAAAATAATTTTACTTATTCATATACTGTATTTATTGTGTATTGTCTATATACTACAGATAAAGAATAAGATTCATGAGGGCAGAGATTTTTGTGTGATCTGTTCATTACTATATTCTTGATATGTAAATTACTGCTTGCATGTAGTAGGAATGCAACAAATATTTGTTGAATAAATGACTAAATGCATTTTAACTATGTGTCATTCATCAGAAGATCCATGAAGTAAGAGACCCACCATTAGGGAAAATCCAAATGATCTAAATTGTAATAAAGGAAGGACTTTTTTCTTTCATATTATCTATTAAGAAGAAAGGCATTCAAATTGGAGAAAGACAGACAGGTATCATTAGAAGAAAACTGAAACCTAAGATGGGTGAGTATTTGGTAAGAGAATTCCTCATGGTTTAAATTAATTTTAATTTCTAGGCCCAGTAGAAGTGACCTTTACACAATTGATTTACCTTTCTGCATAAAGAACTGGCAGATGTAATTATAGAACCACCAGTTTACATTTACTTAGAAAAATTATGAAAATGGCAGGTAGAAAGCTAAGAAAAGAAAAGAAAATGTTTTGATTTCCAAAAGAGGACAAAATATCTTCCAGAAATTTCAGACCAATCTTGCAAATTTGATGTTCTTCAGGAGCTGGGAAGGTGATGCAAATGAATAAAGCACACAGGATTCTTTTCTCTTCAAACAGTAGCCAATATTTAAATAAGGTAACATTGATATAGTGTGCCAGGCACTGTTCTAAGCATCTACATAGATGAGCTAATTGAATCCCCATCAAAACCATTTTACGAAAGTGCAATTATCGTCAATATGATTGATGATCATATTTCTTCTTTTATAGAAGAGAAAACCAAAAAGATAAGGTAATTAGTCTAGTATGACACAACTACAAAGTAACAAACTATAGGACACAAATCCAGTCATTCTGACTACAGAGTGTGTGCTACTATCCACTACACTAGTGCTTCTCAAACAGATCATTCATCAGAATCACCAAGAGGGCTTATTGAAACACAGATTTCTGGTCCCCACTACTGGATTTTCTGGTTCAGTAAGACTGGGGTGGAATCTGAGAATTTGCATTTATAAGAAGCCCCCAGGTATTGCTGATGGTGCTGGGCCTGGAACCTCACTTTGAGAACCACTGTACTATGCCATGAAAACTAATGGCAAACTAGAGAGTACAGGATGAAATCATCCATTGAGAGTCATTTAAATTCATCATTTAAGATCATACATATTCATATTTGAATAACCAGCAGGAGGAGCAGGGAAAGGGGAAGATGGCATGCCCTCGGGCTAAATATGTCCTGCTTGCTGTGGCACACCAGAATAAACCAGGACAGTGATCTGGAAAGATCTATTGTGATACATTTGTGTGCTCTTTGTATCCAAGAATGTTAATTAATGCATCAAGCTGGAGATGGTCCCACATGGTATGTCACAGAGGTCCATAAGCACTCTTTCTGTAGAGTTTAATATGAGTAGATACAAAAGAATAATAATAAAACATAGGCAGCTTGGTGGGTTGAATGATGTCCTACCAAAATTTATTTCCACTCAGAACTGCCTATCTGTGACTCTATTTGTAAATGAAGTTGTTGCAGATATAATTAGTTAAGATGAAGTCATACCAGATTAGAGTGAGCTCTCAACTTAGTGACTGCTGATGTGTTTATAAGAACAGGAGAGGACACAGAGATATGCGCAGGGAAGAACGCCATGTAAAGACAAAGGCAGAGATCAGTGCTGTGTTGCCATAAGCCAAGGAAGGTCAGGAGCCTGCCAGAAGCTAGGAAAGGGCAAGAAAAGATTTTTCCTGGGAGCCAGTTGACACTTTGATTTCAGAGTTCCACCTCCAGGACTATGAGAGAATAAAGTTTCTATTGTTTTAAGTCACCCAGTTTGTGGTACTTGGTTACAGCAGCCCTAGGAAGCTAATATATACAGGGTATAAAAAATAAAAATGAAATAAATGCCTGTTACCCACTGCCCTGTTATAAAAATAGAATATTACCATAGTATTTGAACATTCCTGGGTAACTGCCTCCAATATCATCCCTACCCCTCACTCAAAAGACCATCTGTATTTTGTGTCTATTGTTTTCTCACTTTAAAAAAAAATAGAAAGAGTGTCAGTGCATGTTTTACCTCAACTATATATATGATTAACCTAAACTATATATCATTTAAGTTACATGGTATAGATGAGAGTTTAGTATAGATAAGCGCTTCATTTGCTTCACATCCTTATAAAATGTGTTAGATCTTTTAACCTTTGTCATTTGGTTCAAATAGAAATCACTGTGGCTTGAATTTTCACTCTTATGATTACCACTGAAGTTTGCTTCTCTTTATGCATTTTTGGCTGCTCAGATTTCCTCGTTTATAAAGTGCCTTTTCAATTTTATTTATTTATTTTCTCATTTTGTTTTTAATTTGTAGAGATTCTTTATATAACCTAAATTCAAATCCTTTGCCAAATGTGCTTCCAAATTTCTCTTTCTAATCATTTTTATTTTGATTTTTTAAGTTCTTAGTTTTACTATAGCTGAATTTATTGGTTTTATTCTTTTTTTTCTCTCTCTTTTTTTATTTCGGTATCATTAATCTACAATTACATGAACAACATTATGGTTACTAGACTCCCCCATCATCAAGTCCCCACCACATACCCCATTACAATCACTGTCCATCAGTGTAGTAAGATGCTATAGAATTACTACTTGTCTTCTTTGTGTTGTACAGCCCTCCCCATGCCCCCCGACATTACATCTGCTAATTGTAATGCCCCTTTTTCCCCTTGTCCCTCCCTTCCCACTTTTTATTTCTGTTTAAGAGATTCTTTCCTACCCTAAAGCCATGAAGTTATTCTCTGTGTTATCTACTAATAGGTTATAGCTTTGACATTCACCTTTAAATCTTTAAATGAACTGAGAAATTGTTTTCCTTATGAGATGAAGTACACATCCAATTTCATTCTTTTCTATATGATCAAGTGCCCCAGTACTTATTGAAACTCCTGCCATTTCTAACCAATTTTCATTTTTCTTTAATACTGGCTAGCTCCAATATAAATCAAGTTTGTGTGTATACACACACACACACACACACACACACACACACACTCATATGTATATGAATTTGATTCTGGATTTTATACTGTTTCATTGGTCTGTACCAATACTACACTGGCTTAGTTTTACAAAAACTACTGATCTCTGGAAAGATGAATTCCTATATTGTTGTTCTTCTAGAATGTCTTGGCCATCCCTGATCTTTTATTTCCCATGTAAAAATTTTGATCAGTTAATCAAATCTTATATCCACACATACATACACAATTCCTGTTGAGCATATATCTTTAAAATAATTATGAACAACTGTTACCAAACACCCAAATCCAGATTCACATGCCTGATGTGCAGAAAGCCAATATCTGAGTCACCATGTTTGAAGTAGAGACAGCTTTATTATCAGAAGGACAGCCTAAGGAGAAGGCAGGGGACTTTTTCCAAATCTGCCTTGCCTGGTTGAGCCAAGAGATGAGTTATATACTACTGGCAAAGAAATGCAGGGGTCAGGGCAGAAACTGAGAGGGCCTTGTAGGGGGAGTGAGGGCATATCTGAACCTGAGAAGTTGGGTGAGTTCCTTTTTTCTGCAGCCAGGGGAGGGAGCAGAAGCATAAGACTGCTTATAAGATCTGGACTGGAGATGGTGGGGAGATACATGGAAGCCCCGCCTCTTGCCATGGATGGTGGGGGGGCCCCAGTGGCTGCAGTGGTAGAGGGTGCAGCTTTACCTGGGAGCACCCTATCTTCCAACTGGGGCTTCCAACTGGGGAGTCCCTAGTGGGGAATTGGTCAAGGGTAAAGCACCTCCTAGAGGGGTGGGGCCTTCTGCAGAACTGGGAAGGGTGGAGACACCAGAAACTGTGGAATTAGCCCTCCGTGAGGTAGAGGACTGCTTAGAGGCCCCGAGTGGCTGTGTGGCAGCCAGGGTTGTGGGATGTCTTTTGCCCGAGATAGTGGAAAGTGTTATTGAGGAGAGAGAGAAACTTCAGCAGGACAGACACACACACTTCAGCATGGCTTGGAGGAGCTGGGCGATGACCTATGGGATGCACTTAAGAAAGAGAGACAGTTACTGAGAAGAAGGTCGCGTTCCTGGAAGATACATTAGCAGCAAGGGAGGAGGCAGCAGGAGAATCCACTTTGCAGGAGGCTGTGGGGCAGGGGGAGGAAAGAGTGCTGGCTTCAGCCCTGGATATGGTAGAGATTTCCAGAGAGCATGACGGGGTGTGGCCAAGGACCAATCTGTTGCTGAGGACAACACCCGAGGCACCAGCCTCTCCTGTATTATTAAAGGCCCACTGAGTTGTAATTAAGAGAGTAAAATGCAACAACTGTGGGCTCCACAGGGAGAGGAGCTGCCCCAATCCCAGGTTATGGAGCACTCCATGCTCCGCCCCTATACCCAGGATGAGCTGGTGGACATGAGCATCTGGTTTTGGCAGAAGCCTTCTGAACCTCTGCCTACATGGCTTTTGCATCTTTGGGATATGGGGGTAGAAAACATTGTTATATCAGGTTCTGAAAAGGGTAGACTGGCTTCTCTAATGACTCACCCTTTCCTCTGGCAGTGGTAGCAATATACCTGTCATGCCTCAGGGAATCAGGTGCTTCTGGATTGGCTGATAGCAACCATCAGGGCAGTTTAGCCTAATCAGGGTGATTTACCATACTCACCCACTAGCTGGAAAACATATGCAGAGCTCCAGCAGGTGTTATGGGAACTGGGCATGAAAAATATCATGTATAATATGAACCTCCAGGGCACCAGTGAGGAGTCGTTCACCACAGGAATGAAAAATCTGGAGCTCCATACAGCACCCCATCTCTCTTTGGGTCCCTAGTGACTACTCTTGTCCCCCACATAGGGCAACCCATAAGTGAGGCTGCTTGTACTTTAGCAGATCTGGGGGAGGTTGAAACAATAAGAGCATGAAAGGAAGTACAGGCTATGGCTGAAAGGAGAGGTGCAAAGGACCCTGTGAAGGTCTCAAAGACCCAGATGTGGGTTGATTTGATAAAAGCTGGGGTAGTGAAAGAAAAACTTGATGGGCAGCCCAATAGGATCTTGTTAGAACTGTGGCACCAATTAAAGCCAGAGCAGCAGTTCCAGTGGCTGAGGTCCAGGATGTGGAAGCCAGAGGCAAAGCCCCATGTCCAGCCTGTGTCCCTGCAAGACTTCCTGGGGGACAGTACTCAGGATCTGCCTGGGCTCTCACCCCCACAGGAGGACAATTGGACATTATGGTTCAACAGAGGGGGCGCCAAGGTCCCCACCTTGGGGAACGTGGTGGGGACCGGAGGCCACATGTAGAATTAGCAGTTCATCGGTCCCCTGTGAATGTACAATGTGTCCTGGCAGGGGAGGACACAGGAGCTGAAAGTTCTCTGATTTATGGCAACCCTGAGTGTTTTCTCAAGACCCCTGCTGTGACAGGTGGCTATGGGAGTAAGGCAATTAGAGTGGGAGAAAGATCAAATCCTATCAGGGATAGGGAATTTACCCCCAAAGGAGTATACCGTGTACATTTCTCCCATCCCTGAATATGTTTTGGGGGTAGATATCCTGCAGGGCCTGTGGTTACAGACAACTGCAGGTGAGTTCAGACTGAGGGTACGTGTGGTAAAGGTGGTTCTGACGGGACATGCTAAGCACCCACCTGTATCTCTGCCTGTACCTCAGCAGGTGACAAATACTAAGCAGTATAAATTGTCTGGGGGCACAAGGAAATTGGAGAAACTCTACAGGAGTTGGAGAAGGTGGGCATCATAAAGCCCACTCAGTCCTTTTAATTCCCCAGTGTGGCCAGTGAAAAGGCCAGATGGCTCCTGGCATATGACCATGGACTACAGGGAATTGAATAAAGTCACACCCCCTTTGCATGCTGCTGTCTCCTCTATAGCAGCCCTTATGGACACTCTCAATCATGAACTAGGGACATATCATTATGTTGTGTACTTTGCCAGTGATTTCTTCTCTATTGACATAGAACAGGAAAGTCAGGGAGAGTTTGCCTTCAGGTGGGAAGGTCAGCAGTGGACATTCACTGTCATTCCACAGGAGACTTCCACAGTCCCACCATCTGTCATGGACTTGCAGTCCAGGACTTGACCACATGGAAGGAACTGCAAATAGTGTGGTTGTATCACTACATTGATAATACCATGCTCATGTCTGATTCTCCTTCAGATTTAGAAGAGGTGGTTCCTAGACTGCTGCAACATCTACAGGAGAAAGGGTGGGCTGTGAACAGCACCAAGGTTCAGGGACCAGGTTTGTATGTAAAATTCTTGGAGGTTGTCTGGTTGAGTAAAACTAAAGTTATTCCTGAAGCAGTCATAGACAAGGTCCAGGCTTTCCCTACCCTTACCACTTGCAATATTATAAGAGTTTTTGGGTCTTTTGGGCTACTGGAGAGTGTTTATCCCACACTTGGCACAAATTCTGAAGCCCTTATACTAGTTGGTACAAAAGGGCATCAGGTGGGACTGGGATGAGACATGTGCAGCTGCTTTTACTGCTGCTAAGCGAGCAGTCAAGGCTGTGCAGGCCTGGAGTGTAATGGACTCATCAAGGCCCTGGGAGCTAGATGTTCACATAACAGAAGATGGTTATGATGGGGTCTTTGGCAGTGGCCTGAACAGACACGCCAACCTATTGGATTCTGGTCACAACTACAGAAGGGAGCAGAGGTCCAGTACACCTTGATAAAGAAACAACTGCTGTGTACCATGCCTTGCTGTTTATGGCACTCATCACCGGAACAGCTCTGACCAAGGTAATAACCACCTATCCCATTGCAGGGTGGGTGCGAGACTGGACCTAAAGGCCATGGAGTGGCATGGCATTGATGCCTACACTGGCCAAATGGGCTGCATACTTACAGCAGCATAGCGCCCTGCCTACTAGCCCCTTAAATGGAGAACTCCAATGCTTATTGGGGCTAGTGACCTATACCAGTGGAAAGCAGGAAAAACTTGCTTTTGGTAGCTGAGAGTTCTTATAAGGATGGAAAGCCCCTATACCTGAAGATGCTTGGTATACAGACAGCTCCAGTTATGGGCAGCCCCTGAAGTGGAGGACTATGGCTTTCTGTCCTAAGACTGAGACAATATGGATGGAGGA
The DNA here is from genome assembly GCF_030020395.1 of Manis pentadactyla. Classification (NCBI taxonomy): domain Eukaryota; kingdom Metazoa; phylum Chordata; class Mammalia; order Pholidota; family Manidae; genus Manis; species Manis pentadactyla. Next base: position 22,651,888 of record NC_080029.1, read on the forward strand.
TGGAGAGGGGAAGAGCAGCCAATGGGCTGAGTTGTGTGCAATATGGCTTGTGATCACCTACGAGCCCTCCCCTATAGTTGTCTGCACTGACAGTTGGGTCATCTATCAGGGCTTGACCCTGTGGCTACTGACATGGTACCATGCCAACTGGATGTTTGGTCACTGGCCCCTTTGGTGAAAAGAGTTGTGGCAAGACCTATGGGCCTCCGGTCAGACTAAGACAGTTACTGTATATCATGTGACTAGCCATTTGCTTTTGGCATCCCCAGGGAATGATGAAGCAGGCACACTGGCCCAGGTGCATTGGCTGTAAGGAAAGCCTGTCTCTGATGTGGCCCAATGGTTACATCAGTGTTTGTCGCAAGTGGGGCAAAAGACAATGTGGGCTATAGCCCATCAGTGGGGCTTGCCAGTGACCTTTGAAGAAGTCAGCAAAGCCTGGAAGGGGTGCCTTGTGTGCTCCAAAAGGGACTTACACTGAGTCCCACAGCAACATGGGACAAGAGTAAAGGCTGATACCCCATGTCAAGAGACAGATAGACTATATTGGGCCTCTGCCCATATCAGAAGGATATCGGTATGCCAGGACTTGTGTGGACACAGCTTCTGGCCTGTTGGTTGCTTTTCCTGTATGTCATGCAGATTAGCAAGCCACCAAGAGGAGCCTGGAGCCTCTCTTACAGCCTATGGCCAGCTGCAGGTGATTGAGAGCGATCAAGTCATCCACTTCACTGGACATGTATTACAAGAATGGGTGCAGTAATTAGGAGTAAAGTGGAAGTTCATGTACCATATAACCCTACGGGAGCAGGCATGGTAGAGAGATACAATGGTTTGTTGAAATCTTGCTTGAAGTCAGACACCAATAGTCTACAGGGCCAGTCAGTTTGCTTATGAACAGTGTTACGGCATTTGAATGAGAAACCATGTAAAGGAGCCTTGAGCCCTGTGGATATGCTAACCCTCTTTGCTGCCTCTCCTATACAACTGTATGTGCAAACCAAAGAGGAGTTATTGAAGCCAGGATACTACCAGCAGTGAACATCCCGCTGCCAGTCCCAACTGTGTTATACCCTGGAGACTCTGTTGAGTGGATGTGGCCCTGGACATTTCGACACATGGACCAGAGACGGCTGGTCCTTTGGCACCTTGGGGAAAAGGCTTGGAAGCTGGCCTCCTGTGTGTTCCTGGACTAATAGCAGAGTGGCCCCCAAAGATCAGAGTAGTGTACCCAAAATATCCAGGAGGTAAGAGCACCTTACGGGGAAGTTTTTCATCTTCACTTTATTTCTCTTTTTGACTGATTTTGGTTTCATACGTATTTTGCCCCAGGATTTTCCCCCTGGGGTTACAATAGGTTTCATGGAAGTCTAGCAATGTCTATCTGGTTAGAAGTTCTAGAGCTGTGGGAAATTGAGATCTTTAGAAAGTTTACTGTCATAAAAAAACAAGGCAGGAGCTCACTGACTGAGTAGTTAGCATGGTAAAGTATACTGAAGAAATTATGTACTTAAAAAAAATAACAACAAGACTTAACTGCTACACCTTTATACAACTCCTTATAATTCTGTAGTTATAAAAATGATAAACAGTCATATACTTTGTGTCCTCAACTTGAAAAGTTAGAGATAATTAGGCTAAAGATTCAAATGTGGAAAAAAAAAAAAAAGAAATACTATATAAATGTCCTAAAAGAAGCCACAGGCCAAGTTTTGTTTCCTTTTTGTTGTTGTTGTTTTAAATAATCTCAGAAGGCCTTTCTATGTAACATACAATCTAAAAGCCAAAAACGGAAAGTGATGAATTCAGCTACGTGAAAAACTAAATCCCTGTAAGATAAAATCCACCATAAGCGAAGTCAAAAGTCAGATGATAAATTGGGAAACACTTGCAATCCATGTTGCAAAGCATAAATTCCCTAATATATATAATAGATAAAAATCTCCTACAAACCAATAAGAAAAAGACCAGTAATACAATATAAAAATGGAAAAAGATATGAACAGGCATATCACAAAAGAAGAAAATGAGTTATTTTAAAACATGAAAAGATGCTCAGTCTAGATAAAAATAAAAGAAATGTAAACTTGAACCATACTGAACCTACACTTTTCACTACCATATTATCAAAGATCAAACAACTGTGATGATGTTCTCATGATAGGGGAATGAGGAAATAGGCGCTGTCATTCATTGGTGTGAGTATAAATGGAGGGCTATTTGACTACAACTAGCTGAATAGAGGGAATTTTTCTGACTCGTGGGTATCCTGCCTTCCTCTGACTTTTTTCTTTTCCTTCTTCTTCTTCCCCTTCTGGCAGCTTAGTAATGAGCTAGCTCACAAGGCTGGAGTTAGATCACTGGACTAGCACAAGACTTTTGGTAAATAGCAGCAGGTTTGGTATGAAAAGTCTCTAACTGGTCCCACCAGCTCTAGTTCCACAAGGATATTTCCCAGTCTAGGAAGCATCACTTGTTACAGAATTCCCTGTCAGATTTCTTAAGAAATATAGAGTTTAATGAGGACAGGGTCCCTTTTCTGGAACACTTTCCATGGTGCATTCAGCTGTGCCTAACCCAGCATCCCTCTCAGGATGTCAACAGGACTGGATCCTTGCATACTGCTGGCTCTAACTGGGGGTTTTCCCAATAAACTTAATTTTCTCCCATACTAGGGGACATGAATGTGTGTATGTCCATTATCTTTGGATACTTCCAAATTACAAACACTCACATCCTTTTACTCAGGGGTTTTACTTTTGAGATTTCATCTGCAAATATACTCACTCACATGAAATATATTTATTCAAAATTATTCATCACAGCATCATTTGAGATACCAAAATATTGGAAACAATCTAAATGTCTACAAATAGGGAACTCATAAAAGAAATTATGAATCTTGCATGTGATGAAAAATTATGCAGCTGTAAAAAGAATGAAAAAGCTCTTGATGGATATGGAATAATTACTAAAATAAATTTTTAGGTTAAAAATCAAGGTACAAAACCTAGTATATAATACATTGCAACTTGCATAATAGAAAGAGATGCATTTATGTACACACACCTTCTTGTTTCAATTCTGTGCTCTGAAAGGATACGTATCAAACTGATAACCCCAGTTTCCTTTGGGATCATTGTCTCTGAATAAGGATACATAAGATGGAAACATTTTACTGTGTATGTTTTGGGGCCTTTTAAGTTTTGAGCTATGTAAATGAATTATATCTCTAAAAGAAAACACTGAATAAAATAAAGTAATTATTCAGGAAGTCAAACAAGTCATGGCAGAAGCTAGAGATCATAGGATGGAATGCCAGGCCAGGAGGGGACGGAGGTGGCTAAGGTAGACAATCGCCAAGGCTTCTTTCAATTGTAAGACCCTGTAGCACAATGATGCCCTGATACAGCTAGACAGAAACAACAGCTCTTTGCTGAGCATACTCCTCCCTGTGTGCCAGTTTTCTTTCCTTCTTTTCTTTGGTAACCCTGCCTATCTTGCATGTTAGTTTCAATGGGCTCTTTTCTCTTAAGATTTTGGAGGAAAGAGGAAATACCTGAACTTGATTACCAATTTTCTCTGTAAGCTGATTGACTTTCAATTTTCAAGAATGTTCAGCTTAAATTGTGTTGGTTCTTTCCCTCCCCACCCATTAAGAAGAAATTTGACAATAATCCTTATAAAATAAATGGAAATATTTGAAAATATTTCAGAATGCCATGTGCCCTATGCAACTAGCATTTCAGGGAACTGATTCTCTTAAAAGTGGCAGAAAATCACGATGAGCTCAGAAGTCTTCCAAAAGTGTAGCTTATTCCTACCAAGGGTACAGAGGATTTTTCACTCTGCAGGGAACTGGGGAGATGCCAGACAAAGTAATCACATTCTGCTTGCTCAAGTTCTCTTCTGCTCAAGTTTTCAATTGACTGTACTTTCCACTCCCCATTTTACAGCTTTGCTGAGCTGCTTGAAATGACTGCAAACTTTTATTTCAGAGGGAGGCTAAAAATTAACATCTAAAACGTAAGTTTATGAATAGTAGGAAACTAGTAATCATCTGTGTAGACAAATATTAACTAATAAACTCTCAGGGACCAGGAAAAAAAGGTTAATTGTGACTGGTAAATAACAATAAAACAGCTATTACTTATAGAGTACTAAGTGTAGTAGGCACACTACTAAATGATTTACCTACAAAATTTCATTTAGCCCTCATATTAATCCTATAATGTAGGTATCATTATTACCCCCACTTTCTAGGAGAGAAAGCTTGCAATGGCTAGGGCACTGGCCCAAGTCCACATAGCCCATGCGAGCAGAGTTGGCATTTTAATCAAGAAGGTATTACTCCACAAGTGGTCCCTTTAATCATCATTACACTATACAGTACTAAAAAGACACCACCTAGATATAAACATTACAGTGAACAAATGAGACCCCTTAGAGTGTGAAGAAGAAAGCAGAAAATCCCCACTGCTGCTTTAAGATATCACTGTAGACTATTTCTTCTCTGAGCCTTCAATAAAAGCTTGGACAGGTCTCATGGCTCTCAGCTAAAAGAAAAAAGAAAAACGTTTATACTTTTAAATGCAGTAACAATCTCATTTTGGAATTAAAATGTCTAGTCCATGATCATCAAGACTCTAGGCTTCATTTGAGCTTAAAGCTTGTACGTCACCTTCCTCCAGTAAGTTGCCTCTGACTCATCCAATTCGGGAGGAGCTTGGGAGGAGCCCAAGGGAGGGGAACAAGGAGAGAAAGAAGATCTATTAGGGGCAGAAAAGGTTTAACTTGGCTAGTACTGGAATACAGTCATGATCTCACTTTGCTGATTTCTGAGCGTGGCACATATCCAAAGCTGACTCATTATCTCTTGGAGAGCTTTTATGTGTTTCTCAAAGATTTCCATATTGGAACCTCCAGCTACATTTCTGAGGTTAAAGCAATGCTTCTTTTCTAGTCGTCTGCTTGTAATTCCTCCCCAGACTATGGATATCCAGTGGTCTATTCTGTTGGAGCCTCACTTTCCCTCTAGGCTGCCCTCCTGGGTGGTGTCCAGATGCTGGATCCCAGTTTGACCCCTACAATTCATCCCTGGGAAACATGGCGTTGAGTGCCGCTATTTACCGGTGCAGCCTCCACCATTCCCTACATTTGGATTTTCCTTGAAATGGATATGACATCAGTCTATGCATTTCACAGACTTCTAGGAACAAAGGTCAAACTCTGAAATAATTTCCTTCATCTCCACTTCCTTGGCTTGGAGCAAGGGGTAAGGACGCCCCTCTTTCACAGTGATGAGGTATGTGTGTATGTGCCAGAACTGGCAGTGGGCTCCATAGCATCCAATAATTCTCTCCAGAGAAATTCTTTCTAAAAATAGTGCTCTTTCTTGGCCTCTCCAAACTTTGAAATATCCTTGAGGCAGTCATTATGCTAAGGGTGCCAAAGGAAGTTTCCAGAATACTTCTCTTCCAAGTATTGCATATATGGCCTGGCTTCTCATTTTAGATTCTGGTAGTATTTGGCACCTATTGTTTTGTTCTCAGTTCTTCAGATTTTAGCTGAAACTGAGATAGAAAAACCCCATTTTAACACCCTCTTATAAATGCTTTTATGTGTAGGTTAAATGGTTCTCATAGGGAACAGAAAATTTAAAAATGAATAGTTGTCCTGTTCTTTCTAAACATCTAGCTATTTCTGTTTATGATGACATTTTCTCCAGACAGAACAAGAAGTTGAAATTGAACAGCTCACATACTAAATCCTTAGGCCTCTTCAGTTTTTAACCTGAAATTATCTTCCATATTTGAAAATAAGCTTATCCTCTACTGTTTTCATTCCAAAACTTGGAGCTTCTGAACCCTCAATTAAGCCTTGCTAACTTAATTATCTTAGCTAAGTGTTTCTTTTTCATTCAGCTTATAGTTCATTTATCCATTCCTGGGATATGAGTCATTATGATAGAGCTATATAACCAATATACTTGTCTGTCTGGAAGTTGTTTTAATGTCTTTGAAAGACTGAATTATCATAGTTTATCTGACTTCCATATAAACAGAAAGAAAGAACTAAATTCAAGTCCAATAAAGCAATTTCTGCTTGGTCTTCATCCTCTTTGATTGCCCAACATCAAATGCATATTAAGGCTCCTGACCACTCTCTTTCCACTGGCCTGCCTCTGAGTCTTCCAAGATTGAGTGATTTTTTGGAAATTTTCTCTCCCTTTGGCTTCTGGGCTGATTCTCATCCTACTTCTTGGACTTTCCTCCTACTTACTTCTTTAAATCCTCATCTGAGTAAGTGTCCTTGCTCATGTTCTTCCTTTGTCTCCCTTAGCAATTGTGTCCATACCCTGGTGTAATGGCCATCCATGCAGTTAATCTTCTAGTGTCATCTTTACTTTCTTCTTCACTCCTTTGCATCTACTATTAGTGCATTTGCTTTTATTGTGCCACTAATCACATCAAAGTGTAATCATTTGCCTGTAGGACTGTCTCTGCACCTTGACTATTAGATCATTGAAATTAGGGATATGGTTTCTTACTTACACCCAGTACCAGACATATAGTAGATGCCCCAAAAAGTTTTAAGTAAATGAGTAAAACTTTTCTGTCTTTACCCTGCTTGCTGGATAACATCTATATGTTGGTTAATCCCTCAAACTAAACATGGATAAAACAAATGGAATCATTTTTTACTACCAATCTTTCATTCTGATTTCCCAAATTCAGTTCCACATGAGTCTCTTTTGATTGTTATGTTGGCATTACCAGCTTCATCTAGGCAATCACCAAATCCTGTGTATTCTACCTGAGCAACATTTTGCATTTGATCCTTCTTTTATTTCCAAGTTCCAAATATTCTTTGCCTTTGGTCTGGACACATATTGATTTTTTAAATACTCATTTGTGCTGCAGAGAAAGCATAGTTTTTGAAGTCAGGTAGATACAAGTTCATACCTTGACTCAGCTGTTAGATGAAGAGCAATATACTTAACTTTTTGAACTACAGTTTCCCTAAACATGATTTGCATTACAATCATTGGTTAACTCCTCCACTAGATACAGACTCCATTAGGGCAAGAATTATGTGTTATTTGTCTTTTTATTCTCATAAATCAGCCATAGTTTCTGGCATACAGCTGCTACTCATTGATGATATTTGCTGAATAAGTGAATGAACAAGGATGGTAATATCCATCTTACAATGCTAAAGTGAGAAATAAAGTAAATGTGATGATTAAATATCAAGAAGCCCAAAGAGATATGTGGAGAAACACATGTTGAAGATATCCAAGACCCCTAGATTATACCACCAGCTGAACTAGCCAGCAGCGAGCATCAGCTGCCAGCCGTGTGAGTTGTGCCAATTTGGGTTTCCCATTCATCCTGGCACTCTATCCAACATCATAGGAAACAGAAAAACCACCTAGTCAATTTACAGAGTCTTGATATATAATAATTTTTTTTTTTGGCTTAAAGTAGCTAAGCTTTGGAGAAGTGTGGGAGTAGGATACAGCTATAATATAAACTTAGAGCACCTGGTATTAATTTTGAAATTGGACCATGGGTGGAGGAATGAAGAAGAATAAGGAGTCTCAGTAAAGGCTGAAAAGGCAATGAGGAAATTAACCTTGGGGATTGGAGGAAGGGACCCATCATGTAGTGATGGAAGATCTGATAACACTGTCATCTACTTGTAGCACACATGATAGAAAATAGAACTGATGAACTTGTGGATTTGGCAAAAGTGATTTCCAGGAAGAATGCTGAAAGCATCAGTTGGCTTCTTTTAACTGCTGATAAGGGAGTGATGAAAGAGAAGGAAGACCTAAGGAAACAATTTGGCTTTCAAGCAGAATTGAGAGAATATTCTAACCTAGAAGTTTCAAAGTTGGAAAATAAAACTGTGTCTCATTCCAAGCCTCTCCAGATGGCAAAAGTTGGCAAAGTAAGAAATGACTCTGGGAAAAGATCAAATGCACAATAATGCTAATATAATGTGGTCTCAGGTCAAGGCCAAGTCAAGGATGTGTCTGTAAGATTATTAAGACCTCATAAAAATTAAAGCCTGTGCCTTCTAGACTTTCTTAGTTAGACAAAAAAAAAAGCTTCTAAAAATTTCATAGGCATACTTTATAGAACCTTTCAGGTAGAAAAAACAATTTGCAAAAGTTTTAGGACCATGTTCCACAGCACCTTAATCCTCACTCCAAGGTTGGAAGGGACCTTATCTTTAAGAGTGTGTATGGCTTTGTTTTGCAGCTGCTAACCCAAGAAAGTGTGTATGACTTCTGTCCAAGGATGAATCATGGGACAGCCTCTATCCAATAAGAGTAATAGGAAACCTACCAAGTTTCTAAGAGAATTGTCAGGAAGAAGCACTGCTGGCTTAGACTAAAAGGGACTGATATAGTTCAAAATTAATCAAGGTTTCTGGGCTCCTAACATTCCTTGGTCAGGAAGCAAAATGACAAAATTTCTCAACTACAATGTGGGCCATTTCTTGTGGGAAAGAAAGGATGATTCCATAGGCTGAGCCCAGAGTTCAGAAGGTAGAGCTAAAAATCAGAGAATCATTCAGAAGGAACTGAACCTGGTTGTAATCAATGCCTAGTTCCTGATGCTTGAACAGGGGTGTTAGCAACATGTGCCTGTCTGGCTCTCAGAAGTTCCATAACAAGTGACTGCTAAGTGCTGCCGATTTCCCCTTTTTAAGTGGGAATGTCTATTATAATTATTCTATTTCCATCTCCCATTGTTTTTTGGGCATAGGTGTAGGGTAGATAGTTCATAGGTTTCTGAACTCAAGAAGACTCATTCCTAATTGGATCTAATTTACATGAAAAAATAATCTTGAACCTTGAGTGTTAGGCTATTGTTAAAATGAGCTGAAATTTTTGGGGAAAAGGATGAGAATATTTTTCATGTGGTATGAATATGAATTCTTATGTTCAGAGGACAGTGGTAGAATTGTTTTTACAAAGATGAGTGCAAAAATATCTCCCATCCCATGTATATCTTTGCAAAATGATCTCAGGCAAGCCATGGAGTATATGTCCCCCGTCCTTAAATTTAGCATGGCCCTATGACCTTTTTGATCAAAAGAATAGGGCAGATATTATGCTGTGTAATTTCTAAGGTTGGCCCTTAGAAAATATATAGCTTCCACTTTAGCCAATTGGAACACTCCTTAGGCCCTCACTACCAAGCAGCCCCAGGGAGAGGCTTCAGGCTCCTGCTCACAGCCCCAAATGAGCTCCCAGTCTGCAGCCAGTACCAAATCCCAACAATAGATGTGAGGTCATTTGGAATCTTCTTGTCTTCCTAGAACCCCTCTGACACCATGTGAATCAGAAGTGCCCAGAGAAATAATAAACTAATAATAAATTGTTTTGTCATTAACTCTTAGGGTGGTTTGTTATACAGCAATGGGATAAAACAGAAACATCAGGCATATTTGACAGACTGCAATGATCTCTGGTCACTATTTGGGAGCCAGTGGATTGGACAGAGCAGTCAGATCAGAGTTTTCTATGACCTCGCATAGTTGACCTTGTGGAGTTGACTATGTATCAGCAATGATATTTCATGCCTTAGGCTCAGTGGATCTTTTGAGGCTTGGAATCCCTGGCATCTGATAGAGTGTCTGGTTTAGTAAAGATATGACAAGCAAGCCTCAACATAAGTGCTCAGGAATCCTGAGGTCTTACATTTCTTATTTCTAAATGTCCAGAAAAAAGGGAATACATACACAAGTTATTCCTGAGTCTGTTCTAAATTTATTTTGTCAGGCTTCTCCCACTATTCCCTTGCACACATTCCCATTCAGTCAAAACAAACTATTCATTTCCCTAAAATGTCCTTTCCTCTTCAGGGTCTGCTTCTTTGCTTCTATTGTTTACTCAGTCATTTATGTGGAAGTGCTTTGTAAATTAAAAGGGGATTTTTAATTTAACTTTTATAACTTTGCATTGGATTTTAGTTATGGACATATTTGTCTACAAAATTATATACTCTTGAAGAGCAACGGATTTCAATGTTAGTTTTGTTCTATCCTCCATGCTAAAATAGCTTTAAACCTAGTTAGTAATCAAAAGACACTATGTCTTTCTGTCTTTCTGTCTGTCTGTCTATCATCTATTGTATCTAAGTTCCAGATAAACCTACATCCAATCTCTATAGAACCCAATTCTTTGACATGATGAACAAGGCCCTCCACAACAGAGGTGGTCCATTGACATGATGGTCCTCTGCTCTCCTACCAGCCTCATCTCTGGCCTGTCAACCACACTCACTAAGGACTTGAAAACTAAACAAACAAACACAAAGACAGCATGTTCAAAAGATTTTGGCAGCCATAAATAGCAGATCACAGCCATGTAAATCTATAACAGAGATTGCTATCATCTCTCCAGATTCATTCTCTCCTCTTCTTTAGTAATAGAATCTCCGAATATTAGCGTGGTATATGATTATCCAAAATAAAAACTACATTGCTCAGTCTCCTTGAAGCTAGATATAATTCAGTAACTAATTTCTGTCCAGTGAGATATAAATGAAAGTGTCATGTGCAGCTTTTAGAAAATGTTCTTAAAAGGTTGGGCTGAGAACTTTCTACAAATTTTTCTCCATCCTGCTACTGAATTGTGGCTATCACGGTGTTAAAGAAGTCATCTTGGACCTCAGGGTAGAAGCTACATGTTGAAGATGTTGGAACAATAAAGTATATGGAACCTGAGTCTCCAACATCATGGAGCTACTAGACAAGCTCTGAAATGCTTGTCTCCAGAATTCATTTATGTGAGAATAATAAGCTTGAAGCCACTGTTCGAATAACAGAACCTTTGAGCATCTCTGTCCCTCACAGTTGAAACTAGCCTCCCTTAACACCATGCCTAAACTGTGGGAGGTCTGTTAAATGAGCAGTCCTCCAAATAGTGAGGTACTCATATGGGGAGCAAGACTTATTTCAGTTGAAATGTAAGTCTTTGGTTTTCTGTGTTGGATCAGCCCAAGTCATGCAAGGAGAGAAAATGATCACTTTCATAAATAAAAAGATTTGATTTCAGGTTTTTATTTGCTCTCCATTTAATCTAGTTCAACCTGCCTTTGTATGACTTTTTGACAATAGCATGACATCCCTAATACCCACTTCAAGTGAAAAATCACTGAAATGTGACATGCAGTTTCAGAGAAAAAGAGAGAAATAAAGAGATGCATTTTCTTCTATGAGAAGATAGCAAGGTGTTGATTCCAAGCACTGTCCCTACTCATTCTCTCCTTATACCTATGTTATTTCCCAAGTCCCTACACAAGGATGTTGAATGGAAAATACTGAGAGGCATTTTAACTGCCACTGTGGTGTCCATATTTCCAACATTACCTTCACATGTAGTTTTCTCTGAGCTCTAAGGCAGCTATGGCAGGGTTCCTTGATGCTTGTGACATGTGCTGATGGCCCTATAATACACAGCACATAAAGCTTCAGGTATGAGGAATTCTTGTTATGCACACACCCAAATACTGGGAATGGGGATGGGAATGCCTTCCTATATAATTTCTAATTTGGCAAAGGGGTGGGATATTAAGGAACATTGTAGGTAGTAAACTCAACAGTTATGCTTCGCTATTTCATGAAAAATAGTACCTATTTATCCAGTTGAAAGGTCAGGAAAAATATAAAATCATTAGTTGCCTTTATTAGCTGAAACAGTTCATTAAATTGTCACATTTTTAGGAGCCCAGTTCTCTGTAAACCTTTTTATTGCCTTTAAGATTGTTTACATTTGTGCTCACCCTGTTCTTCTTGTGTTAAATGTCCTCCTTATTCTCTACTACAGCATGTCCTTTACTTCCCTTGAGATTTGATTAAAGACCTGCCTCTACAATAAAACAGCTTCAAAATCAACTAACTGCCCCCAAATGCGGGCAGCTGGTGGTACACTTGATACGTATGGAGAGATTGAAGAGAAAATCAAGATGGTGGGTATGATGAGCAGAAGGGGCTGCTTTTGAAGCATGGAATTCTAGCCCCAGGTAATTGCTGCTCAGAATTGGCAACGCATAGACCCCTAGCACTTTGTAAATTCCTTATAAAGGTGAGTAATTCACTTTGTAAATATGAGTGATTGCTCTATCAGAAATGATTCCAAACAGCTTTGGAAATCTGGAGAGAAAAACCAAGCAACATCACTTCATATCTACTCTGTGGTGGACATAATCACCAATCATTGTTAAGACAGTGCTCCTATCGTGGAAGACTCACATTCTCTTGGGGAATACAGATATGGTATTATTCAGGAAACTTGGTTCATAAGGAAGAAAACAACTTGAGAGTGGGAAAATTAAAGGAAAGATGCATTTAAAACTTTCATATATGCCAAATGACTTAACAATAGCACTACTCAGTACTCATCCCAGAGAAACGAAAATTTCTGTTTACACATTCACATTAATGTTCTTAGCTGCATTATTTATAATAGCTAAAAACTGTAAATGACACTATAATGGCTAAAAACTGTAAATGACCAAGTGTCCTTCAGTGAGTGAACAGTTAAACAAACTGGTATAGTCATACAATGGGATATAATACAGCCATGAAAAGGATCAGGCTCTTGATGCATGCAATGACTTGGGTTGCTCTCAGAGGCATTGTGCTGAATGAAAAAGACAAATCTCAAAAGATTACGTACCTTACAATCCTATTTACATAACAGTATTAAATGGCACAAATATAGAAATGGAGAACAAATCAGTGGTTGCCAGAGTTATAATTGGAGAGAGGGTTTGACTATCAGGTGCCATGAGGGAGTTTCTTTGTGGTGATGGAACAGTTTTGAATTCTGATTGTGGTGGTGGTTACATGAATCAATGCATCTACACATGATAAAACGTCATATAGAAACAAATACAAAATGCATATATTAAAAAAAAAGTTTGTAGTTAACAGTATTATACCAATGCCAATTTTCTGATTTTGATAACGTGTTACAGTTATGTAAGATGTTACCTTTGGGAAGGTACAGCTGGGTGAGGGTATAGGGAAATTGTACTATTTTTGCAACTTATTGTAAGTCTTAAATTATTTCAAAATACTCAGTTAAAATTTTTTTAAATCTGTTTATGATTTTTAAACGTGGGGACAAAATTAAGCCAAGTTTCTTGGAGTATTGGAACTGGGGAATGGCAAGCCATATTAAGGAGCAGTCTCTCACTTAATGCTGTATATCTTGGTCATGTCTGCTTCATTCTATCTCTCCAAAACTGGCTTTCTATTGTTTTTACTTCTTTCTCCATGTGACAGAAAGTGGGAAAGTGGCAGTTTCTAAGTTTTTAAATCCTTTTCATTCATAAAACCAGACCAGGATAAAATGAATTTCCAGATCTACCTTTCTGAGCAATGCACATGATCTGACAGTGTCTGGTCACTTTCCATAGCTTCCTCTAACAGTTTTACTTTGGAGCATTTAAGATCTCTTACAGGGAGTAATAGAACTCCAATTCCCTAACATGGCTCATTTTGGCTTCTGTTTGTGCTCCATAAGCAGCTACATACAGTGCTTAAGTTATGTAAGATTTTATCATCAAAAATAAAAGTCGGTCTTTACCTTTACATTTACAGGTGACCTGGTGTAACTCTGGGGGGAATATATTTTCCTACGTTGGGGCAAAATACCTTTGAAACCGAAATCAGTCAAAGTGAGAAATAAAGTGGGAGAAACCCATTTATTGTCTACAAGCATTGTCCACTTTTTTTAAAATTTTGGTATCATTAATATACAATTACATGAGAAACATTGTGATTACTAGATTTCCCTCATTATCAAGTCCCCACTACATACCCCATTACAGTCACTGTCCATCACTCTAGTAAGATGCTATAGAATCACTACTTGGCTTCTCTGTGCTATACTGACTTGCCCCCACTTAAATTATGTGTGCTAATCCTAATGCCCCTTTTTCCCCTTATCCCTCCCTACCCACCCATCCTCTCCAATCCCTTTCCCTTTGGTAACTGTTAGTCCATTCTTGGGTTCTGTGAGTCTGCTGCTGTTTTGCTCCTTCAGTTTTTGCTTTGTTCTTATACTCCACAGATGAGTGAAATCATTTGATACCTGTCTTTCTCTGCCTGGCCTATTTCACTGAACATAATACCCTTTAGCTCCATCCATGTTGTTGCACATGGTTGGATTTGTTTTTCTTTTTATGGCTGAATAATATTCCATTGTGTATATGTACACATCTTCTTTATCCATTCACATACCGATGGACACTTAGGTTGCTTCCATTTCTTGGCTATTGTAAATAGTGGGGTGATAAACATAGGAGTGCATATGTCTTTTTAAAACTGGACTTCTGCATTCTTAGGGTAAATTCCTAGGAGTGAAATTCCTGGGTCAAATGGTATTTCTATTTTGAGTTTTTGGAGGAACCTCTGTACTGCTTCCCACACTGGCTGGACTAATTTACATTCCCACCAGCAGTGTAGGAGGGTTCCTCTTTCTCCACATCCTCGCCAACATTGGTTTTTGTTTGTCTTTTGGATGGTGGCCATCCTAATTGGTGTGAAGTGATATCTCATTTTGGTTTAAATTTGCATTTCTCTGATGATTAGCAATGTGGAGTATCTTTTCATGTGTCTGTTGGCCATCTGAATTTCTTCTTTGCAGAGGTGTCTCTTCAGATCTGCTGCCCATTTTTTAATTGGATTATTTGCTTTTTGTTTGTTGAAATGCGGGAGCTCTTTGTATATTTTGGATGTCAACCCCTTATCGGATCTGTCATTTATGAATATATTCTCCCATACTGTAGGATGCCTTTTTGTTCTACTGATAGTGTCCTTTGCTGTACAGAAGCTTTTTAGTTTGATACAGTTCCACTTGTTCATTTTTGCTTTTGTTTCCCTTGGCCATGGAGATGTGCTCATGAAGAAGTTGTTAATGTTTATATTCAAGAGAGTTTTGTCTATGTTTTCTACTAAGAGTTTTATGGTTTCATGACTTACATTCATGTTTTTGATCCATTTTGAGTTTACTTTTGTGTAGACAGCAATCCAGTTTCATTCTCCTACATGTAGCTGTCCTGTTTTGCCAACACCAGCTGTTGAAGAGGCTATCATTTCCTTATTGTATATCCATGGCTCCTTTATCACATATTAATTGACCATATATGCTTAGGTTAATATCTGGACTCTATCCTGTTCCACTGATCTATGGGTCTGTTCTTGTGCCATTTCCAAATTGTCTTGATTAGTGTGGCTTTGTAGTAGAGCTTGAAGTTGGGAAGCGAGACCCACCCTGCTTTTTTCTTTCTTCTCAGGATTGCTTTGGCTATTAGGGGTCTTTTGTGGTTCCATATGAATTTTATAACTATTTGTTCCGGTTCGTTGAAGAATGCTATTGGTATTTTGATAGGGATTGCATTGAATCCTTAGATTGCTTTAGGCAAGATGGCCATTTTGACAATATTAATTCTTTCTACCCAAGAATATGGGATGAATTTCCATTTATTAGTGTCCTCTTTAATTTCTCTTAAGAGTGTCTTGTAGTTTTCATGGTATAGGTCTTTCACTTCCTTGGCTAGGTTTATTCCTAGGTATTTTATTCTTTTTGATGCAATTGTGAATGGAATTGTTTTCCTGATTTCTCTTTATGTTAGTTCATCATTAGTATATAGGAATGTAATAGATTTCTGTGTATTAATTTTGTATCCTGCAACTTTGCTGAATTCAGATATTAGTGTTGATAGTTTTGAAGTAGATTCTTTAGGGTTTTTTATGTACAATATCATGTCATCTGAAAACAGTGACAGTTTGACTTTTTTTTCTTACCAATTGGGATGCCTTTTATTTCTTTGTGTTGTCTGATTGCTGTGGCTAGGACCTCCATTACTATGTTGAATAAAAGTGGGGAGAGTGGACATCCTTGTTTTGTTCCTAATCTTAGAGGAAGAGCTTTCAGCTTTTTGCTGGTAAATGTGATGTTGACTGTGGGTTTGTCATATATGGCCTTTATTATGTTGAGGTATTTGCCTTCTATACCCATTTTGTTGAGAGTTTTTATCATGAATGGATGTTGACTTTTGTTGAATGCTTTTACAGCATCTATGGAAATGATAATGTGGTTTTTGTCCTTCTTTTTGTTGGTGTGGGGTATGATGTTGCTGTATTTATTAATATTGTACCATCCTTGCATCCTTGGGATGAATCCCACTTGATCATGGTGTATGATCCTCTTGATGTATTTCTGAATTCAGTTTGCTAGTATTTTGTTGAGTATTTTTGCATCTTTGTTCATCGGGGATGTTGGTCTCTGTAGTTTTCTTTTTTTGTGGTGTCTTTGCCTGGTTTTGGTATTAGAGTGATACAGGCTTCATAGAATGAGTTTGGAAGTATTCTCCACTCTTCTATTTTTTTGAAAACTGTAAGGAGAATGGGTATTATGTTATCTTTAAATGTCTGATAAAATTCAGTGGTGAATCCATCTGGTCCGGGATTTTGTCCTTGGGTATTTATTTGATTACCAATTCAATTTTGTTGCTGGTAATTGGTCTGTTTAGATTTTCTGTTTCTTCTTGGGTCAGTCTTGGAAGGTTGTATTTTTCTAGAAAGTTGTCCATTTCTTCCAGGTTATCCAGTTTGTTAGCATATAGATTTTCATAGTATTCTCTAATAATTCTTTGTATTTCTGTGGTGTCTGTCATGATTTTTCCATTCTCATTTCTGATTCTGTTTATGTGTGTAGATTCTCTTTTTTTCTTAATAATTCTGACTAGGGGTTTATCTACATTGTTTATTTTCTCACAGAACCAGCTATTGGTTTCATTAATTTTTTCTATTGTTTATTCTTCTCAATTTTATTTCTTCTCTGATCTTTATTATGTCCCTTCTTCTGCTGACTTTGTGCCTCATTTGTTCTTCTTTTTCCAGTTGCAATAATTGTGAATTTAGACTATTCATTTGGGATTGTTCTTCCTTCTTTAAATAGGCCTGGACTGATACATACTTTCCTCTTAGAACTGCCTTCACTGCGTCCCACAGAAGTTGAGGCATTGTGCTGTTCTTTTCATTTGTCTCCATGTATTGCTTGATCTCTGTTTTAATTTGGTCATTGATCCATTGGTTATTTAGGAGCATGTTAAGCCTTCATGTGTTTGTGAGCCTTTTTGTTTTCTGTGTATAATTTATTTCTAGTTTAATACATTTGTGATTTGAGTAGTTGGTTGGTACAATTTCAATATTTTTGAATTTACTGAGGCTCTTTTTGTGGCCTGGTATGTGGTCTATTCTGGAAAAATGTTCCATGTGCACTTGAGAAGAATGTGTGTCCTGCTGCTTTTGGATATAGAGTTATGTAGATGTCTGTTAGGTCCATCTGTTCTAGTGTGTTGTTCAGTGCCTCTGTGTCCTTACTTATTTTCTGTCTGGTTGACCTGTCCTTTGGAGTGAGTGGTGTGTTGAAGTCTCCTAGAATGAATGCATTGCATTCTATTTCTTCCTTTAATTCTGTTAGTATTTATTTATCATATGTAGGTGCTCCTCTGTTGGGTGCAGATATATTTTTAATGGTTATATCCTCTTGTTGGTCTGACTCCTTTATTGTTACGTAATGTCCTTCTTTATCTCTTGTTACTTTGTTTTGAAGTATATTTTGTCTAATACAAGTACTGCAACACCTGCTTTTTTCTCCCTATTGTTTGCATGAAGTATCTTTTTCCATCCCTTCACTTTCAGTCTGTGTATGTCTTTCAGTTTGAAATGAGTCTCTTGTAGGCAGCATTTATCCATTCTATTACTCTTTGTCTTTTGATTCGTGCATTCAGTCCATGTAAATTTAGTGTGATTTTAGATAGATATGTACTTATTGTCATTGCAGGCTTTGGAGTCTTGGTTATCAACGTTTCAAGGGTAGCTTCTTTTCTATATAATCATCAACTTAACTCACTTATGCTATTATAAACACAGTTTGATAATTCTTTATTTCTCTCTCTTCTTTTTCTTCCTCCTCACTCTTTATATGTTAGGTGTTTTATTCTGTACTCTTTGTTTCCTTTTACTGATTTCATGGATAGTTGATTTTAGTTTGTCTTTAGTTAATATTTGGTTGGTCTACTTTCTTTGCTGTGGTTTTATTTTCTCTGGTGACTGCTATTTAACCTTAGGCATACTTCCATCTAGAGCAGTCCCTTTAAAATACATTGTAGGGATGGCTTTTAGGAGATAAATTCCCTCAACTTTTGCTTATCTTGGAATTGTTTAATCTCTCCTTCAAATTTAAATGATAATCTTGTGGATACAGGGTTCTTGATTCGAGGCCCTTCTGTTTCATTGCAGTGAATATATCATGCCATTCCCTTCTGGCTGGTAAGGTTTCTGCTGAGAAGTCTGATGATAGCCTGATGGGTTTTCTTTTGTAGGTGAACTTTTTTCTCTCTCTGGCTGCTTTTACTACTCTGTCCTTTTCTTTGATCTTTGCCATTTTACTTGTTATATGTCTTGGTGTTGTCCTCCTTGGGTCCCTTGTTTTGGGAGATCTGTCAACTTCCATGTTCTAGGTGACTATTTCCTTCCCCAGATTGTGGAAGTTTTCAGCAATTATTTCCTCAAGGACACTTTCTATCCCCTTTTCTCTCTTCTTATTCTTCTGGTACCCCTATAATGTGAATATTGTTCTGTTTGGATTGGTCACACAGTTCTCTTAATATTCTTTCATTCCTAGAGATCTTTTTATCTCTCTCTGCCTCAGCTTCTCTGTATTCCTGTTCTCTGATTTCTATTCCATTTACAGTCTCTTCCACCTCATCCAGTCTGCTCTTAAATCCTTCCATTGCTTGTTTAGTTTCTGTTATCTCCCTCCTGAATTCATCCCTTAGCTCTTGAATATTTCTCTGTAGCTCCATCAGCATGTTTATTACTTTTATTTTGAATTCTTTTTCAGGAAGATTTGTGATTTCAGTCTCACCAAGTCCTCTTTCTGGTGTTTGAGGGACTTTGGACTGAACAAGGTTCTTCTGCCTTTTTATGGTGATGGGAGTGGTTGCCAGTGAGTGGCGCATGTGTCAGCTGGAAGAGCAAAGTCCCTTCCTGCTTTCCAGTCGCCTTGCCTGTCTCTGCTATCTTTGATGGTTAACTGCACACAGGGAGAAGCCTCTGGGTTAATCCTCTGAGCTGCCATGGGTAGGGAGGCCCTGGTGATGGCTTAGGGCACTGACAGGGTTGCAGACCAGCGACGCATGTTCTGCCATGGGAACAGAGCCCCTTCGTGCCTTCTGGACTCTGCGCCTGTCTCCACTGTCTGTGCCAGTCAACCGCATGCAGGGAGCAGCCTCTGGGTTAATCCCCTGAGCTGCCATGTATGGGGAAGCCCTCAGGATGGTCTAGGTCATTGGCTGGTATTGCAGGTAAGTGGTGTGTGTTCTGCTGTGAGAACCAAGCCCCTTTGTGCCTTCCAGACTCTGCACCAGTCTCTGCTGCATGTGCAGGTCAGTCGTGCACAGGGAGTAGCCTCTGGGTCTGGCCCACTTAGCTGCATGCAGGGGGAAGCCTCTGTGCTAAGCTGTGTGGTTACTGTAGGCAGGGCTGCTTCCCGGCTCTTCCACAGCAATTGTAGGTCAGCCGGTTTGCTTGCAGTGCTGGCGAGGGGCAAGGAACGGCAGAATGTTTATTGTCGCAAGGGGGTTCAGAGCTGCATTGCCACCTAGGGGGTTAGGGTGCCTGATGTTTCTTAAAGTTCCCAGCCTGCTGTGCTGAGTGTGCCAGGATGATTTTCTCCACCTGTTAAACCCTTATCCCTTTAAGACTTTTAAAGCACTACTTTTCTTTTGTCCTAGGGCAGCTGGCTGTGGGAATCTGTTCGCAGTCTCAATCTCTGACCTTGCTTTTCTGCTCCTCCAATATCCAGTGCACCATGCAATGTGTGTCTGTGCTCCCGAGGCAGACCACCAGGGCTGGTTACTTAGCAGTCCTGTGTTTCCACTCCCTCCCCACTCTGATTCCCTTCCTCTGGCCAGTGATCTGGGGTGGGGGGAGTGCTCAGGTCCTGCCAGGTCATGGCTCTGTATCCTACCCTTTTCCATGAGATGCTGGGCTCTCTCAGATATAGCCTGGCTCATGTACTGTATCTTTTGGTCACTCTTTTGAATAGTTGTACTCGCTTGTATTTTCAAAATATATGTGGTTTGGGGAGGAGAGTTCTGCCACCCCACTCATGCTGCCATCTTGAGAATCTCAAGCATTGTCCACTTTTGCTTGTTGGGTCTCTGCGACCTGGCTGCAAAAAAAGGACTACACCCAACCTCTCCAGTCCAGGTATGCCCTCACTCCCCCCTTGTAATTACCTATTAATATGGAGATGGACTACTTCTCTCCACCCCTTGGAAATACCTACCGATATGGAGAAGCACTAGGCTAGGCAAGAGATTCTGGAAATATTGCAATTTTACTCACACATTGTAATAATCCTTTTTCTTGATCTCCAGACACTTTTGCCTTCCAAGTAACAAAAGGTAAATATGATGGCTCAAATAACCCTCAAAGACTTCCCTTCCCCTACTACATTTATGAAGCGCCCCCCTTCATATGTGCAGGCCTCTGCCTGGGGGGAAGTGTTAGTACAAATATGAACAATGTACACCCCACGGCATAAGACAGAGACAGGCACAGAGATGGTCACAATGCAAGGTAGATAGTGTTATAAGAAAGGGACAACATATTATGGACTCCAGAGGAAGAAGATTTTTTAGGATAGTATTCTTGTCACCAGGGAAAAGCCCTACAGAAGAAAACATTTGCAGTGTCACTTGAGGAATCAATGGAAAATGAATATCCATGAAGGGAGATGGCATCCCTCTACTAACCCTGTAAGGTGAACAGTGGGAGCTCAGAACTTCGTTCAGTGACTAGGTGCCCATGAGAGTAACCACAGCATAAAGCACCCGGTGTCTGGGTGATGGAGCTGGAAGGCCATGAGAGGAGTCATGTTAGGGATCTGGAGGGAGGGTGCAGAGAGAAGTTTATATTTTGTAATTATTATTTTGTTAAACCACTTCTTTACTGTAGTAATAACAAAGATGAAAAACAGATTTCACTTGCCTCATTAGGCTGATCCTAATGGAAATTTCTATTTGCAAGCACTTTAGTGTCTAAAGCATCACAGGTTTTTGATCTAAATGTCCTTGCCTGTCTCACTTCTTATCACTCTGGGCCTTCACCCTTCACCCACAGGGGCTTTTATATTACTCAAGCCAATGGCAGAGGGCGAGAGCTCAAATATTGTGAAGAATTGCTACCACAGAGAGAATGGCTGGGAGTGTTAGTCCTTTGCCAGTTAATTAGATCCACCCCTATTTTGTTTTTATTTGTGTGCTTCTTTCTTTTTAGCAATTGCTCTAGGATTTATAGTGTGCATCTTTAACTTACCTCAGTCTACTTTCAAATAATATAATAGCACTTCACATATAGCATAAGCACCTTACAACAGTATATTTCCATTTCCTTCCTCTTCACTTGTACTAGTGTTATGAAACACTACATGTTGTTCTACCTGTCATGAACCTACCTTTTGATGTTATAATATTTGCTTTAAAAAATCAATAACTTTTTAAAGTTGAATGTGAGATTAAAAAAGCCTTTCGTATTTGCCACAAGTTTGTGATTTATAGTTTCTTTTTATTCCTGTTTTTAGATCCAAGTTCCCATTTGGAATCATTGTCCTTCCACCTGAAAATTTCCTTATCATTTCTTAATATCCAGAACTGCTGGCAACAATTCTCCCAGCTTTTATTTGTATAAATATTCTTTATTATGTGGGGATTGGGAAGGAAAGAAGAATGGAGGATAGGGAAGAGGTGAGACAAGAAGCAGAGGGGAGGAAGGAGAGGTGAGGTGTTGGAAGTGTTTAAAGATATTTTTGCTGGGTTTAGAATGTTATTTAGTAGCAGTTCTATGGTGGTTTTTCATTTTCTTTTGGTTTGTCTCATTTCTTTCAAGATGTCTGTAGCAATTCTTTTCTTCATTCTGCTCTATGTATCACGTCTTTTCTCCTCTGGCAGGTTGAAAATTACCTTATCATGGTTTGGGGAATTTATTTGTGCCTTGGTCTCTGTGTGTGTGTGTGTCTATGTTTGTGTTTATGTGTGTATATTCTGCTTGGGACCCATTGAACCCCTTCACATTCCTCATACACTTTCCCTATCCTTCTGGGACTCCATGTGTACATATGCTAGACCAATCAATATTGTTTTATTGGTCACTGAGGCTCTATTTATTGTTTTATCTTTTCTCTCTATGTTAATCCCATCCAGTGCATTGTTCCCGTCACATATTATATTTTTTATCTTTAAAATGGGACTTTCTAATTTCCACTTGGGACTTTCTAATATCTTTCCTTTCACTTTATGCTATACTCATATTCCTTGTTTAACACTTGGACCTAGCAAATATATTCACAACAGCAGTTTTAAAGCCTTTTTCTGATGATTGTATTATTTCTGTCATTTTTTTAAATGTGTTTCTATTGCCTGCTTTTTCTCTTGTTTCTTGGTCACATTTTGCTGCATTTTTTACAGTTTGAATTTTTTGCTTGGATGTTAAGGACTATAAATTTTATGTTCTTTAGACTCTTACTTTTTTTGTCTTCTGCAAGATGTTTTGGCAAACTTCAAAGTCATTTGCAGATGAGCTCCAGCTTTCCTAAGTTTTATCATCAATAGTCTACTATGGTTTTTACTACAGGGCCAGTTTTACCCCACCACTGACTGGAATTCAAATGTCCATCAGCCTTGTTTAAGCTCTGGATATTGTCCTGATTATGGCTCCCTGAGAATTCTTGGTCTGGCTTTCTAGATTTTCACTTTATGCGTGTATAGGTTAATATTCAATAGTGGATTCCAAGGCACCTTATGAAGATTCTAAAGTTTTGAGTCTATGTAGTTCCCTTCTCTAGGATACTGGGCCACAATTCCAGCTCTCCAGCTTCCCTGAACTCTGATCTCTATCTCCTCAATGTACTAAAACACCACGATCTGTTTGGGTTCTTCACTCTACATCAAAATTTGGAAGATGACCCTAAGCACAAAGTCTGATTTGTGTTTCTTCTCTCAGGAATCCCAGTCCCAGGTTGCCTGTTGTCCAATGTCTGAAAAGAGTTATTTCATATATTTTCCTTAATCTTCCAGCAAATCTTAATATAATTAATTCAGCTTAATCTTTCAGCTGCTAATCTTAACATTAGTATGGCAATAGCCCGCTTTGGATTTCTTTCAGCTAAGAAAAACAGGTACTAACGTAGTGCCATAGGTCTCTCATAAAAGCTAAGCAGTGTAATGTGACCTTTTGGAATGTGGGAGATACCTGCAGTATTGCCACAAAATAGACATTTATTTAAATAACCAAAATAAATAATGGATATTGCTTCCAATGAGGGTTCCAAGATTATAGAGTTTTAGTCCGAAAAACAATGGAAAAGATAAAGTGGAAGGAGAGAGGAGAGAAAGTAGCAAGTAATTCAGCAAAACGCATTTTTTCCTGTTTGTTTTGGGGCCCTGTTTTACAAAATAATGCCCAGTGGTCATTCATAAATCCAAATAGTCTTCTATGTTGTTATATACCCTAAGAAACTAATCTTCCAGTCTCTTCTATCTAACAGTAATAGGCTTTTCTGTTTTCCTTCCTTCAATCTTACAAGGCAATTTCAAAATAATTTCTATTCTTTAAATATGAGCATATGGATCAACTAATAATGACAGATTTCTATGCAATAATCATTCATAAATAGCATTCTATGGCAGAGTGTGGAATGGAAAATAGGTGAGGGGGGCAGGAAGGACTTGAAGAGGAAAGTAGAGCTGCTCAGTAGGAGGGTATCAAAACTGATTCCATTAATTACTAAATTATTTAATGGTTTATTGATGACTTACAAGAAGATTTACAAGCATCTGAAGTGAAATATTTTTAGCTTGCAAAGTAAAAAAAAAAAACACATTAAAGGGGAAAGATATCTAATGCTAGAAAAAGCATAAGAAAACTCTGAAAGCAGAGACACAGAGCAGACAGCATCAAATTATAAATGAGTCTGTAATGCATCAGTCAGTTAAAAAAGGACAAAAAGTTCTATTCAATAATAGTCCTGAAGATCTGTCTCTAGTCTTTGGTAGATATATTTTCTTCAGGATTTTTATTATTTGTTTTATGTAATAATATTTGATGGATATGTCAACACGAACTGAAATATGTGTATGTCCTTCAATTTTCAGTTTAGATCATGCAGGCATTAAGTTTTTTCAAAAACAGAAGTTATGTAATTAGAACAAAACTTTGGATGACTCTTTATGCTGCCCTTGACTTCCCATACCTGTCCAGATGAGAGTGTACTGTCTTCCTTCTTTCTGTTGAACTTGGGCAAAGCCTTGAGACTTGCTGTCATATTCTAGCTCATACTGGCTCTTCTCATGATATATATTCAGCCTAATATAAAATTTGCTTTAAAACATAGTCTTTATGGTCCATAAATAGAACTTCATTGGAATAACTGTAGTACAAGTCCTTTCAGGGCCAGCTCTGCTTTTTGTGTCCCAGCCCTTCACAGAGGGGCAATAAAGATTTACCTGTTTCCAAATATCTCATCATAAACTTGGAAAGAAGAATCTGTAGTTTAAAAAATATTCCTACTGGTTATCTATTTAATCTTAGTTTCTTTTACGACACTACTTCTTTTTTTTTTTTTTTTTTTGAAAGTTATCATTTTTCTTTTATTATTTGCACTTAAAAATTATTATTATTATTATTATTATTTTTTTTTTTTTGTGAGGGCATCTCTCATATTTATTGATCAAATGGTTGTTAACGACAATAAAATTCTGTATAGGGGAGTCAATGCTCAATGCACAATCATTATTCCACCCCAAGCCTAATTTTTGTCAGTCTCCAATCTTCTGAGGCATAACAAACAAGTTTTTACATGTAGAACAAATTCTTACATAATGAATAAGTTACATAGTGAACAGTACAAGGGCAGTCATCACAGAAACTTTCGGTTTTGCTCATGCATTATGAACTATAAACAGTCAGTTCAAATATGAATACTCATTTGGTTTTTATACTTGATTTATATGTGGATACCACATTTCTCTCTTTATTATTATTATTTTTAATAAAATGCTGAAGTGGTAGGTAGATACAAGATAAAGGTAGAAAACATAGTTTAGTGTTGTAAGAGAGCACATGTAGATGATCAGGTGTGTGCCTGTAGACTATGTGTTAATTCAAGCTAGACCAGGGCAATAAAACATCCACGTATGCAGAAGATTTCTCTCAGAACGGGGGGGTGAGGTTCTAAGCCTCACCTCTGTTGATCCCCAATTTCTCACCTGATGGCCCCCCTGCGACTGTGCCTGTCTTAGGTTGTTCCTCCCTTGAGGAATCTTACCCGTCTCTGGCTAACCAGTCATCTTCCGGGGCCATACAGGGAAATGTGAAGTTGGTAAGTGAGAGAGAAGCTTTATTGTTTGAAAAAGTTAGCTTTTTACTTCTTTGCATATTTATGCCCTGTGGCTTCTATGCCCAGCATTTGTCTTGAGGTATCTTTACCACTTGGAAGAATTATGATACTCGGTAAATTTGATATGAGGCACGAATTCTATTTAAGGGTTGTAATTAGGAAGGAAGAAGAAAAGCTATAGAAGTAGCAGGTGGAAGAAAACATGGGAAGATTGATTATTTCTTTGATATATCTTCTTGTAGAGTAACTTCAGCATGTATAGGTTTTAAGCTACTACTTAAATTGCACACACACATTAACATAATAGGAGTATAGTTACATAACCAAAGCATATCTGTAATTACCAGCCATCTGCAGTGAAACCAAGAAAACCAGTTAGGCACCTTAGGCATTTGTGAAAACTTATCTATGATATGGTGGATATTGTCCAAATGAACTTGAACAGTCTGAGAGAAATCAGACAAATTAAAACAACCCATTCCTGGGGACTGTTCACATGCCATATGTTCTTTTAACAATAAATAGTTTGTAGTTGTAAGACTTTGGAGCGCTACAATTTGCACTTCTCCAAATTCTTGGTTGAGTTCCAACAGTATAGATCCAGTCCAATTTTGTTGTTTTACTGTATGCACAGGCCAGCTTAGATATCTCCTTCCTCATTCCCATGGCAGGTCCAGGAACTGGTGGGATGAGTGCATCTACAGCTGTAGCAGTGCGTGGATCTTTGTTGGGGTTTTTTGATGATCATCTTCTGGCATGAGTCTTCCAGAGGGTGCAGATGTTGGAAGTTCTTTTTCATATCGTATCTTAGTTCATTTTCGGGGTAGCCCAATTAGGCTTTGATCCTCTGTATAAACACAAACAGACCCTTTGCCTATACTTTTATATGCCCTTTATACCCTTGTGTAGAACTCGTTGGAGGTTACCACACAGGAACTGCCCTTTTTTTTTTTTTTTTTTTTGCTATCACTAATCTACACTTACATGACGAATATTATGTTTACTAGGCTCTCCCCTATACCAGGTCTCCCCTATAAACCCCTTTACAGTCACTGTCCATCAGCATAGCAAAATGTTGTAGAATCACTACTTGCCTACTCTGTGTTGTACAGCCCTCCCTTTTCTCCTACCCCCCCATGGATGTTAATCTTAATACCCCCCTACTTCTCCCCCCCTTATCCCTCCCTACCCACCCCTCCTCCCCAGTCCCTTTCCCTTTGGTACCTGTTAGTCCATTCTTGAGTTCTGTGATTCTGCTGCTGTTTTGTTCCTTCAGTTTTTCCTTTGTTCTTATATTCCACAGATAAGTGAAATCATTTGGTATTTCTCTTTCTCCGCTTGGCTTGTTTCACTGAGCATAATACCCTCCAGCTCCATCCATGTTGCTGCAAATGATTGGATTTGCCCTTTTCTTATAGCTGAGTAGTATTCCATTGTGTATATGTACCACATCTTCTTTATCCATTCATCTATTGATGGACATTTAGGTTGCTTCCAATTCTTGGCTATTGTAAATAGTGCTGCAATAAACATAGGGGTGCATCTGTCTTTCTCAAACTTGATTGCTGCATTCTTAGGGTAAATTCCTAGGAGTGGAATTCCTGGGTCAAATGGTAAGTCTGTTTTGAGCATTTTGATGTACCTCCATACTGCTTTCCACAATGGTTGAACTAACTTACATTCCCACCAGCAGTGTAGGAGGGTTCCCCTTTCTCCACAGCCTCGCCAACATTTGTTGTTGTTTGTCTTTTGGATGGCAGCCATCCTTACTGGTGTGAGGTGATATCTCATTGTAGTTTTAATTTGCATTTCTCTGATAATTAGCGATGTGGAGCATCTTTTCATGTGTCTGTTGGCCATCTGTATTTCTTTTTTGGAGAACTGTCTGTTCAGTTCCTCTGCCCATTTTTTAATTGGGTTATTTGTTTTTTGTTTGTTGAGGCGTGAGAGCTCCTTATATATTCTGGACGTCAAGCCTTTATCGGATGTGTCATTTTCAAATATATTCTCCCATACTGTAGGGATCCTTCTTGTTCTATTGATGGTGTCTTTTGCTGTACAGAAGCTTTTCAGCTTAATATAGTCCCACTTACTCATTTTTGCTGTTGTTTTCCTTGCCCGGGGAGATATGTTCAAGAAGAGGTCACTCATGTTTATGTCTAAGAGGTTTTCGCCTATGTTTTCTTCCAAGAGTTTAATGGTTTCATGGCTTACATTCAGGTCTTTGATCCATTTTGAGTTCTCTTTTGTATATGGGGTTAGACAATGGTCCAGTTTCATTCTCCTACATGTAGCTGTCCAGATTTGCCAGCACCACCTGTTGAAGAGACTGTCATTTCGCCATTGTATGTCCATGGCTCCTTTATCAAATATTAATTGACCATATATGTCTGGGTTAATGTCTGGATTCTCTAGTCTGTTCCATTGGTCTGTGGCTCTGTTCTTGTGCCAGTACCAAATTGTCTTGATTACTATGGCTTTATAGTAGAGCTTGAAATTGGGGAGTGAGATCCCCCCTACTTTATTCTTCTTTCTCAGGATTGCTTTGGCTATTCGGGGTCTTTGGTGTTTCCATATGAATTTTTGAATTATTTGTTCCAGTTCATTGAAGAATGTTGCTGGTAGTTTCATAGGGATTGCATCAAATCTGTATATTGCTTTGGGCAGGATGGCCATTTTAATGATATTAATTCTTCCTAGCCACGAGCATGGGATGAGTTTCCATCTGTTAGTGTCCCCTTTAATTTCTCTTAAGAGTGACTTGTAGTTTTCAGAGTATAAGTCTTTCACTTCTTTGGTTAGGTTTATTCCTAGGTATTTTATTTTTTATGATGCAATTGTGAATGGAGTTGTTTTCCTGATTTCTCTTTCTGTTGGTTCATTGTTAGTATATAGGAAAGCCACAGATTTCTGTGTGTTGATTTTGTATCCTGCAACTTTGCTGTATTCCAATATCAGTTCTAGTAGTTTTGGGGTGGAGTCTTTAGGGTTTTTTATGTACAGTATCATTCATCTGCAAATAGTGACAGTTTAACTTCTTCTTTACCAATCTGGATTCCTTGTATTTCTTTATTTTGTCTGATTGCCGTGGCTAGGACCTCCAGTACTATGTTAAATAACAGTGGAGAGAGTGGGCATCCCTGTCTAGTTCCCGATCTCAGAGGAAATGCTTTCAGCTTCTCGCTGTTCAATATAATGTTGGCTGTGGGTTTATCATAGATGGCCTTTATTATGTTGAGGTACTTGCCCTCTATTCCCATTTTGCTGAGAGTTTTTAACATGAATGGATGTTGAACTTTGTCAAATGCTTTTTCAGCATCTATGGAGATGATCATGTGGTTTTTGTCTTTCTTTTTGTTGATGTGGTGGATGATGTTGATGGACTTTCGAATGTTGTACCATCCTTGCATCCCTGGAATGAATCCCACTTGGTCATGGTGTATGATCCTTTTGATGTATTTTTGAATTCGGTTTGCTAATATTTTGTTGAGTATTTTTGCATCTACGTTCATCAGGGATATTGGTCTGTAGTTTTCTTTTTTGGTGGGGTCTTTGCCTGGTTTTGTTATTAGGGTGATGTTAGCTTCATAGAATGAGTTTGGGAGTATCCCCTCCTCCTCTATTTTTTGGAAAACTTTAAGGAGAATGGGTATTATGTCTTCCCTGTATGTCTGATAAAATTCCGAGGTAAATCCATCTGGCCCGGGGGTTTTGTTCTTTGGTAGTTTTTTGATTACCTCTTCAATTTCGTTGCTGGTAATTGGTCTGTTTAGATTTTCTGTTTCTTCCTGGGTCAATCTTGGAAGGTTATATTTTTCTAGGAAGTTGTCCATTTCTCCTAGGTTTCCCAGCTTGTTAGCATATAGGTTTTCATAGTATTCTCCAATAATTCTTTGCATTTCCGTGGGGTCCGTCGTGATTTTTCCTTTCTCGTTTCTGATACTGTTGATTTGTGTTGACTCTCTTTTCTTCTTAATAAGTCTGGCTAGAGGCTTATCTATTTTGTTTATTTTCTCGAAGAACCAGCTCTTGGTTTCATTGATTTTTGCTATTGTTTTATTCTTCTCAATTTTATTTATTTCTTCTCTGATCTTTATTATGTCCCTCCTTCTGCTGACCTTAGGCCTCATCTGTTCTTCTTTTTCCAATTTCGATAATTGTGACATTAGACCATTCATTTGGGATTGCTCTTCCTTTTTTAAATATGCTTGGATTGCTATATACTTTCCTCTTAAGACTGCTTTTGCTGTGTCCCACAGAAGTTGGGGCTTAGTGTTGTTGTTGTCATTTGTTTCCATATATTGCTGGATCTCCATTTTGATTTGGTCATTGATCCATTGATTATTTAGGAGCGTGTTGTTAAGCCTCCATGTGTTCGTGAGCCTCTTTGCTTTCTTTGTACAGTTTATTTCTAGTTTTATGCCTTTGTGGTCTGAAAAGTTGGTTGGTAGGATTTCAATCTTTTGGAATTTTCTGAGGCTCTTTTTGTGGCCTAGTATGTGGTCTATTCTGGAGAATGTTCCATGTGCACTTGAGAAGAATGTATATCCCGCTGCTTTTGGATGTAGAGTTCTATAGATGTCTATTAGGTCCATCTGCTCTACTGTGTTGTTCAGTGCTTCCGTGTCCTTACTTATTTTCTGCCCAGTGGATCTATCCTTTGGGGTGAGTGGTGTGTTGAAGTCTCCTAGAATGAATGCATTGCAGTCTATATCCCCCTTTAGTTCTGTTAGTATTTGTTTCACATATGCTGGTGCTCCTGTGTTGGGTGCATATATATTTAGAATGGTTATATCCTCTTGTTTGACTGAGCCCTTTATCATTATGTAGTGTCCTTCTTTATCTCTTGTTACTTTCTTTGTTTTGAAGTCTATTTTGTCTGATATTAGTACTGCAACCCCTGCTTTCTTCTCACTGTTGTTTGCTTGAAATATGTTTTTCCATCCCTTGACTTTTAGTCTGTACATGTCTTTGGGTTTGAGGTGAGTTTCTTGTAAGCAGCATATAGATGGGTCTTGCTTTTTTATCCATTCTGTTACTCTGTGTCTTTTGATTGGTGCATTCAACCCATTAACATTTAGGGTGACTATTGAAAGATATGTACTTATTGCCATTGCAGGCTTTAAATTCGTGGTTACCAAAGGTTCAAGGTTAGCCTCTTTAGTATCTTACTGCCTAACTTAGCTCGCTTATTGAGCTGTTATATACACTGTCTGGAGATTCTTTTCTTCTCTCCCTTCTTGTTCCTCCTCCTCGATTCTTCATATGTTGGGTGTTTTGTGCTGTGCTCTTTCTAGGAGTGCTCCCATCTAGAGCAGTCCCTGTAAGATGTTCTGTAGAGGTGGTTTGTGGAAAGCAAATTCCCTCAGCTTTTGTTTGTCTGGGAATTGTTTAATCCCACCGTCATATTTGAATGATAGTCGTGCTGGATACAGTATCCTTGGTTCAAGACCCTTCTGTTTCATTGTATTAAATATATCATGCCATTCTCTTCTGGCCTGTAGGGTTTCTGTTGAGAAATCT
This sequence comes from Manis pentadactyla, assembly GCF_030020395.1. Lineage (NCBI taxonomy): Eukaryota > Metazoa > Chordata > Mammalia > Pholidota > Manidae > Manis > Manis pentadactyla. The sequence continues at coordinate 22,682,912 of NC_080029.1, forward strand.
GACGTTAGCCTGATGGGTTTCCCTTTATAGGTGACCTTTTTCTCTCTAGCTGCCTTTAACACTCTTTCCTTGTCCTTGATCTTTGCCATTTTAATTATTATGTGTCTTGGTGTTGCCCTTCTTGGATCCTTTCTGTTGGGGGTTCTGTGTATTTCCGTGGTCTGTTCGATTACTTCCTCCCCCAGTGTGGGGAAGTTTTCAGCAATTATTTCTTCTAAGATACTTTCCATCTTTTTGCCTCTCTCTTCTTCTTCTGGGACCCCTATAATACGGATATTGCTCCTTTTAGATTGGTCACACAGTTCTCTTAATATTGTTTCATTCCTGGAGATCCTTTTGTCTCTCTCTATGTCAGCTTCTATGCGTTCCTGTTCTCTGATTTCAATTCCATCAATGGCCTCTTGCATTCTATCCATTCTGCTTATAAACCCTTCCAGAGTTTGTTTCATTTCTGCGATCTCCTTTCTGGCATCTGTGATCTCTTTCCGGACTTCATCCCATTTTTCTTGCGTGTTTCTCTGCATCTCTGTCAGCATGTTTATGATTCTTATTTTGAATTCTTTGTCAGGAAGACTGGTTAGGTCTGTCTCCTTTTCTGGTGTTGTCTCTGTGATCTTTGTCTGCCTGTAGCTTTGCCTTTTCATGGTGATAGGAATAGTCTGCAGAATTGGGACGAGTGACGGCTGGAAGGACTTCCTTTCTTGTTGGTTTGTGGCCCTCCTCTCCTGGGAGAACAGCGGCCTCTAGTGGCTTGTGCTGCGCAGCTGCGCGCAGACAGGGTTTCTGCTTCCTGCCCGGCTGCTATGGAGTTAATCTCCGCTGTTGCTGTGGGCGTGGCCTGGCTCGGGCAGCTACTCCAAAATGGTGGAGTCGCGTTGGAGCAGGAGCTGCTGGGAGGCTATTTATCTCCGTAAGGGGCCTCCCTGCTCCCTGCAGCCCAGAGGTTAGGGTGCCCAGAGATCCCGGATTCCCTACCTCTGGATTAAGTGGCCCGCCCTGCCCCTTTAAGACTTCCAAAAAGCATCCACCAAAACAAAACAACGACCCCAAAAAAAACCAAGAAAAAAAAATTTTTTTAATAAAAAAAAAAAAAAATTTTAATTAAAAAAAAAAAGGGTGGTCGTTCGTTTTTCTTTATTCTCCGGTGCCAGCCTCAGGCCTCTGCTCACCGGTCTTTCTGCCCTGTTTCCCTAATATTGGGGTCCCTGTCCCTTTAAGACTTCCATAAAGCGCTCGCCAAAACAAAGCAGCAAAAAAGCAAAAAAAAAAAATGGTCGCGCGCTTTTCTTATGTCCTCTGGCGCCCAGCCTCCAGTGCCTGCTCACTGTTCTTGCTGCCCTGTTTTCCCAGTATCGAGGGCCCTGCACTCTGTCCCGGATGGCGGGGGCTGGGTGTTCGGCAGTCCTGGGCTCCGTCTCCCTCCCGCTCTGCCTGCTCTTCTCCCGCCGGGAGCTGGGGGGAGGGGCGCTCGGCTCCCGCGGGGCCGGGGCTTGTATCTTACCCCCTTCGCGAGGCGCTGGGTTCTCTCAGGTCCGGATGTGGTCTGGATATTGTCCTGTGTCCTCTGGTCTTTATTCTAGGAAGGGTTGTCTTTGTTATATTTTCATAGATATATGTTGTTTTGGGAGGAGATTTCCGCTGCTCTACTCACGCCGCCATCTTCCGCCCCACCTCTACGACACTACTTCTTTCTAAGACTTAGGTTTATGGTAGGCAATGAGGACTCTTGAAAATAGTGACCTGTAAATTCAAATACTTTTGGGGACCAGGCATATAATGAGACAAGCATTTGGGCCTCTGACAAAATGAACGTGGGGTGTGTGAAAAACCCAGAAAGATTAATTCTCATACCAACCCTATGAAGTAAAATCGTTTATTAACTTTATTTTACAGATGAAGGGACTGAGACAGAGAGCGATTAAGCAATTTACCCAAGGTCCTCAAAGGGTATTACCATTAGAGCTAAATTCTTTCCAGGCTGTCTGGCACCAGAACCTATGCTCTGTGTGGTCAAAAATGTAGTTTGGCAGCATAGATAGCAGGACTGAATGTTGCAGAAAGAGAAAATAACTAAATTGGTTAAAAAAATCTGGGCCCAGGCAAGGAAATAAGAAAGACTTGACTACCAAAGCTCACACCTTTTCTCCACTGGGAAGCTTTCATGTCCTCCCTGTTAGATGAGAGGTCCAGTCCCGAGCTAGGCCAGGTCAGGGCTGCAGGAGCAAGTGCCACGTGGGGTATCATGACAGGAGCGCAGTGCCATAGGCCCAAGGGTCCTGGAAGAACACAACAGGTATGTAATGTGGCAAGGGATGCTCAAACACAGGCCGCAGGGACACGTGGAGAGAAGGACTATCTTCTGTCCGATATCTCCAGAATCCATCAGAGACTTCAGGAAATATCTCAACAGGAAACGCCTATGTGAAAATACTGAGATTGAAACTGATGTACACACAAGGAATCATCCATGTAGAGAGGATTCTTTTAAAACAAGAGACAGACTTACAAACATTTAACTTCCTGAAATCTAGTAGTTTTCTTAAATACCTATTAGTAATGAAGCATGTTAGTTAATCTCTTTGTTAGGAATAATGAATCACAGTGCTTGGGTAGTCCATCAGTATCCATCATTGCTAAAAATCAGTCAATAAGAAAGGCTATGAGCTCTTCCCCCTGTACCATTCCCCTCAATTTTCATGCTCTTTTGCCATTTCATATCCTTGAAGCTCCACCTCCACCAACAGCCCCCCGTGCCCCACCATAGGCTTTACAGTATCACTTAAATTTTAGAGAGCAGGGGTAGGTGCCTGAACACAGGCCTGGCCTGGCTTCTCTCTGGCTATAGATTTTAGGAAAAAATATGATAACACAAGTGTTCTATGTAGGGATGACTGGGTCATCAATTGTCTAAGTAATAGATCTTTGTTATCTTTTACAAACCTGCTTTCGTGATAACTTGACAATCCCAATTCCAAAGGTGGAGAGGAAACTTAATTGATATATTTTAATCACTGTGAGCACTTTGGATGAAAGGTAGTATATTGCAGTAATTCGGAAAAATGTTTTCCACCTCTGCAGAGTTCCCTAGGGATGCTCTGTTGGCAAGATACACAAACTCTTTTTGCTGTTCGCTCTTTTATGCACACTCTCTGATGGGGCTGATCACAGACTTGGTCAGCTTGTTATAGCTGTCAGCTAAATGGAAGGAGGGGAAGAAAGAAAAAACATTGGTAGTTATTTGCTAGCCTCAATGCTAAATCATGTGGTTCTTGAGTTTTCACTGGAGGGTTTATGTGATTATGTTACTGCAAACCTGGGTCTACATAACTGCAATTTGGGACTGGCAATAATCCAGTGGGAAGTGGCTTTCACAGCTGAGTGGCTTTTTAATTTTTCTCAATAAGTGTCCTGGTATTAGTAGGGCTCTGATGGTAATCATGGCTAGCTGCGTTATATGGTAACTTGGCTGATAATTCCCCTAAGTGGTTTCCAGTGTTTGTGTCCTAAGGACACAGAAGCATCAGCATGAAAAGGCTGATCTCCAGTTGGTGCAATACAAACGTTCTAATGTCTGGGTATTTTGATGAAATGCAGAGGCATGCCAGAACTGTCAGAGCTTCTTGGCTGGCTGCTTGACGCCTCTGAAATGATTCTCTATTCTAAAATCAATGGGCCAGGATGGAAAAAGAATAGAAGTCATTTGGAAATGAACATACCTGTTTGGCGGAAAAGGGATCTTCCAGCCTCACTTCTCTATAATTCTCAGGTAGTTATCCATGGATAGAATTGATCATGTTCCCATATCTTCCCTTTAGCCCATGTCCAAGCAACAGGTCCTTCCCTTGGAAAAGTGCTCACTGGAGATTATACTTTAGACTGGCTCTCTTCTATCCCCTGCACTGGGATAGCTCAAGGTTGTTTTTCTAATTCTCAACTTGAAAAACCTCTTATCAATAAACAAAATTTTAACCCTCCTACACTACAGGGTCACACCCTCTATTTCTAAGACAACATCTTTATATACAGGGTAATTTCTTTTATCCAGACTGTGGTTAGTGTTATTTAGTCTGTGGAAGGTTTTATGATTAGCTTCCTAAACTCTCCCTATCCCAGGTCCCACCTTACTCTCTCTTTTTAACTCTAGTCATCACCTCTATCTGATCAACCACATAGCTATTGAGTCAGTCCTCAGTAGACATGCTCTCTGCCTCACACTGTCATTCCTCTTTTCATATTCTATTGTTTATTTATTCAAAAGTACTTATTGTTGTGCCTGCTAGCCATTGGAAGTGAGGCACAGTCCCTTTTTTCAAAGGCTACTAAAGAAGATACATGTGAACAAATTATGGCCACAAGAAAGCACATTTGAGTCAGAATACAACCTAGGAAGAGTAAGAGTTTACATATAATCTATTACCTCTGTGCTAGCATGTGTTGAAAGTGCTGAAGTCTTACACAGGCTATGTAAATCTAAATGATGTTATTTATCGAGAGCATCTATTGCTGACAGCACTAGGTACTTTAATTCAACAAACATGGCTTATTTAGTACACATTTGTGCTAGGCATTGTGCTTATTAAAATCCCTGCAAATACCAAGGTGAAGCCATCTGTCCTCCAAAGCAGGGAGATCAGTGTCTAGGGCTAAGAGAATGAATCAAGAGTGGGAAAAACATTATGAAATAGGAGTCACAAGAGGTCCTGGCATCCATAGGTGGGCATTCGACCTACCTGAGGAGGTGGCAAGCTTCCCAAGGAAGCCTATGCTCCTTCAGGACTGGTCTTTATCCAAGTTGAAAAAGTGCAAGACTTTCTAGGCAGAGGAAAGAGCATGGGCAAAGAGTCAGAAACAACATGAAAAGCAACAGGACTCTACACAGCAATAAACATAAACTAATACTATTATTCATTGGGTTTTTCTGGAACCAGTTCACACTTTCAAAGCACCAAGTAGTGCATGATAAAACTTAATCTGCATTTTGATGGGAAAAATAAAAGATAGGTATTATTTCATCATTCAAAAGGAAGCAAGAAATATCCCCTGTCATAATGAGCTATGTCTACCCCGGAGCTCTGCTGCCATAATTGCCAGCAGGGTGGAGCTTCTGGGGGCATTGTGTTTTTCCTCTGAAATGTGAGCTTCCCCTAAGTCCTGTCAAGGGTTGGCCTTGGCCTTCAAGGGAGGAGATAGAGACAGCCGCATTCCCCTTAATGCTTCACAAATGATAATTTAGATGTTATTTGGAGCTTTGCCATTCAGGAACATTTTTCTTAAAACAATTTTACAAACTATTATTAGCTCAGTGAAATCTTAGCTAGAAGCTAAAATGCATGCACATGGCCCGAGGATAGTTACTCAAGAGACTTCCTTAGAAGCAGCCTAGGTGGACCTACAAGATATGAGTGCCTCTCAAGAGAGGTTTAAAACTGAAATTGATTCTATCAAAGCTGTCTCAGCTGCACTGATAAATATCTCCCCAACCAGAAAAGTAGAAATATCCAAGAATGAAGACAGATGTGAAAATTTTCTTGACATCAAGGAAGTCCTGAAGAGAGCAACCTTAATGTAGAACGTAACTAAAAATTAATAGCCATGTTAGTCTCTAGGCCCCTTCTTTGCTCTATGAACATTGTTAGCAGAGCGTGTAAGTATTCTAAACATTTGTCACATGATGGAACTGAGTTTAATTTCACTTGTTATCTTTGCACTGGGGGAAACTGAAGGACAGGTAGGCAAGTAGAATTGCTTTTGGCCACTCAGTTTTCAAGCTTTGGAATTAGAAATGTATTTTAGGCATCCTCCTTCCATTACTTACTCCGTCTGTTAGGATATACTCCCTGCTGTACTAATGTTAATTAGAATTATTGGAAATTCTCTTTGATTTTCCTTTGCTAATTGAGAAAGAGTTCCAATTCCCAACTTTCCCTGCAGGCTCCATGCAGACATTATTTTGGACATCAACCTGGAAGAAGGAAATTGCTGTGTTGCTTGTGCTTTTGTTCTTGAAAATTGAGAAAAATGTTGACCGACCAAACCGTGAGCCAACTTTTAGGGTTTGATACTCTATCAGTGTGTATGTACACAGTGTTATATTGAGTTAGCCACTATTGTAAGTTATTCTAATGTTGATACAAAGAAAACTTCCCCTAAAGATGAATTGTAGTTATGGTACATTTTGTCATCTTGATGCTCACTATTTTATTAAAAGATAAATATTACATTATATTTAGTATTTACAAAAGGCCCGAGTTCATAATGTTTTGGCTATATCATGTTTACCTGCATTTTGAAGAATCCACTGCTCTAGAAAATGTTTCCCTTCTCTTTTAAATTCTTCTGTTGTGATTATTAATAATTTTTCCCTTCCTTATAGAGAAAACTATCTATATTTTTTGGTGGAAAAGATCAATAAACTGTAAGCATTTCTTTTTAAAAAATATAATGTACATCCTTATATGGTCCACTTTTACTCGTTGGTACTTAGATGTTTTTGTCAGTAATTTATTATGAACTCAGGTCAGTGTCAGAGTCTCTTTTTGGCTAATTCATATCAAAACAACAACAACTTATTTGTTCCATGTATTTTTAAAATTCCAAATGCTCAGAATAAGAGTATTTAAGGTCATTGAAAAACAACCCTTTTATTTCATGCTGATTAGATGCAGTGATTTGATGATTGCTTTATGGATACCTGAAAACATCACCTAAACAGCTGAGGGTTGCTACCATGACCAAGTTGTGGTATTTGTTAAACTGGCCCTGGTGTTTCAAAGACACAAGAAATGTTCAATTATTCAGTCAAATTCCTTTTCCATCTTTATTCTTTCTGTCTCCTTCCTCTGCCTCTTAAGATCTTAAAATAGAGTAAGAGGTTCTTGGAGATGAAAGAATAAATTAGATGACTTGCTGGAAGTCATTTATGTGCATGTAACAGAAAACCAAATTTCTACTGACTCAAAATAAAGAATTAAACTTCAGGAGAGGTTCCAGGGCAATTATCTCTAAATTTGTGTTCCAGGTAGCAGTGGTACTGATTATTCCTCTAATTGCTATGGTGATAGGAGACTAAAACAGAGAGAAGATTATAAAATGATTCAGTGATGCAGAAAGTATTCTCTAACACTTATAAACCTTTGTCAAATGTACACCTCTGAATTAGGTCGGTATTCACAGAGCAACCACCATGGCATCAGTGTATCTCCAACAGTGTGTGAACCAGGATCCTAAGGGACCATGGGTGTTAAAAAAAGGAGTCCTGGATCTGTAACAAAGGCAAACTTAACTTCTTTCATTATTAATCTGATTTCCCATTTCCTGGACTATGGAAATCTCTGGCTACATGGCTAATGGCATGATGAGGTGTAAGGATCTGAATGGCTCACGCCAAGAGTATGATATTTTCATGGCTACAGGAAGGGTGGTGCAGAATGAGAGGCCATGTGTAAGATAGCTTGGGTTAGAAGCCAAATGTGATGGCAGAAAGGTGTTAGTCATCAGAACAAGGGCCTGGAGTGCTGAAGAAATGATGATTCAAATAACATATTAGGAAAAAGAATTCCAGTTCAAATGAAGTTCAGCGTATAGGCCAAGAATATGCCAGTGTGTGAGGACTTTGCTGGTTGAGAGTTGGCCACATGGTGTGGACAGATCCATTATGTAAAGGAAGTGCAAGGTTCTGGATCATTTAGCATCTCTTCATGGAGGTCTTGACTGGGGTTGTAGTTATCTTAGTGTGACATGGAAAACACCAAATGCACTTAAAGAATTTGTGCCATAGATGTGGAAGATAGCAGTTAGTAAGAAAGAAATGTTATTGAAAGTGGCTAAATTCAAGTACTCCCCATTCTTTGAAGGCAGTTGCTTGATGACATCTCCTAAGATGTGCACCATGTATGTGACTTTACACCTGAAGAATCAATTGGAAGAGATCACTGATGTCACCATGCACAATGTCACTACTAATGAGTTTTATTAGGCTGTTGATTTCTGTAGACATGACCATTCAGAATATAATTTAATTCAAATTACATTCACCACTTCATTGCCATGACTAGTCTTTATGAATCAGACAGTTTCATTTGTGAAATGCTGACCTGTGGTGTCTCAAATAGCAAGGAGTCTCTTGTTTCTGAAATATTAGCTAACTTCAGCATGTGATCCTGGATTAAGAAATTTGATTTTTAGAGTATACACAAACTTATAGAATTCCCTATTCATG